>NC_140493.1:81386214-81903714 GCF_964271855.1 Acomys minous | reverse complement strand
AAAGTTTAAAATATCAAAATCTGAAGCACTATTTCTGCTGAACAAGTATTTTTGAGGTGTGTCCATATAGGTTAAACTTTCTAAAGAAAACCTTATCAGTGGAGGGGCATGCCTTATGGAAGTAAGCTTGCCCATCTTGCTCCATGAGAAATGCCCTCAATAGCCTTCCTATATAGATATGCATTAGAAATATTCATTCAGCAGAAACAATGCTTCAGATTTTGATATTTTAAACTTTTAAAAAATTTATTCATTTATTGTACGAACATGCTTCATATGAATGGCACCCCAGCTGATACCCATAAGCATCCTAAAAATAATAATAAATATGGCAGCCGCAAGCTAAGTGTAGGGTTGGTTTGTTACACAGCGTTACGGCAGCAACAGCTGACTGAGGAAACTACCTACTCACATTTCATTTAACATCTGCTTAATGTTCAGTTGAACTATAGTTCTAAGGGATTCGTTTTTGCTTTGTTTTGAGACAAAACAAAAAGCCCTGACATTCCTGGAACTCACTCTATAGACCAGATTGGCCTCAAACTCGCAGAGATTCACCTGCCGCTGCCGCCCCAGTGCAGGGATTAAAAGCATGTGCCACTGCCACCCAGCTTCTAAGGAACACATCTTAAGAAGGGTGTCTTAGGAGCCACCCAGGCAAGTCCCTGCCCCCACCTGATCACCTTCCTCACTGTTTGAGATGCAGCCTGTGCTGAGTGTTCATCATAGTGGCTCACCTCCCTGCACAGCTATACACTCCCAGAAGACAGCGGCTTCACGCATCATCTTACAAACTCTGAGCCCAGAGCTCGGTACACTGTAGGTGTTCCACAACTTCTACATAAATGAGAAATTGAAATGGAAGCTGTATACTACCTGGGCCCGTGTTCCTAAAGAGTGTAGACTAAATGGTCTCTAGATATCCCTCCATCTTCATTGCCTCCTGGGTAAAGCCCTCAACACCGTCCTTTCGGCAGTTATCCACGTAGAAGAGGAACCTGCCCTGTATCCCTGTGTCTACTCTGGACTTCATGTCTTCTTAACATCTGGCCATCATGTGTCGGGCTCTCATGAGGTACCGTTGTCATGGAGGTGACAAACCTGCAAGAACTGCAGCCCAGGGTGTTCCAGCCTGCTTGCGCTGAGATTCAAGGATCAGGGTCTCCATCTGTCATCCAGGGTTATAGAGCAGAGGTGACAACTCAGACCTCACACTCTGGGCCTGAGACCCTGGGTCCGGATGCCATGCTACCTTCAAGGGGAAACCCAGAGAAGTCATCTGTCCCAGGCCCAGCTTGAATCAGGTAGGCATAGCCCTTTCCCTCCCGGGCAACAACACTGAAGGCTCCTCCAGCAAATTTGGGGCTTTCCTAGAGGGGGCTGACTCTCCAACAGCATCCTTTCACACCCTCTAGTGGTTAGACGGGAGCCCAGCATCCTGGAGGAGCAAGGAGACTCCCCTGGGCCTATAAAGTGTGCCTGCTACACTAAGCGCAGTCCTCTGGGAAAGCAATTTGGCAATAAGTATCAAAAGCCATAAACACAATCCTACCCTTTAACCCAGTAATTCCACTCCTGGGACTCTATTCAGAGGTGATAATCCAAAACCAGGGGAAAGTCTGAGCGCACAGTGATATCCTTGGCGTCCTTGTTTACAATATCAAACGCTGGTAAATACTGCTTAGTGACCAAAACCAAGGACATAGTAAAGCACAGAGCATGCACACAGGTACTATGACATCACTTAAAAGATGAGAAGTGTCACTTGAAACAGAGGCTCTGAGTGTTGGGGTCAAAGTGACCAAGCTAACCTCCACTGATTGATTATTGTTGACAAGCGTCAGTAAAAACAGGGCAACAACATTCACCTTTCAAGTGGAAAGACTAGGTAAGAAAATATACCCTATGTGTGTGTGTGTTATTGTGATAAGATACTATATGTTATTATTGTTATTATTCAAGTTTGAAGTTGTGTCTCTAGAGGAAAAACATATCTGAAATCACAATAAGGAAAGAACAGGAATCAAAATTATATATTCAGTAAGTTTGTCAAAACAAAAAAAAACAAAAAAAAAAAACTAAGGTTGAAGCTTTAGGAAGACTACCAAAATGCTGGTGCTTTTTTCCCCCAAATGATTCTTGAGTCAGATGTGCTCAGAATGAAGTGTGTATTAGAACTGTGAGATTAAATCTGGCATGCCCTGGAGCCCTTGGCCCCCAGGTGAGGCAGCTCCGCCAGCCCAGCAGGCATCATAGAGGGAAGCCTTCTCCCAGGTTATTTGATTGGACTCCTGAACTCTGACAGCATTTCTCTACCTGACAAGAGATTTGCCGAAGCATTTGGGGGCATTTAATTGTCTCACATTGACTAATGTATGTGTGGTATTTGGCGGGGAGTAGAGAGAAGAGCCTAATAGAACAGACACATTGACCTCTGCTAAGCCCCACACCTAGCACAACCATGGACCCCACAGTCCTCCTGGCTAGGGAAGTGTCTGCCCTTAGAAACCAAATCAGTATCACAGACCACCGAGGTGAGGCCATTTTTCTATCTGTGTATTCAAAATTTCTAGAGAGAATCCTAAGTGTTCTTCAACTTAACAAGGTTGCCCCCTGGTTGTCTAGCATAAGGGATGAGTCTCACCAGCAAGCCTCTTTGGCTCTCCCTTAAACATGACATGAGTTGTCAGTGTTGCCACAGCCTCTGGGCTGGAACACCAGGATGGAGAAGGCAGGAGGAGGGAAGCCGCACCCCTCTGTCCCCCACCTCATCACGAGGGACATCACTGACACCCAGACTTAACCCAGATTTCTGCTTTAGGTTGAGAGATTAGGGCCATGGAAACTCAAAACTTGTCATATACCCATTTATTTAACTTCTGGGTTCATAGAGCCTATGAGAGGTGTCTATAATCTAACTAGGGCAGAGGTACTCAGATAACCGAGATATGATTTGAGTCATGTTCATTTAATTCTCCAAAGGGCTTGTTCATTACCCCGAGTCATTTCCGTCCACAGTGGAGTCTTTATCATTGCTGTGAAACAAATCACCCCAGACTTAGAGAAGGAATGAAGGGGAGAGGAAGAAGCGAGGGAGGGAGGGAGGGAAGGAGGGAGGGAGGGAGAAGGAAAAGGGATGAAACGAGGGAGGGAGAGATAAAGGAATAAGGAGAAGGAAAGAGAGGGAGAAACAAAGAAGGAATAGAAGGAAGGAAGGAAGAAAGAAAGGAAGGAAGGAAACAATGAAAGAGGGAGTAAAGGAGGTAGAGGGATGAATGAATAAAGAGAATGGGAGAAAGGAAGGAAGAAAGGGGCAGAAGAGGGTGGAAGAGAGGGAGAAAGTCATTATAAAATTAGGCTTATACTAATTATGACTAATACTGATTGACAACTTGACAGGGCCTATCATCCCCGAGGAGACAGGCCCTTGGACGTGCCTATCAGAGATTATCTGTGTTAACATCCCTACCACACATCCATGAGCCAAACTAAGTCCTTTCTCCCTTAAGGTGCTTTTGTCAGGGTATTTTATCACAGCCAACAGGAAAAGAAACTAAGACACACAGACCGCTTTTTACACCCGCATGTATAGAGTTTTATTGAAGCTGTGAGTTTTAGGGTTCGGAAATGTTCTAACGGTGCACAGAGAGCAAGACTCTTCTGCAGGTCTAAGGTCTTAGCTGGGAAGATCTGGGCAGAGCTACCCTGAAGGCTGAGATTCTGAATGAACCGAAGATGCGTTGTGGGTGCTGTAGGATGCAGGCCAGAGCCTGGGCAGTGGCCATCAAGACCCCTCCACAGTCTCTATCCACTGTTGTGTGGGCTTTGTCCCATCATGGTGACTCCATCCCAAGAGAAAGCCTTTGGGAAGCAAGCCTTGAAAGTCACATGTCGTCACTGCTTCTGCTGCGGCCACCACCCTCCCACTTTACACTTTGTCATAAGACGTGGCTGTCTTGAGGCACCACTCCACTATGAAGAGTGAACCACCCACCCCTTTCTCTTTTTTTTCCTTCTTTCTTCTACAACCCCATCCTCAATGGGTTCTAGAACCTACTCCAAGGGAGCCAAGCCAGAATCCCAAGCATCGCCTAGCATTCCTTGCTGGTTCTGAGCAGTGTCCACACACCGAGCTTGGACATCCTCCCACCAGACTCTGCGCCTTCCCTGTGCGTGCCACAGTCCAAGGAGTTTCAAGCAACCCTTCTCACCTTCTCTCTTTGAGCCAAGAGGCCTTGATCCAAGGACTAACTACCAATTCCATTCACAGAGCCATTTCCACCAAGACCGAACAAAATAAACCAAAGGTCTCTAGTAGATAAACCTGCAGAATCTCCTCTTCTAAATTAGGTATTCATAGGCTGACTGAAGTCCAGGCCTGTACAAAGGTGACAGAACAAAAATATTTTGGAAGGTTTTCTGACAAAAACCCCTAAGGATGGCTTTAGGACACACTACCTTAGCGTCCCAAATTGGGAAGAAGTTGTTTGATGCATACAAGTAGGACCCAGTGTAAGAAAACCCTGTTGGCAATAATCCAAGCCTATAACAACAAACATTTTTTTTAATGCAGGAGTGACTTCCTTGCTTTCTATTAAACATGCTTCTTTTATTAATGGGACTTCCTTGAAGGATTTAAGTGTTGGCTTATAGATTGGCAGCAACTAAGAGACAGAAAAATATAAAGCGAAGAAGGGTTGGGCTCACAGCCAGTCGAAGATGAATCACAAACCAAGACAAACTTCTGAAGCTAAGCACCAGCATGATGAAAAGGGATTTGCTCCATGCACACACACACTTTCAATGACAAGCCAGGAGCCTTATTCACTGCATAAAAGTCAGGAATCCCTACAATGCAGGCCCAAGACTGTGTACCAGCCTCGCCATCATTTGTTCGAATCATTCAAGTGCACAGAATCAACAACACAAAGATGGCGCCATGCTTCTGGGCTAAGACGGAGACAGCCGAGCCTGGGGAAGAGGGTGTGTGTCAGGGAGCAGCAGCAAACTAAGCTGGCCCAGGTAGGGTGGGGCCATGAGAGCAGGCTTTGACAGCCAAGCCTGCTTTTTCCACCATCAGAAAGGAGTTTTAAGAAGATTAATTGGGTAGAGGCATTTGAGGACAGGCTAGAGACAGGGACAGCAGCTAGAAAGAGGGCTGCCACCACTGTGACACCACAGAGCAAAGCCAAAAGAACTAAGCCTCCATGTCTACACAAAAAGGCAACGCTGGAAGAAAATGGCTCATCCATTTATCGGGCCCAGACCCGTGCTCAAGTTTGCTTTGGAACAGTGCTACTTCTACAGTTGGTTTGATTTTTTTTTTTTACTATAATGCAATCTTTTGAGCAGTTCATACACGCATTCAATGTATTTTATATCCGACTTCTTAGACACACATTCCATTTCTCACCCCATCTGAACATAGTGTCTTCCTTTTTCTTTTCTCTTCTCATTAGTCTCCTCCTCCTGCTCCTCCTCTTCCTCCTTCTTCCAAAAATAACTCACTGAGTCCAAACTAAGCTGCCCATACATTCATGAGTGTTGGGTATTTACTACAACATGGTTGTTTTATCATGCTCACACCCTTAAAGAAACTTTTCCTCAGATGTCATCAATTGTCAATAGCTCCTCTGCTAGGCGTAGACTCCTAAGCCCTTACCCACGCCATGCTAGACTTTTTTGTTGGCTTTATCTTGTGCAGGTCTTGTGCAGGCAACCATAGATGCTCTGTTCATGAGTACAGCAGTCCCATCAAGTCCAGAAGACACTGTTTTGATCTGGTCTTCCTCAGCCCCTGGCTCTTAGGATCTTTCTGCCCCTCTTGTAAGATGGCCCCTGAACCTTTCAGGGAGGGATTTGATTTCTATATAACCATCTTCTCTTTTTTAAAGATTTATTTATTATTATGTATACAGTGCTCTGCCTGCATGTACACCTTCAGGCCAAAAGAGGGTGTCAGATCACATTATAGACGGTTGTGAGGCGCCATGTGGTTGCTGGGAATTGAACTCAGGACCTCTGGAATAGCAATCAGTGCTCTTAACCTCTGAGCCATCTCTCCAGCCCCTCAGAACCATCTTCTTGGATCTCAAGCACCTCTTCTTCAACTCTTTTTTCCTTCTAAAAGTCTGTATTGTTAGGATAGGAAGTCAGAGAGGTTAAAGCTAAGGTCATTCAAGACATAATTGAAGATTAACAGGACTAAGCAATTATCTAAGTCAATGAGACCTTAAGCATCTAAGAGCTTGGACCCATCTAAGCATCTAAGAACATGGCCCCAAAGAGGCCATGTTATGTAGATACAGTAAACGGTCTAGTCTTCATACTTTTCCAGGTTCCTGCAGGAAGGTACCTTTATTACTCTGTAGTAAGTCCTTCGGAACCCCACCAATACCTCACGTTAATGAAGCTGTCTCTTTTAAAGAAAACATCTCCAGTTCAGGTAAATAAAGAGATGGTTGGTTCTTTCATTAACAGTTCTTGGAGTTGCATACCTGAAGGCAAGACTCCAAAGAAATATACTGTGGTGAATAAGGTGCTCAGAAAGGTTTCTTCCATTTCTTTCTGTCTCTGCAGCAGCTCTAGGGGAAATCCCATTCTTTGTTATTGTCATTTGATTGACTTCTTTTTCTTCATCTTAACCAATATTTCTGCTTTAACTTACTTTTAAATTAAAGATCGAACTTGTAGGTGTTGGAGGCAAAAGAAAGAGCAACCTTAAAATGCATTCGATCCCTTTATGCAATTGTAAATGGGCTAAAAAAAATTGTAAGGGAACTGGAGAAATGGCTCCACGGTGAAGAAGAATGCATGCTACTCTTACAGATGACCTGGGTTCAATTCCCGGACCCATGGCATCTCACAACCATCTGTAACTCCTGTCCCAAAGGATTTAACAGTCTCTTCTGGCCTCTGAAGGTGTGAGGCACACATGTGGTATACATAAAAAATATACAGGCAAAACACACGCACGCACACACACACATTCAAAAGGTAAGGTGGCATGAGCCTTTAATCTCAGTACTTGGGAGGCACAAACAAGAGGATTTCTGTAAATTCAAAGTCAGCTCGGTATACATAGCTAGCTCCAGGACAGCCAGGACTACCTATAAAGGCCTTGTTATAATAAGAAGAAGAAGAAGGAGGAGGAGGAGGAGAAGGAGAAGAAGGAGGAGGAGGAGGAGGAGAAGGAGAAGGAGAAAAAGAAGAAGAAGAAGAAGAAGAAGAAGAAGAAGAAGAAGAAGAAGAAGAAGAAGAAAAAGAAAAAGAAGAAAAAGAAGAAGAAGAGGGATGATGATGAAAAATGCACAGAAAGAAAAATGTGAAGGTTCTGAGCAAAGCCAGTAGCTCAGTTTGGCTGCCATCAAGACCCTCTGGAAAGTGGCAGCTTTGCTCCACCCAACAATCCTGAGCTTCAGAGGTTAACAAAAAAGCTCCCACCCCCACCCTCACCCCCACTCTCAAGCAACCCTGAGCAATAAAGCAGACTCCAGGTCTGCTTGCTTTGATTTTTTAAAAAAATAGAATGAATTTAAGGGTCTGCGGTGGCTTGAAGGAGAACGGCTCCCACAGGCCATATATTGAGCCCTTGGCCCTCAGCTATTGGAACTGTTTATTCACCTTAAACTTCCAAACGCTTAAACTTCACCAAAGGAAGTCAGGGCAGGAACCTGGAGGCAGGAGCTGATGCAGAGGCTGCGGTGGGGAGCTGCTTACTGACTTGCTTCCCATGGCTTGGCTTACTCAACCTGCTTTCTTATAGAACCCAGGACGATCAGCCAGGGGATGGCACCACCCACCATAGGCTGGGCTGGGCCTTCCACTACTAATAACTAATTACGAAAAAGCCTTACAGGCTGGAGAGATGGCTCAGTGGTAAAGAGTGCCGCCTGCTCTTACAAAGGTCCTGAATTCGATTCCCAGCAACCACATGGTGGTACACAACCATCTGTAATGTGATCTGATGCCCTCTTCTGGCCTACAGGTGTACATGTGGGCAAAATACTGTATACATAATAATAAATAAATAAATCTTTTTTTCCTTTTTTTAATAATTTATTCTTGTTACATCTCAATGGTTATCCCATCCCTTGTATCCTCCCATTCTTTCCTCCCTCCCATTTTCTCCTTACTCCCCTCCCCTATGAATGTGCCTGAGGGGGACTTTCTCCCCCTTTATATGCTCATAGGGTATCAAGTCTCTTCTTGGTAGCCTGCTATCCTTCCTCTGAGTGCCACCAGGTCTCTCCCTCCAGGGGACATGGTCAAATATGAGGCACCAGAGTACATGTGAAAGTCAGACCCCACTCTCCACTCAACTGTGGAGAATGACCTGTCCATTGGCTAGATCTGGGTAGGGGTTTGAAGTTTACAGCCTGTATTGTCCTTGGCTGGTGCCATAGTTTGAGCAGCACCCCTGGATAATAAATAAATAAATCTTTTTTTAAAAAAAAGAAAGAAAAAGCCTTATAGCTGGATCTTATGGAGTCATTTTCTCAATTGAGTTTCCTTCCTTTCGGATAACTGGAGTTTGTGACTCCAGTTTGTGTGTCAGGTTGACATAAGGCCAGCCAGCACAACTGGGATGTTTCTATCCCAACATTCTCATCTAAAATCTGGAATAATTGCACTGCAGATGTTAATGGTTAACGGCAGTGGCAACGTGGTGTAGCATAGAGTTCAGGCCTTTCATAATGACCCCAACCTGGATGAGGTTAGTGGAAGAATTAGAGGTGGCTCAGAGTCATGTACGTGCATATAAAGTTACTAGCTTTGCTCTGCGGTTCTGATAAACACTCGCTCTTAGAACACAAATGAGCCGAACTACAGATTACATTTCCTTCTTTTTAAAAATTCATATATTTTTATATTTTGGCTATTGGTATTCCCAACACATATTCAACCAACTTAGCACCTCTTTGCTACTGTGTAGTCCCCACAGTATGAAGGAACCATGGCGTATACCAGCATCTCCCTGTTAATGGGCACATAAAGCGTTTGAAGCTGTGACTACCATCTTCGAAATGCCACACGAGGATCGGATACCTGCAAGGGGATTTCTGGGGTCAAAGGATATGCGTACGTTTAGATTAAATAAACATGACCAAAGTGCTGGCCAAGAGTTATACTAACTTACATGTGCATCCACAGACTGTAAGATCTCTAATTTCCTCACGTTTTTCTGATAAGGAATGTGGATAGCTTGCAAAATGAAAACATTTCATGTTAGGAGCCACACAGCACTTACTTGACCTGAAGTCACCTCCTGTGCTTGTTTGGTTGCAGAAGAAGATGGCCTGCACTGTTTAAGGTCCTCAGACATAAGCTCACGGACCTGGTTCCTCAGAACTGACCTCTTCCAGTGCTGACTTGGGGCGGGGGGTGGGGTGGGAAAGGCTTCTGAATGCCCCTCATAAAAGGAGACTCCTGCATCTTTGAGCATAATGATGCCCAGGCTACACTACCTAGAAGTGTTGACATAGAGTCACAGTGGTACCCAGGGGACAGCAGGAAGATGAAGGAGGTACTCACTGGGAGAAGATGGGGATGCATATAAAACACTTGGGAATCAGGATAAGATTTTTTTTAAAAAAAAAACTGAATACAATGTTTTGTTTTGAAGTCAAAATCAATGCAAAAACAAATAGAAGAGGCAAAAATGGTCTTACAGACTTTTCCCTTTGTCCCACCCAGGCTTCCATAGCATGCAGCATAGCCCAGAGCAGCAGTCATTCTAAGCAGATGTGGGAAATGTTTGGGTGTGCACCTTAAAAGTTGCTACCAGGGGGTTAGAGAGAGGGCTCTGTGGTTAAGAGCACTGGCTGCTCTTCTAGAAGGCTCAGCTTTGGTTCCCAGCATCCACATGGCAGCTCACAACCATCCATAACTCCAGTTCTAGAAAGACCTGATGCCCTCTTCTGGCCTGAACAGGTGCCAGGCATGCATGCGGTGCCCATACAGACGTGCAGGAAAAGTATCCATTTGCATAAAAATAAAATAAACCCCTCACAGACCCTCTCAGAGACTAATGTTTATTATTTCTGAGCTGTAGAGGAAATAAAGAAGGCATTAAATAGTAGGCTTCAACAAACATGCATCACCCCTCAACGCTGGCCCTGACGTCAGTGCTAGGTGGGTAGTAGACTAGCCCTGCTGGTTGCCAGTTTAACTCTCTCATACTTAAGCACTTTTGGCCTCTTACCTTTATCCTGGTGACCAAGTAGGCACAGAGTGTGTGTGTGTGTGTGTGTGTGTGTGTGTGTGTGTGTGTGTGTGTGTGTGTGTTATGTGAGTGTGTGGTATGTGAGTGTGTGGTATGTGTGAGTGTGTGTATGTGTGAGTGTGTGTATGTGTGTGTTGTGTGGTGTGTGTACATGTGTGTATGTGTGTGTGAGTGTGTACGAGTGAGTGAGTGTGTGTGAGTGTGAATATGTGTGTGAGTATGTGTGAGGGAGTGTGTGGTATGAGTGTGAGTATGTGAGTGAGTGGTGTGTGTGTGTGTGTGTGTGTGTGTGTGTGTGTGTGTGTGTGTGTGTGTACAGGCCAGAGGTTAGCATCAGGTGCCTTCATCAACCTCTTCTCTCCCTTATTTTTTGAGCCAAGGTCTTTCACTGAACCCACTGATTCAGCTGTACTTGCTACCCAGCACAGGGACCCTCCTCTCTCTATCTCCACACAGCTCTGGGGTTACAAATATGTGCTGCCCACCCTTGGACACTGATGATAGGGACTCAGGTCCTCCTATTTGCACAGCAAACCCTTCACCAGCCCCACAAGTGGCCACTTGATTGACTCAAGTCTGTTGAGAGAAACAGACAATCATTTACTGGGCACTTATCTTGCGTTACATTGTGAGAGAGCTACTCTCAAGCTTTACCTCGGTTAAGTTTGTATGATTTGACTGAGAAAACTAAATCATGGGGAAAAAAATTTTTCCCCAGTCACAGCACGTACCAGTGGCTGAGCAGGGCTTTGGATGAATATATTGGCTTCTTTCTAAGCACAGATCTTGCCCCATAGCCCTAAGGACAGACAGACGTCCCCTTCTAATTCCCAACCTGGCTGTGCATGTGAGTCAAAACGTTCCTACAAAACGTCATTCGTCCCACCTGCCAGAAGACTTAGCATTGATGTGCCCGCTAGTGGATTTTTGTAAACAAACAAACAAACACCACGCACGTGTGGAGTCACACCCACTCCAAGCAACGATCCACAATCTTCAACTATGTCCATAGCCCCTGATGTCAAAACAATGCCATTCAAGGAAGCCTGTCACCAGCCTCAGGTGCCACATAACCGCAAAACCAAAGAGCACCATTTCCGGGTCCTGACTGGCAGCCTTGGTATCTGGGGCCAGGAATTAGCACTAGCAGGAATATTACCCAGGACCTGGATGTTGTGGCCTAAACCAAAACAAGACCTCTCCCACTCTCTACTCCCGGGCATCTCTTATCTAGAAAATCTACACCTTTCAGGACCTACTCTGTACGGTTTGGAGAATGGTCTTATTGTAGCCTTGCTTTTGGTTTAGAATGAGTAGGTTTATTAAACATGTAGCAATCCAAAGTTAAAGAATAAATAACAAGAGATTGATAATGGTTATCATTAACTTGGCTGCTCAAAGCGTCCAGCAGACGAGGATGACAGCGGCCCCACTCAGGCAGTTGTCTGGGGTTTTCAATGGTGAAGAGTCCCGGGCATAGCAACAACCCCTCTGCTAAGGCTTCCAAGTGAAAGAACAAATAGCCAGAGGAACCGTTCAGCTGGGAAAGTGGAGGCAGTCAGCTGGAGTTCCCCAGCAAACTTTCTCGCCATGGATAAGCTTCTCGGGGTGGCTGGACTTCCAGCCTCTCATTCCACTGCACGCGTGCTTTCGGACCGTGCGGCAAACAATAGAAAGCTGTTGGAAGTGCTTCACCTTCTGACTGTTCTCAAGGACACAGCGTTTCCATTCCTGGACTGTTTGGCCGTTCTCTTTCATTCTTCCCTGTCACCAAGTCAAGGAACCAGCCCGCACCCAGACAAGGCGTCTTAAAGGACACTTGATTTCAACGTGCTGAAGTCTGAAGTGGGGGAGGAGGGGGTGACAATTCACTACCCTGTGGTGTGATTAAGAACCAGTACGTGGTTCTGAGATGTCCTTGTTGGTTCATTTCCCTGTTTACATCACTGAGAATCCCAGGCTTTCCACAAATCAATCAATTCCCTAAGGTTCTCCTTTTGTTTCCTATAGCCAGTGCTACCCCGGGCTAGTCAGCCGGGTGCGGAGCAGGTAGTCAGATGTGCCTCCAGCAGTACCAGCCACAGCATTGCTGAACCAGCCTTCCCTGGGATGCTTAAGGCTGTGTGGGGACCTGGGGCCTCAGGATGGACTCTCTGTTTCCTTAAAGCAACTGTTTTGGGGAGCTTGCTGCCTGTTTGGCCACAGGTAATTTGATTGGGGTTGGCTTCAAACCAAAGGGAGCAGAGGAGGACATGGCCATCTCTCCCCCTCTCAGAAATCCACAGACTCTTAGGATTTCTTCATTCAGCGATCAGGTTTGCACACCCGTTCTTCCAATCCCCTTCCCTAGAACAGTAGATATCTATTTGCTTACATTTGCACAGATTTAGCAAGGGACTTCCAAATGCCCATTACTTGCATGGAGTTGATAAGGAAGGTGAAGGTCAGGTTTTAGGAATAGATGGTTTTAATTTCTCGTACTCTCCATCAACCAAGTTGCATGGTGTTGCAATTCTCAGTACCCTGAGTCTGTGACCCACACCTCCCAGCTAGCTCTCCTAGCCCTGCCCTTCCCCAATCCAGTTTTCCAGACGATCTTTTTTTTAAATTTATTTATTTATTTATTTATTTATTTATTTATTTATTTATTAAAGATTAATTTTTATTTTAAAAGTATGTGTGCACATGTGTACAGTGTCCACTGGTGTCAGAAGAGGATGTCAGATCCCTTGGAACAAGAGATACAGACAGTTGTGGGCTACCTGATGTGGGTTCTGGGAATTGAACTCAGGTCCTTTGCAAGAGCAGTATGTGCTCTTAACCACTGAACCATCTCTCCAGACCCAGATCCACCCTTTTAAAGGACTAACTCAAATGCCACCCTCACTAATTGTCCTGGAGGAAGTGGTCTTCACCCAACAGAAACTCTCAACCACTTTGAGCATACTGGGTCTCTTAGCATGGGGACACACAGTAGGTGGCTTCAACAACAGAAATGAATCTCCTTACAATTCTGCAGGCCAAGGTCTCGATGTTAGAGGGTTGGTTTCTCCTGCGACCTCTCTCCTTGGCTTGAAAATTACTGTTTTCTCTCTGTGTCTTCGTGTTCCCTCTCCTGTGTGCCCGCCTCCTAGCCTCTTCTTTTCCATTGCATTCATTTAGTTAGTGTCTGTGTCTGTGTGCATGTGTGTGCACACACCCTGCACATGGGTGGAGGTCAGAGGACACCCTATAGGAATCTGTTCTCTCTCTCCAACATGTGGATCCTGGGGGTTGAGCTCAGTGTGTCAGTATCGGCAGCAGGACCCTTCACTGGCTGAGCCACCTCACTGGCCCAAACTAACCACTTCCTATAAAGACACTAGTCATATTAAATTGGGGCCCGCCATGGGGCTTTGTTCTGCCTCAGTTGGTACTTCAAAGCCCCTGACTCCAGATAGACACCTGCTAAGGTCCTGGGGATAAGAATCTCAACTCGTAAACCTGCACTGGGGGTAACAGGAAATCTATCACTTAAAAGGAAATCTGGGGAGACAAGGAGGTATTTGCTCCTAAAAGGTGGAATTTATTCGTAGTTGCACACCTATTCTTGAATAAGTGAGTGAGTGAGTGAGTGAGTGAGTGAGTGAGCGAGTGAGCGAATGAATCTCTCAGACTTACATCCCTTTCTAGCCTGTGGTTTTGGGTGGTTGTGCATGAATGTCATTCCTCCCTCTGGTTTTCTTTGTTGAATCTTCGCCTCTGGGGTTAGGCTTTGGTCAGCTAGACTAGGACACGTTGTCTTCCTGGGAAGAAAAAGGAACTCTCTCTAGCTGCCAGCTATATGTCCCCCCCAAGCCATCCACCCCATCCCTCCAAGCCTCAGCAGCCTGTGTCCGATCCGAACATGGCCACACACCAGTCTCCCAGGGTTCTTCAGCTCCTGGCTAGGACCATGGTGTGAAACCCTTCGGTGAACTCTGAAGGGCTCCCACAAATGGTGAGTGTCACTCTTTCAGCTAGTTTGCAACACACTGCTTCCAGTTACTATGGCTTCGTAATAAATCACCCTCAAAATTTACTGTCTTCACTTGAGCTTAGCCAAAAAGCTGGGGAGCCGTAAAACATAGTTGTCTTTCAAAAACATCCACAGAGGCCTAAGTGTGCATCTCAGTACTTAATATGCACAAGCCTTGGGTTCACTCGCTGCACGCTCACGCGTGCGCACACCTATCGTACTATTTATTTTTGCTCGCAACTGTGCAATGAGTCAAGACTCGGGAGAGAGACCTGTCTCTGTTCCATTCAGTGTCTCCTGGGGAAGCTCCAAGGTGAGGGTCTGGGTATGCTAGAAATCTGCTTACAGGGCTACCATACACAGCCTCTCCATGCAGCGTGGGCTCCCTCCTCACATGATGGCAGAATTCCAAGATGGACCACAACAAAAAGAGAGGGCTAGGGACCACCATGCTTGCAACATTCTTCTGTTATGTTCTATTAGCAAAGCAGTTGCAAAGGACAGGATAGCTAGACTCTGATATTTAAGCATTCTAGAAGAGTATGTGGGCCTAAAAAAATAAGTCTGTGGCCATTGTTAAAACGACTGCTTGCAACAGTGCTCAGTAGATTTGTCCTGTGAGTAAAGCGGTCTGTTCTTCCTGTTGGCACAGTGCAAGGGTCCCTCAACAAGGCTCCCTCGCCCAGCCTCATGCTATAAATCTTCTTTAACTCTTTCCCCAGTCAAAACCGACATCTCTGCCCCAAGCTCCTGTGGTCCTGCCTTTGTAAAAAAAAAAAAAAAAAAGGAGTTGGTTTTTAATATTGGTTTAAGCAGAGCAGTGATGGCGCATGCCTTTAATCCCAGCACTCAGGAGACACAGGCTAGTGAGTCTCTGTGAGTTAGAAGCCAGCCTGGTCTACAGAGCTAGTTCCAGGACATCCAGGGCTACACACACACACACACACACACACACACACACACACACACATACACACACACACCTCTGTCTCAGAAAAACAGAACAAAAACCTCAGTGGTTCAGGTAGGGAACTCCTCTTAGGTTGTAGAAAGGGAATTCTCTTTTGCCCTTCTGGACTCTAAAAGGCATACCCTGGAAACTTAGAGCAAGGGAAGTCCAGTGTTGGGGGTGACAAATTGGTGAGTCATTTGGGGTTTTTGCCTCACAGCCCACAGGGCTGCCTGGCTAAGTCAGGTCTTTAGTCCCTGCCCCCATCTACTCCTCCCTGCCTGCCCCGCCCTTCACCTCTGCTTGAATGTTGTGATGGAGCATCCTACCAGCTTATCAGCCTTCTGGCCTGAATTACTCATTCACAGTTCCAGCATCCTGAGCCCGCAGCTTTGTACCTTGAATTGTTCCCCAAGACTGGTAGAAGGACCTGAGAAATTTTGCAGAGTCTCCAAAGGCCACTTAATTGACAGATTCTCAATAAATCAGGCTTCTCTGCAGGGACCATCCAGAAAACACCAGCCTTCTTCCACACCATCTTCTGCACACCCATCCTGAATCATCTGTGTTTGTTCTCAGACTCTTACGCCTGTATCCTCCTTAATTATAGCCTGTGACAATGATGAAATGTCATCCTCTTTGTTTTTTATCATGGTGTTGCTAGTCAAAAGGGTTCCGGCTTACATCACAGAGCTCAACAGAAAGCCGCTGACAGAATTCACTCACTGATCTGTGCTGCCCTCACAAATACTCACCCACCCCCCACACCCCCACATATACATACACACTCATACACACACACACACACACACACACACACACACACACACACACACGGACACGGACATGGACACACACACACAGGGACACATCATACACACTCATACACACACACACACACACACACACACACACACACACACACGGACACGGACACGGACATGGACACACACACACAGACACACAGATACATGGACACAGACATACATACACATCCCAATTCACACAGAGAAGCACTCAAACACACTCACCCATGTGTACACACACTAACACATTTGCCCACATGTGCACATACTAACACACACACACACACACACGCACTTGCGCAGACGCGCACTCACACACACATTGAGTTCTCGTCACTTCGGAAAAACCTAAACTCCTTATCCTAGGAGACAACTGGCTCTGAATTCATGGGACTCCAGCTTCCTCTCTTCACACTTGTCATTGCACATAATGACATGCCAAGCTGCGTCTGGTGCCCCTAATAGCCCACGCTCTCTCTTATCACAGCTACTAGCTCTACCTAAAGAATCTTTCCCTTCCCTCGCCAACCTTTAGCTCACGACTTGAAAGGTGGCTTCCAGGAAAGCCCGCCTCCACTCCCAGATGACTCGAGCAGCCTTGGCCTCCTGCTTTCTGCATGCCCCATGCTCCTCTCTCCTAACTCCCAGCTTGAGGTGCAGTAATTATTTGGTCAGTGGCTGGCTGTCTTCTCCTCAGCTTCCGCCTCTTCAGGCTCAGTGATGATGGGACCATGTGTACATCTGACTGGTCCTCGTGGTGTTGAAGGCACAGCATCAAGCTTAGCCCAGAGGCTGGGTGGGGCGGGGAGGGGGCTGTCCTTCCTGAACAAGGTCATGGGACTGGCTGCTGCACTCTGATCAGTTCCTTCCTCTGAAGGACAGGTTGGAATCCAATCCTCACTGAGAAGCACAGAGAAAGTAGAGACTTAATCTAATGACAACATTTAGATGTGGGTGGGGCCTTTGGGAGGTGACTAGGATTGTCTAAAATCATCAACTCCCATGATGGAATACTGGAAGCTTTGCAAGGGGAGAGAGAGAGAGAGAGAGAGAGAGAGAGAGAGAGAGAGAGAGAGAGAGAGAGAGAGAGAGAGAGAGAAGAAAAATACACACACTCTCTGTCTTTTATCATGTGACACCCTTCACAGCTCTGGGACACTGCCAACAAGAGAGCTATCGCTAGATGTGGAGACTCAGCCTTGCACCTCCAGACCCACAAGCCAAGACAAACCTCTTTTCTTTTTTAGCGTACATAGTCTGTAGTGATTTACAGCAGTCTTAGCAACAGAAAATAGATCTCTTCACACTTGTCACACTACTATAACAAAATACCTGATGCGAGGTAAATTGTAAAAAAGTAAATTTTGTTTCTCAGACTAGACTAGAATGCTGGGGGTCTGACTGTCACTTTCCTGATTTCCCTTTGAAGGCCATGTCCTACAAAGGAGAGGAACGCTGTTCCTTACATCGCAGTAGACTGTACAAGCAGAAAACGAATGAGAGAGAAAGGGGCCTGAACTCATCCCTTCATAAGAACTCACTTCTACAATAATGATGTTGTCTATTGATGAGGGATGATTCCCCACATCCCAGTCACTATCTCATTGGCAATAGAGTTTCCAATGCATGCTTTTGAGGACACATTCTCCCATAGCCACAGCTTTTACCTCCCACTTGAATACCACCAGCACACTTAAACAATGTCCAGCACTGTCACAGGTGCCACCGTTAGACATTGGAGGAGAGAAAGAGCAACTGTGAAAAGAGAGAGTGTCGAGGAAAGGGAGTGAGACAGGAAGTGGATGTGCACAGGGTACCTGCTCCTCAGCAGGGGCATGTGGTCCTGGGGTGCATGCCAGTATGCTCAGGAGTGATTAAAGCAATGAAATAAACAAGGTACATCTTAGAGAGTCAACTCCACTTCTAAATACTGGTTTTAAATTATTTTTAGATTGAAAGACGTTTCTTTTTTTAAAGATTTATTTATTACGTATACAGTACTCTGTCTGCATGTACACCTGCAGGACAAAACAGAGCACCAGATCACATTATAGATGGTTGTGAGCCACCATGTGGTTGCTGGGAACTGCACTCAGGACCTCTGGATGAGCAGTCAGTGCTCTTAACCTCTGAGCCATCTCTCCAGCCCTTGAAAGACATTTCTTTTTGTTTGTTTGTTTGTTTGTTTGTTTGTTTGTTTTTCGAGACAGGGTTTCTCTGTGTAGCCTTGGCTGTCCTGGACTCACTTTGTAGACCAGGCTGGCCTCGAACTCACAGTGATCCACCTGCCTCTGCCTCCCGAGTGCTGGGATTAAAGGCGTGCGCCACCACGCCCGGCTTTGAAAGACATTTCTAATGGATGTCAGATGAAATGCCTCATTGATTTATTGATTTTTTTTTTTTGAGAAATGGGATCTCACTCTATAGCTCAAGCTGGCCTAGAACTTGTGATCTTCCTGCCTAAGCCTCTCAAGAACCAAGAGGCCACCATGTCTGTCGATTTTTAAGACTGTGAGGTTTGGAAAGACACTCTGCTCCTTCCCCCCATTCATGCCCAGGGAGCCTACACTTCAAGCAGGAGCCTTCAGACTCTTTGGTGTAAAAACTTGAAAAGCCCTGTGACGCAGCTTAGGATTCTCCGACATGGTAACAGGAGCACAGGTGACAAGATTCTAGGACTGGGCCCTCCAAGACAGAGCCAAGAAAAACTGCAGTAGCCAGCGCCACAAGCCCCTTTACAGCATTCTAGTCATCTCCAATGCCCTCCCTGAGGTCTCTTGAGGGTTAGCTGTTTGCAAAAGACAGAATTAGGGACTAGGAAGATGGCTCAATCAGGAAACTGCTTGCTGTGCACGCATAAGTACCTGAATACAATCCCAAAATCCATGTAAAACAACCAACCAAACCCAAAGACAAACACCTGCACAGAGTGCTTCGATTGTAACCCTAACGGGGAAGCAGACTCAAGAAGACCCCTAGAACTCACCAGAAAGCCTGCTAAGCCAAGGCCACCGAGACCCCGTATCAAAATCTAGGGTTCCTCCTGCTCCTGTTTGCCATTCGAGGTAAGGGCTACACCCATAATGGGGTCCCAACTCCCAGGCATATTCATATTTCACCCCAACTTCAGACCACTATTGTAGGCTTGAAGGTGCATAGAGACTTCATCCCTGTTTCCCTGTTTTCCCTGTGAGGTGAGGGGGCTGTGTGGAATCCAGCCCCACACCCGCGCTCCATGCAGCCCTCCTTCCCCTCAAAGGCTTTTCCTACTTACATAACACCCAAGGCCAACACAGCAAGCCACCTGGATCCCTCGCTGTTCGTGTTTGGTTTTGCTTCTTGTCCACCTCTGTGTAATAACTGATCATCTTTATTTTACCAAATCCAAAAAACACAAGCTGGCCCAGTTCACTGCCGTCTGGCACTTGACCTCTGAGAGACAAGAATTAAAAAAAAAAAAAAAAAAAGAAAGAAAGAAAAGAAAAAAAAAGACAAGAATCAATGCACACCAATCAATGATAACTCTGAATATTAATGTTCACAATTCCCCTATCAAAAGACACAGACTAGAAAAATGGATTAAAAAACAAGATTCTTAGCCCAGTGTGGTGGCACGTGCATTTAATCCCAGCACTAAAGGAGGCAGAGGGAGTCGGATCTCTGTGAGTTCGAGGCCAGCCTGGTCTACAAAGCGAGTGAAGGACAGCCAAGGCTACACAGAAAAAAAAAAACTCTGTGTCCAAAAAAGAAAGAAAGAAAGAGAG
This sequence comes from Acomys minous, assembly GCF_964271855.1. Classification (NCBI taxonomy): domain Eukaryota; kingdom Metazoa; phylum Chordata; class Mammalia; order Rodentia; family Muridae; genus Acomys; species Acomys minous. Next base: position 81,883,973 of record NC_140493.1, on the reverse strand, counting down.
AGAGAGAAAGAGAATGAAAAAACCCAGTTTCTCCATGTTGATACCTCCAGCAAGCATACTACACCATCAAAGATAGAGACTATCTTAGAGTAAAAAGTAGGAAAGGGTCTTCGACAAACAGAACAAAAACAAAGAAAAAAGAAAAGAGAAGGAGAAATAACCCAAGCAGGTACTTTATTTTAATATCTGAAAAATAGACTTCAAGCTAAATCTAGTCAGACGGGATAGAAAGGGTTACGTAATGCTGGTTAAGGGAACAAACCATTAAGATGAAATTACAATTCTAAATAAATATGCACCAAACACAGGCTCACCCCATTTCATAAAACTACTAGCAGCTACACATAAAGTCACAGATTAAACCTAGATCAGCAATAATTAGTAACTCGAATCTTCCACTCTCACCATTACACAGAATGGTGTACACACACAAAATACGCAGAGAAGCAATGGGATTAATTAACACTATTGATCGAATAGCCTTAAGAGGCATGTGCAGGGTACCCCACCCAGGCAGGCCAGGATGAATTTTATCCTCTCAGCAGCCCAGGGAACCTTCTTCAGAAGAACTGACATAGTGGAACACGAAGCACGTCTCAGCAAATACAGGGAAAGTGAAATAACAGCAACAGGATTGGCAAAGCCTTTGCTGAGTTAACTTACATAGAGATAACACCCAAATTACGAAAGTTAGAGATGAAAATAGAGACATCGCAACAGATACCAACACACCAGAAAATTATGAGGACACACCTTTAAGACGTATTCTCCAGTAAACCAGAAACTCTACAAGAAATTATTGATTTCTAGAAGTGGATGGCTTACTAAAGTTAAGCCAAAATAAATTACATAATCTAAGCGGATCTATAACACACAACGACATTAAGGCAGTAGTTTAAAAATCTTTGACTAAAAAGAGCTCAGCTCCAGATAAAGTCAGCATAGACTTCTACCAGACTAACGCCAATAACTCTTCACATTATTCAATAGTTAAAAAGAAAGAAATGCTTCCAAACTCTTTTTATGAATCCAGATTTATCCTGATTTCAAAACCAGACAAAGACAATCAAAAACAGAAAATTATAAACCAACCTTTCTATGAACACAGACAAAAAAAAATTTCTCAGTAAAATACTTGCAAATTGAATTCAAGAACACATCAAAGAATCATTCACTGTGATCAACTTAGCTTCATTTCAGATATCCAGGGATGCTCCAGTACACATAAATCAATAAATGTTCTCAAGGACGGAAATCACATGATTATCTCTATAGATGCAGAAAAGACCTTTTGAGACTATCTAGTCCTCATTCATGATAAAAGCCTTGAAGGGACAAACAACAGAAGAAACACACCTCCACTTAATAGAGGCTATATATGACACATCTGTAGCCAACAGCATGCTCAACGGAGAAAACCTCAGAGCATTTCCACTAAGATCAGGAAGAAGGCAAGGGCGCCACTCTCCCACCCCTACTTAAGCATAGTGCTTAAAGTCTTAACTAGGGCAATAAGACAAGAGAAGGAAATAAAATGGTTACAAATAGAAAAGGAAGAAATCACAATGGGCAGATGACAGGACTCCACATATGAGAGACCCTAACCTAAAGACTCTGCCAGGAAATTCCCAGAGTGGAAACAGAGTTTCAGCAAAGTTGAGACCCAAAATCAGGAACCTTCCTATACAGCAACACACATACTGAGAAAGAAATCGTGGAAACCATCCAACCATAAGAGCCTCAAAAAAAAGACACACCTTAGAACAAATCTAAAGGCCTCTACAATGGCAGTTTTGAAAAACAGAAGAAAGGAGTTTCTTTCTGTTAGAAGACGGGAAAACCTCCCACCCTCCACACTCTTAGGATTAACATTATGAAAAATCAATACTGTGAAAGAGTGTGAACATTCCTACCAAAGCAATCTACAAATGCAATGGAATCCCAATCAGAATGCTAATTCAATTCTTCACAGAAATGGGGCGGGGGGGGGGGGCGATCTTCAGATTCATACGGAAGCACAAAAGGGTTTGACCACCCACAGAGATCTCAAACAGCATGAACACTGATGAAGGCATCACCATGCCAGACTTGAAGTTGAACTGCAAAGCCATAGCAGTGAAAGCTGCACAGCGCTACCACAAAAGTAGACACAAAGATCAGGGATGTAACAGAGGACCAAACATAAGTTCACACAACAGCCAATGGATTTTTTTTTTTTACAAAGAAGCTGAAAATACACACTGGGGAAAAAAAAAAGACAGCCCCTTCAATTAATGGTGCCGGGAAAACTGAGTAGTCGGAGCCAGAAGAAGGATGCCTGACCCCTGTGCCTCAGCCTTCACAAAAGTCAATTCCAAATGGATCAAAGACCTGTAAGAATTAGACCTAAAAGTACAAGAGGATAAAGTACAAAACTTCAAACTCTAGGCGTAAGCAGGGACTTTCTAAGACTCCAGTCACTGCGGAAACAAGACCACCAACTGATGAAACTAAAAAGTTTCTGTCCCAGTAATAAAATAGAGAGGCAGCCTACTGAATGGAAGAAAAGCTCTGCCATCTATACCTCTGACAGGCGGTTGGTGTCTAGAATTAACCATCAAGAAAACAAACAAATGCTGGGTGTGGTGGCGCACGCCTGCAATCCCAGCCCTCAGGGAGGCAGAGGCAGGCGGATCTCTGTGAGTTCGAGGCCAGCTTGGTCCACAAAGTGAGTCCAGGTCAGCCGAGGCTACACAGGGAAACCCTGTCTCGAAAGACCTGAAAGAGAAAGAAAGAAAAAAAGAAAACAAACATCTAATTGAAAATCATCTGAGGCTGCATGGTGGCTCACACTTTTAACTCCAGCACTTACAAAGCAGAGGTAGAGGCGGATCAGTCTGGGTGAGTTTGAGGCCAGCCTGGCCTATGTACTGCGTTCCCTGTCAGCTAGAGTGCAAAGTTACACCTTGTCCCAAAACAATCAAACAAAAAGCTATGGAACTGAACCGAGGTCTTAGAAGAATACAAATAATACTTTGAAAAGTATTCAACATCCTTAGCATCAGGGAAATGCAAATCAAAACTGCTTTGAGATTTCATCTTACTCCAGTCAGAATGGCTAAGATCAAGAAAACAAATGACCACAAATGCTGGTAAGAGTGTGCAAAGGGGGAGCCTCATTCACTGTTGGTGGGAGTGTAAACTGCTGCAGCCACCATGGAAATCAGTCTCGACTCCAATAACAGAGATACTTGTACTCTCTTGTTCATGTTGGCGTCATTCACAATACTGAGGAAATGGCACGGCCTTGATGTCTATTAATGCGTAAATGGATATTGAAAATGTGGTACATATGCACAGTGGAATTTTACTTAGTGATAAAAGATAATAAATTATGAAGTTTGCAGGAAAAATGGGTGGATCTGAGAAATATACTGAGGACCAGAAAGACAAACACTGCATGTTCTGCCTTATTAGTGCATCCCAGGTATGAGTTCCTAGAGTGCTGTGTTTAACTTTGACCACTGATAAAGGCCAGAAAGGCAAAAGAGGCCATTAGGAGGGGAGAAGAAAAAAAAACAAGCCTTGAGAGAAGGAGAACAGGAGAATACATCAGACATGAAAGAGAAAAGGGGAAGTAGAGATTGGAAGATTTCAGCAGAAAAGGAGCAGGAAGATAGAAAAAAGGAGAGAGGAAGAAAGTATAACCTAATTTAATGTGTGTGTGTGTGTGTGTGTGTGTGTGTGTGTGTGTGTGTATGCTATAGTATGAGTTTATTTAAAAATATAATCTTAAATTTTTTGAACACAGGTCCCCTCTGTGCATGGAAATTGCTCATCCCAGAAGACATGGGCTAATAAATAAAAATCCCAGTGCTAGGTATGAGTTGTTGGCCAGACAGACATGTCTTGGAGACCGACTCTTCCCCCCATACACACTTCCCAGAAACAAACAAACAAGCAAATGTTGCCACTGTTCTTGGTTGTCCATAAGAACTTAATGGTAAAACCTTGTTGCTATAGCTACGATACAACTTCCTCTCTAAAGATGGAGAAATCATGCTGGTACTGACTAGGAAGATTTTTCTTTGCTGGCTAGCTTTCATAATACCAGAAGGAGCAATGCAAGCTACCAGGGGACAAACAGTTATAGACAGTCTTATCTATGAACACTCCAAGCTATAGCATTAGCTATACTGACAAGATACACCCATGGGTACAATAGTGGTATGTTAAAATTGACTTCTATCTTCCATATGCATGCTTACATGTGTGCGTTCACATGTCCACACACATGGACCGCAGCCACACATAGAAATGTATACCATACATGCACACATACAAGATAGAATTCAGATAGTATGGTGCCTTCACATGTTGTGTCAGCTTTCTTGACAACTCTGAATCCTTGGAGTACTCACCTGAAAACTAGGTATTATGAAATTTTCTATTATGAAATGATCACGCCAAGTCTCAACTTAGCCAGAGTACTAGCTGATAAGTATGCATGTAATAGATGCTGTACATATATATTAATTGTCTCCTTGAGCATACTATACAATATCTCATCATTTTATAGAGGAAGCTAAGTCCATATTTTTAAATTAAAAATTTGCTTTAGGTGACACACAGATTCAGTAGAAGACCCTAGAATTCCAGGCAATTTTATAGAGTTCGGTAGGGCAGGAAAATTAATATATTCAGCCTTTCTCTTTAGGTATGAGTCCTTTTTCATCATATGCACCATCAGGAATCACACATCTCAGGTGATAAAGGAGGAATAGGCATTCCTTCTCTATTCTTACAGCAAGCTCCTAACGAGCCACAGGCACCACCAAGAGCAGATGCTGGACTCCTCCTGTACTGCCCAGGGACGGATAACTCTCTGTTGGCTCTCTCCCTCCTGCTCTCCTCCACAGCATTTCTGTGTCATCTCTAAGTAGATGACCAGAATAAATTACAAGTGGAAGAGATAAGGGTTTCTTCCTCTTGGTCATTAGTGACATTTAAAGCTGATCATTCTTTGTTAAATACTCATTTATTCTCTCTCTCTCTCTCTCTCTCTCTCTCTCTCTCTCTCTCTCTCTCTCTCGTGTGTGTGTGTGTGTGTGTGTGTGTGTGTGTGTGTGTGTGTGTTATTCGCACATGCATGTACACACACATGTGTGCATGTGTGCATGGAGACATATGCCACAGCATCATCAGAAGACAACTTGTGGGGACTGATTGGTTCTCTCCTTTATGTGGGTTCTGGGAATGATCAAATTCAAGTTATCAGGCTTGGCAGTGAGTGTCTTTACCCATGAATGCATCTCTTCAGCCCTAAAGCAGATAATTCTTTATCGGGAGCCTCTATCCTGTGTGTTTTGGAACATTTAGTAACATCACTACTCTACCTTTAGACACCAGGAGACAAACACAAACACACACACACACATACACACACAGACATCTGAAAATCATGGGGGCCACAATGTCTCCAGAAATTATCACATGTTCCCTGGAGGACAAAATGTCTAGACAAATGGGCCACTAAGTTCAAAGGGCTCCCAAAGAAGGTTAAGTCAAACAGTGCTTACAGTTGGCTCTTACGCTGGGATAGTTTGTCCCTTTGCATCTTTTGGTTTCCCTCACTTTGCTTTTATCATGGTGTTCCGCTGTAGCAGAAGCTATTGGTGCTCCACCAATACCCACAGCCTTGGAACAGCACTCTGCCTGTACGTGTGGCAGGGAATTTGATTCCTGTTCCTGCCACACCCACCCCCAACAACTCTCAGATGATTGGCAGGGGTTGGTATATAAATACCCCCAGTGGCAGGACAACCCTAGAGCTTACGTTTTGTACTGTTTCCCAAGATTGTCCCTGTGTGATTAGGCTCCAGCCACACATAACGATACCCAGCCCACACTTGATTCCTTGGCACTTAGCCATGTCTGACATATGCTGGGTGCTGATCAAATCTTTCTTGGGTATAGAATAAATAAATCCAACCTGAAAGGCTCCTTCCAACTAGATCAACAAGTGACCTGAGGCCCGGAGAAGGGAAGTGATTTGCTCAAAGCCACACGGCAGGTCCCTGGCAGGGCTCAAAGCAGAATTCAGCTCTCCTGTGACTAAGAAAAGGGCTGATGCTTCCAGGAGCACACAGCTGGGGGACAGCTGCAGAAGGTAAGAATTTCAAATCTATTGGCAAATGAGGGCGTTAAACGATCCAAGTTCTCCTCTGTCTTCAGGACATAGCTCAGTAGCCCCTAGCCTTGGAAGTCCCTATGCAGTCTACCCCAGTTATAAGCCATTGCTTCTTGGTGCTTGAGCCATCACTGCGTGAGGCTCCATAGCAGCACTGAAGGTGTCCTCTCTCTGCTCAGCTGCTCACCTCCTCGACCCCAGGTCCCTTCAGGCATAAGGGCCGCAGATGCTAAGGTTCCATACTCTTTATTTCCATCATTTATCCCAGGACCTGAAACTGGATGCATACACAGTGACTGTACACTGAATGACTGTACATAAAATATAAGTCCACAGCTTCTTCACGCTTCAAGAGTTATAGGAATATTGGTGCCCTCACAAGTTAACCCTTGCTCCTGAAACCATCAGTTAATTACCCTCTCTAACGTGGAATTGCAGAGAGCAGTAAGGGTGCTTAGCAAAATAGAATTTATTTTTAAAAATCATGCACCAAGAAAACAAAGCACCCTGACAATCACTATATTCTATAGCCTCCATGCCTTATTTCCTCTAGGGTTTCTATCAACCCTTGAAAGAAGAAGTTACTATTTGCCTTCATACGTGATTAAAGAGCCTGGATCCAGGAGAGAACCACACAAAGCCCAAGCTCATCCATTAGCAAGGCCTGATGCCAAACAGAAACCAAGAAAGGTTGACTTTGCAGCCAGAATTCTTACCAGTTGCAAGCCATCTCCATCTCTGAGGAATTTGCAATTAAATGCAGCAAATAAAACATGAATGTGTGAGGATGTTTGATTGACTCTTAGTTAATGTCGCTCTCATCCCCGGCCTGTGATTTTGTATAGAATAGGGACCACATTTCTCTCATCTTTGTTTTCTTCATATACAGGTAGTATGCCCACCAAACAGTAGGTGATAAATAAATGTTAGGTAGTGTGCCCACCAAACAGTAGGTGATAAATAAATGTTACAGGAGTATGAACATGGATCCCTACAATACAAGTTGAGCTAAAAGAAATCAGATCAGTGAGAGGTATGCCCAGCCTGTCCATCAGTCACCTACCAGCATAGGCCTGACTGACACATACCTGATATCAAACACCCTCCGCAAACAGATCGTGCTGATCTCTTGGTAAGCTATGACCCATGCACCTGTGGGAGAAGTCTGAGCTCTTGAGACTCCACAATACACAGCCCTGGCTCACCACAGGCAGGATTTGAATTTTTAAAAAAAGATCTTCCACGTAGACCGCCCTCGTTCATCCCACCATGTCTCTTTAAGCCTCTGGACATTGCCAAAGAGAAAAAGAGGCTGAGCTTGAGCATGGGGGTCGTCACCTTTGACCTCTGCTTCCCACCCTCTCTGAAGTTGCTCACATGGGTTTACAGAAGGGAGTGTTGCCACTCATCTCCTGACTTTTATGTCCATGCACGCCGCAGAAGCACGAATTGGCCCAGATGCATACCTCAAAGACGCAAAAGATGGAGTGTGTCCGTTTTTTTCACGTTGCTTCTTTCTCCCAAGGGGAGCACGAAAATGCTTGTCATGTTCCTGCCAAAAGTACTTGGGACTCTTTTCTGGGTGGTAGGACACCCAGTGCTTCTCTCCCGGTCACTACTTCCGAGACACAGGTGGCTCTTTGGCTCTGTCTCACAGAAGACCCTTGAAAAGTCTTGTGAGGAAGCAGGCACGAGCTCTCCAAACAGACAACCACGTATCTGCACTTGACCACTGTAGGAGGCCAACCTCTCACGGAAGGAGGCTTCTTCCGTAAACTGTCTCAGACCAGATTTCTCACTTGTTTTGGACCCCACTGGAGCTAGTGCCTCGGAAGTTTTAGACTTAACCTACCTACTGAAATTTAGCAATGTATCTGTCTTTTCTCTCAGACAACGCTCTTCTTCACTCTGCCCTGCAGTGAGAATCTTTTTGCAGCAACCACTGGGGTTGTTTGTATTTGAATCTATCTGTAACACACCAGCACAGTGGCAGTATTGCAGATGCTTGAGAAATGATCAATGAAGGAAACTACAATTGCTCAGATAAATCAGAGCCAAGGCAGTAAAATGTGCTTTCCTTTGCATACGAAGAGGCAAGGATTTGTTAAACCTGGCGCCATGAAGGATACAAGGAAATAAAAGTGAACAGGAGCCATACAGCCTGTTCCTGGCAGAGTTAACAGCCTAAACAGGGGCAAAGGACACCAGACAAGGGAACAGATGTGCAGCATCTGGCACCACGAAGGATGCAAAGAAACACAGAGGAAAACATTTGTTCAACTTGGAGGGGTTTCTCTCTGGTGGTGTGCCGGTCACTCCATGCAACTGTTGTCTCTCTGGCCCTCCCTCCAGCCAATAATGTCCAACTGCAGGTGGGTCACATAGACCTGGAGATGAAGCCAGGAAACGCACCTACTCACCACCAGAATGAAACTGGTCCATGCAACTACCGAGATAGGACCTGTTGCTCAGAAATGTCTGTAAAATTTAATCTGGGGTACGACTTCTTAGCGCAACAGAGTTGGAATGGCCTGGAGCAGCAGTCTGTTATGCCCAGAATTAGGGCCCAAGGATGGGCAGTTTATATTTGGCATAAAGATGCTGGATAAAAAATGCCAAACAGGTGTTTTGGTTGACAAACCATAAGCCTTGCTCAAGGCTCTGCTGGGTCCAAGGAAAACATCAATAGGTCTGTCAGGTTCTATTCATATCTCTAGAAGCAGCATCTGGCCCTTAATGGTGCCCATAGACAAGCAGAAGCCAGTTCTTGCCACCCTGGGACACCTGGATGGCTGAGGGGCAGAATACTAGGCAATAGCATCAAGTAAATAAATGGTACCCCTATCCCCCGCAAATTTTAGAGTCAGGTAGAACTGTGATGCCTCAACCCAAATACACATGAGCTGGGGATGGCTACCAACACCAGCTTGGGTTCTTTTTATCCCGTACTCAGCACCTTCAGCTGCATCCCTTAAGCCTCTGATCTCCTTGTAAGGCACCGGTCCCTGTCCTCGCTGCACCCCAACACCCACCCACCCCACTTTTAAAGCGGAGCCTGAGGAGAGAGGGTGTTTTCTGGTTGCCCAGTCAATCCTTCCCACGCTCTGATCTATGGGTTGTTTTGATTTCCTCTTTTGAACTCTTCCCACCCCGCTCCCGCGGCAGACAGAGATACTGAATTAAGCTACAGACAAGTTGGAGACAATGAGCGCGCGCAGGGAGGGAGGGGGACCTCCCTAACCCCACCCCACCCCGCACCCCACCCCACTCTGGCCTCCCCCCCCCCCCCCCCCCGCCACTCCTAGAAATCTGCAGACATCTGCAGCCAGAGCTCAGAGCTGAAGTTATAAAGAAGAGCTGGCAGGAGGCGGGAGGGTGAGGGACAGCCCTGGGCCCTCCCCGAGCGAGCGACTGGCGCGTTAACCTCCAGCGGAGAGGCGCTCACCCCATTTGTGATGGAGCTTTTGTTTTTCGCCCCTCAGCAGAGGTGCCTGGGCCATGTTGAAGATTTAACCAAATTATAATGAATGATCCTGAGCAGCGCTGTGCCCCTAATTAGAACAAGTCGCACAGACATATTGTCTCCCTGATTTCCTCTGTTCCATTTCTCGCCCTCTCTTTCTCTGCTCGGGACACATGGGCCCCATTACGCATTTTAGTATTTAATGTGGTTCCCTTAAATTACTTCTCAAGTTTTCGAGTTCCATTTAGAATTGGATTTTACTCTTTGACTGTGTGTGTGTGTGTGTGTGTGTGTGTGTGTTTAAATTGGGGCTTTGTACATTTCATAACCGCTCTTTTTCTCCACCTAGTGGAGACTGCGAATATCACTTAGCCGCACCCGGCGTGGAGGATGGGGCAGGGCGGTCCCTAGGACCCTCCATTAATGGGAGCCATACTTTTCAGCCATAAGGTAAATCTAAGCTGGTATTGCCAACTTTGTGCCCTGGCCTGTGATCTCGTCCCTTCTCGGTATACTTTAATCTCTACCAAAAAGAAGAGGGGGGAAATGACCTTTCAAGTTCTTCCTAAAGGTCACTATAGAAAGACTCAAAGGGGACAAGAGTTCCACAAGAAGACCAACAGAGCCTACTAACCAGGGCTGGGGGCAGGGGGGGGGGGGGTGGGCGGGTGGGCGGGAGAAGCTCCAAGCAAGGACCATACGTGGACTGGACCCCTTACACAGACGTAGCTGATGGGCAGCTCAGTCTTCATATGGGTCCCCTAGTAAGGGGAGCTGAGGCTGTCTCTGATATGGACTCTGTTGCCTGCTTTTGGATTTCTTTCCCCTGGTGAGCTACCTCTCCAGACTACAGGGGGAAAGGGTGCGCTCGGTCCTCATGACACTTGAAATACTGGGGTGGGTGGGGCCTCCCCTTCTCTGAAGAGTAGGGAAGGGGGGGATGGGGGAAACAGGGAGGGAGGGAGGGACAAGGAGAAGAGGAGGGAAGGGCTAAGACTGGGATGTAAAGTGAATAATTAATATAAACAAACAAACAAACAGAAAAGAAAGTGTCTTTATTTAAATTCCCTTGAGACAATCTTGGGCTCAACTGTAGACTCCCTGTGCTCAAAAAAAAAAAAAAAAAACAAAAACAAAAACAGGAATTTCCTCCCTCACCAGGAGTTTTCTGAACACTTTGTTCAGAAATGGCCAGACAGACATGAAGGCATACCTCAGGCTGGGAGCTGGATCCCTGCCCTCTCAAACACCAGTATGTGAAACTTTTTCTCTGTGTCTGGATGTAGAAACACTACATGTCCACACCCACACGCCGCTAGAGCTCCACAGAGAGGCCAATGAACAAATTAGAGAGTGAGGCGGCATCAACTGCAGCCATGGTGTGTCTGTGTGAAGCCAGGGTCAACCCTCTGAGTGCGTCTAGACCCTTGAACGGAAATATTCTGCATGAGGTCTGTGACTTGGAAGGATTTCTAGGCGGAGCGTGTCTCTGGTCCTTCTTGGGGCTTTGTACATTTGTATCAGGAATGCATACATGAGCACAGATGTGCATGCAGTTCCTGCACACGTGCACACCTGGACTTCCCAAGGCTGTCTACAGCATCTCAGGGGATCCAAGGACACAGTGCACATGGTAGCGTCATGAAGGTGGACCACCCCCCCCCTTTCCCCAAGAAGCTACCTTTGTGACTCTGGGAAAGACAGCCAGCCACCCTGATGTCATCGTATTCAGTCAGTGGAGACTGGGGCTCTAGCTGCTGGACTTAACTTTAGAATGCCATCCTTCTCCACACTTGAATTCCTCCATCGTTCCGAATGATTCCCTCACTGCGACGTGGAAATACGCTTTGACCTCACCAGCAGCCTCCGAGTGGTGGGACACGGCTGTTAAGTCCCTAGTTGAAATAACTAGGATGCTTTTCTTTATGCTGGGTATCTGTTGGTTTCTTAACACCATCTGTCCTCTAATTGTAGTTCTTCGTTAGGAGGTGAGCCAGATCCTTCCCCCTGTGGCAGGCCTGTGTCTCACAAACCATCCTGATTTTGGCTCTCTAGGAAGAATACTCAGATCCTTCAACCTTTCCTCACATCGCATCATTTCTGGAACTGTTCTTTTTAACTTCAACAGCCCGTCTCCTAACATTCAAGTTCAATATGATAGCCAAAATTCAATATGATGCCCAAAATTAAATATGACAGCCAAGAGGCCATCTGACCACGCGTGTGGTAAGGCCACCCCTTCCACAAGAACAGAGTCTCCATTGTTATTGGGGGGGCGGGGCTGTGGTCGTATCCCAGTTGACTTATTCTAACAGGTAATCACTCCAAAGCTTCAAATACCTCTCCCATGGTTCCTTCTAAGGTCATCTCGCTTACTGCGAGGTTCTTCTGCAGGTAAATGCCAGACTTTACACTTTGGCCCATTATGCTCTATTGTATTGGTTTTGAGCCAGCGTTCCAATCTGTCAGGATCACTCTGGGTCCCCATACTGTCATCTCTGGAATGAATTGTGTGACCTCTATTCCCTTGATCTCTATGCCCCCCTGAATTTTTATCTAGTGGTAGATCAAGCAGAATCAAGAAAGGTGCCATTAGCATGCTGCGAGAAACCTCCCTCAAGGTGGGCATCCCTTGTCACTTGTCAGACATGTCCTCTTCAAGAACAGAGGAGCAGCATGGCGCAGGGATCACTGGAAACTCACACCGGAGACTTCCTCTGGCTTTCCCCCTCAGCCTCCCCACCTGCTCGCACCTTCCTGTTCCTCGCCCTGCCTTGTGTCGGCACCTGCCTGTCTGGCTCTTTCTGAATGCTTCTCATTTGCACCTGCTTCCTGTATCTACCTGATCTCCCCTCTGCTTCGCCATGTGTCCTCGAGAAGTAGGCTCAAAGTTTGCTCACCTAGAGTGGCAGACTCCCCTTCCCAGCCAGGCCCTTGGCCCAGACCAACGCGTGACTTCCCTCCCCACCACTCGGCCCCAGTTCAACAACACGTGGGCTGCGACATTCATCCAATACTCACCGCTCTGGATTCAGCTGTCTAGCCAGCTGCAAATACACAAAACCCCTGCTGTCATCCAACCCACATTTCACCATCTTAGCCACAAGGAAACCATGAAAGAAGCTGTTAGCCCTAGGCTGAAATCAAGACCTGCGACGTTTATGGCATTCACCTGACCCACAAGCAGTGGTAACCTTGTCAAGCGAGGAAATGAGGTTAGTTTGGAGTCACGTGACTCTGTGAAGTCATTTTGTTCTTAACTGACCACGGCATTCCTTCCCTAAATGCTCACTTCACCATCTGCTCCCTTAATCCGCCCTGGTTCCCTTTGTCAAGAATCTACCTCAAACATCCTTGCCTGCAGTTTCCAGAAACGATTTCTTTGCCTTGTACGAAAATCAGATAACCTGTGCCCAGCGCCTGATTCTGGCACCGGTTTTTATTCCCTACAATTAGATGAAAGTTCCCAATCCCACTGGAAAGTTCTTTCCATGCCATGGTCGTGAGTCATCAGTTCAATCGCCCAGACCCGCTCACACCTTTGCTCTTTCCCTCTCCCTATCTGATCTTATCTTTCTGAAGCTGTGAGCCCATCAAGGCATTGTGGACTACTAACCAGCTTAAAACAGCAAGGAAAACTGATAAACTCACAGCACAAGAAGCGGTAGGTACAGGGGCTTCCGGATCGGTTACTTCAATGGGCCGATTTATGTCTTTGAGGATGTCTCTAACCCTTTGCTTTCAACCGCAAGCTGTCCATTTAACTTCCTCATGGTCTCAAATGATGTTTGCCGTTCCAGCTGTGCTGGGCAAACCCAGCCAGGTGTAGCAGTAAAAGGATTACTAGTTTCAGACATCCCTGCTTAGAGACAAAGAATGGCACGGTTTTTCAGAACCCCCCTCCCAGACTGAGCCTTACATCTAATTGGTCAAAAGTAACTCTTATCCTATCTTTAAGCCAATGGTGGGGATGGAACCCCCGAAGAGCATTTTAGACTCCTGTTCCGTATAGTGCAGAAAATGATAGCCATGCTGTCCATTTTGAGTGAGTTTATAGCAAATATAGAGCAAGCCAAAGTAAAAGAAGAAATAGCAATAGATAGATGGTAGAAAGAAAGATAGACAGACAGGCAGACAGATAGACAGGCAGGCAGGCAGATAACAAAACATCACCAAACTGAGAGCTCAAAACATCCATCAGAAATCAACTGGTGTGGTTGTGGTGGTGCATACCGGTAGGATTTGCTGAAGGAAGCGGAGGTAAGAGGATCATGAGTTCGAGGCCCGCCTGGGCTACACATACGGGCTGGAGAGATGGCTCAGCAGTTAAGAGCACTATCTGCTCTTCCAGAGGTCATGAGTTCAATTCCCAGCAACCACATGGTGGCTCACAACCATCTATAATGAGATCTGATGTCCTCCTCTGCCTGCAGATGTGAATGCAGGCAGAGCACTGAATGCATAATAATAAATAAATAAATCTTTAAGAGGAAAAAAAGAAGGAAAGAAATCAACTGGTACATTGAGCTTGTCAGCTGGAGTTCCTGGTAGAGCTGTCTCTCCGTGAAGACGCCTCCCTGGGGCTGGACTTCTGACTTCTGTACTGCAGGCACTTTTGTATCATGGGAGAAACTAAACATTAGCAACCACTTCTGTAAATGGTTCACCTCCTAGCTTTTCTCAAGGACACGATGTTTTTACCGGGGTTGTTTTGTAGTTGTCTTCTCTCCTTGTCAAAGAGTTGGGGGGAGGGGCAGCCCATCACCAAACAAGGAGCCTTGGAGGACACTTTGAGACAAGCACCCTTGGGTCTGAAAAGGGATGAGCACCTCAGCTTCTAGGGCCAGCTTCTGAGTGAGCTCAAACAACACGTGACGATTTACCAAAACACTGCACGCTCCAGCAGCCTTACTTCAGATATGACGTTGGCCCTGAGAACTCAGCCGCCTTCCAACCGAGAGGGAAAGCCATCCCTGTACCCCTCCAGGCTGCGCATGGCTGCACTTTCTTTCTTCTTCTCTTTCGAGTTTGACACCTTTACTGTATTTTCAACTTTTTTTTCCCTGTCTTCGTCTTCTTTATCTAACTCGCTTCCTCTTTCCCAAGCAGCTGGCCTCTGCTTGTACTAAACACAGCCCAAAAAGACTTTGTATTGTGGCCAGAAATTCTCCCTCTTCAAACGCGACTCTGTGTGAGCCCTGGCCTTGTCACCATTCCCAGAGATCCACTCTACCCTTTGGTGTTCACCCTCAGAACCCCACCAGTAATAGGTCCTTTTAAAAGCCAAGGCTCACCATAGAGCACTGTACAGGGCATGGTGTGGCTCTCATGATTCCAGCACATGGGCACACATGCTTTCCTCTTTATTGAGATCATCCCCAACTATGGTTTTATGATGCCTTTGCTATGGATGTTCTAGGAGACATCTCTATTAATTTTTTAAATGTGTTGTCATCCCCCCAAAATGGTATTTCCTTTGTGGAACTGCTCCTCAAAACCCAACCCCGACCCCACCCTCCATCGGCAGGAAAATATGACCCAGGCTGGGTCAGTCATGGTCGACCACCTTTTTGATACCATGCTTTATTCCAGTGAGTATAAGACCAAAAATGCTTATGAGAGACTTGGGACAGATGGGAAATAGAAACTGTGCAAGATATCGGGGAGTTTTCTTCCTGGGAAGCTCAAGTGGGGTGATACAAAGCTGATATTGAAGGTTGTTTTCTTTGCCTCCTATTGGCAGATGCCAGTCTGTGGAACCACTGGGTGAGAGGTAGCCACAGTGAAAGGAGCTTCGATGGCCTTCCTAGAGCCCACCACTAGAGAAGCTCCTGAAGTTAATTAATTATTCAAGGGCTTCCAAGTCACAAACGGGCCAGCTCAGCCCCTCCCTTCCCTCATCATTATAAGTGCTCTGATTAATATGCTTCTCCTCCTAGAGACTGGGGCACATGCTTAAGTGTGGCCTTGGTCCCCATCTTCATTGTCACAACCTCTGATGTGACATAGTTTCTGTCCCACAAGAAGGCCCTAACTTTCATAGGAAAATCCAGGTCATCCCAAAGTATATCCAAAGAATGATTAATTCTCTGTCTTTGGTCTTTGAAGACAGGATCTCACTACGTAGCCTCGGATGGCCCAGAACTCATATGTAGACCAGGCTGATGTTGAAATCCCAGAGATCCACTTGCCTCTGCCTTTTGAGTGCAGGGACTAAAGGCCTGCACCATCATGTCAGAATTGGTGACTCTTTTTTGCAGTCATTGTATATGGTGTTGTGTTGCATAAGGACATTTTCACATAAATGTAGATTGTACGCTGAGCGTGTTCCCCTCCATCTTCCCGCTCCTCCCCATTGTCAGCAACCCCCAGTCACATTTACTCTCCTTCATACTTCATATCCTTCACATATTTCATATCATATATACATGTGTGATTTTACGTATCTATATAAAGCTAGGAACCACATATGTGAGGAAACATGCTGTTCATCTTTCTGAGACTGGCTTAAAGCACTTCATATTATTGTCTTCAGTTGCATCCACTTCCCTGCAAATGATATAGCTTCATCCTTTATGGGTGAAAATGTCTCTACTGTGTCTCTATCACATCTTCTTCATCACATGATTTTACTGTTGTTCATGAAAGCCTGCAGATTTCCTGGATGTGGACTCTCTATCTTCCATCCATCTGGCTTGGGAAAATTGTTTGATCATTCCTTGCCAACACTATAAGGGGAAAACATGTCTTTTAAGGTTGTAGTGAATATTCAGTGACATAATAAAGCATTTAAAGTACTTTGATGGTGCCTACCAATTAAAGAGTCAATAAAGATTATTGCCATTTTTCTGTTTTTTAATCACTCAGATGGCCTATTGTGTGCACTCTTGGGCCGATGAATGTTCATGTTTCATGCCTAATTTTATCAGAACTCTCCAATCTTTAAGTAAACCACGTTGTCACACATGTACCTTCCCACCAGAAATCAACACTGAAATAATAGCCACCTGTCTTAGCTAAGGCTTCTATCACTGTGATGAAACACCATGTCCAAAGAGCAAGTAGGGGAGAAAAGAATTTATTCAGCTTACACCTCCGCATTGCTTTTCACCATTAAAGGAAGTCAGGACAGGAACTCAGACAGGGCACTATCCTGGAGGAAGGAGCTGATACAGACCCCATGGAGGGGTCACTCCCCATGGCTTGCTCAGCCTGCTTTCTTACAGAACCCAGGACTTCCCATCCAGGAATGGCACCACCCACAGTGGGCTGGGCCTTCGTCCACTGTTCACTAATTGAGAAAACGCCTTACAAATGGGTCTCATGGAGGCATTTCCTCAACTGAGGCTCCTTCCTCTCTGATGATGACTCTAGCTCATGTCAAGTTGACACAAAACTAGCCAGTCCACCCACCACCTCTCCCAACTAAACGTCTGGTTCACCTTCTTTCCTTAGTCCATATTTTAATGTAGATTCCCAAGCACTGTGGCTTCTCTAGAGCCTTTGCCTGAGAGCACAGCCCTGAGTATGCACTGTGCACACGTCTTCTGGCCATCCTGTCTTGTTCCCTTACCCTACCACATCATCTCGTGTTTAAAGCCAAGTTATTATCCTTGGTTTCTGCAAGAAAATACATAAGATGTTTCTAAGTACCGCAGAAACACTGCCCCGAGTGAACAGAAAGCATCTGTGTCTTCAGAAGGCCTCATGCGCCTGCGCACATGTCTGCCCTTGGCTTTACTCTTCCTTCTATTCTTTCAGTCTTTTCTGCATCCTGACTAGATTAAGAATAACTTAAGAGTCCCACCCGCTCCGGGTGTGCCTGTGAGAGTGTTTGTAGAGAGGATTAGATGAGCAGGGAAAATCTACTCCAAACTTAGACAACACCATCCTAAGGGCTGAAGGTCCCGGACTGAATAAAATGGAGAAACACGTTTTGGAGTACCTATATTCTCTTTGCTTCCTGACTGCTGTCCCAGTGTGACCAGATGCCTCCTGCTACCGGTACCACAGCTAAAGCCACTCTTGCCACCATATTGCTGATGTCATGATGAAACTGTGACAAAGAAATAAATGCATATGTGTGTATATATATATATATATATATATATATATATATATATATATATATATATATACACACACACACACACACACACACACACATATATATGGTGTGTGTGGGTATGTGTGTGTTATAACAGATATTGGTAGAAAAGCAATCTTAAGCCAAGCTCAAGGTAGAATCATATTTCATCATGGTAGAGAATAATATCATGTTAACAATTAGAAACAAAAAAATACCAAGGAAATTGTTAGACTGGAAAATAAATAAGGAATCTTACATCTGAGGAGGTCATAAAGGAATGAAAGCCCAAGCTTTTATTCAGGTACAGGGCACCAATATTGAGAAGTGCAAAGTGCCTTACCGAGCCCTCTGCTTGTAGCTGCAGCGAACTCTAATTGGTTAAATATGAATCATACGGCTTCTCTATGCAAGGAATGTAGACAAGGCCCATCATCCTGTGATGGACTGCAGGTCTACGGAGATCATTTCCAGGTCAGTTTGAGTGTCCCTTCCCCTAGGTCACCTTGTTAGACTGCACTAACTCTTGGACATTTTCGTAAAACCCAAGCTTGAGTCTAAGTTGTGTCTACTACAAGGGATTCAGACATACATCTAAGATGCTCTTGGGTCCCACCAGAAGTTTATTTATCATTGTGAGATGCTGACAGAGACTCCAAAACATGACTTAGCTACAGGAACAAGGAGTTAGGCAGAAGAGCAGGGTCTAAACAAATCCATATGCTTGGAGGAAGGGTTCTGGCTGTAGCACAGAGTCTGCCTCTTGGACTTGTCTCCTAGCCAGCCTCTTTTGTGGGTTCATGCCTGGATCTTAAGAAATGACAGACTTTGAGTAAAAATTAGACATAATTAATGTTGCTGAAATTCCGTGTGAAACCAGACCTCATGGCCCAGAGTATGACAAAAGTCAGTCCCTTTCCCAACTGGTATGGCAGCCAATCACAGGATTTTATGTACCCAGATACGAGTTCATGGAGCTATATGGGAGTCAACTTTGAGATGGTTTTCAATGACCATTAACTCCTGGCACTCACATTTTTGACCTTGTGTCAGAGTCAATCAGTGTGGCCAATAGAAGGCAACTGTATGTCATTTCTAAGACTAAACAACACGGTGGGCTCTTTTTTTTTTTTTTCTGTGTCTCTGAATAACCCAGTTTGAGGAGGTTATGTTCCATCTTGTAAGGATACACCAGAAGCCTTGCAGAGAAGTCCCCGTGGGAAGGAACTGAGACCTCCGGCCAGCAGTCCTTGAGGAGGTGAAGCTCCCAACAGTAGCCACATGAATGAATTATCCTGGAGAAGGTTGCTCCAACTGGCACCGGCATCTTGATAGTCACCTCAGGACATAGCCTTATCTACAACCATCTAGCTAAGTAATTTTCCAGATTGCTGCCTCTTGGTAACTGAAAAGCTAAAGCTTGCATGAGATCCTAGGCTAAATCTTAGTACCACAGGAAAAACCACGAGAGATTCTAAGGGTGTCAGCCCCCGCCATTTCAGCAGAAGCTCATGGGGTTATCTGTGCCAAAGGGACATCTAGCATAACTCTTTCCCTAAGGAATGAATCCAATGGGGTTCAGAGAACACCTTCCAGGTATTTAAGAAACACTGGCAGTTTGGACAGAAACTGTACAAAATTCAAAAGGATCTTTGGACGAAAGCACAGAAGAGCTGGAGACAAGGCCATGTCTTGTGGAAAAGGAAGAGCAAGGCGAGGGGGCAATTATTAAGACTCCACGGGGTGTGGCAGAGTCCTGGAGGTTTGTAAAACCCAGTCCCAGGCAGGGGTACGTATGCACAGGCACGTATGTGCAGGCCAGAGGACAACCTCAGGTGTCATCCCCCTCAGACATTGCCCCCCCTTTTTGTTTGTTTGTTTATTTTCTATTTAAGACAAGGTCTCTTACTAGAACCTTAGGGCTTACCAATACACTAAGCCCACTGGCCAGTGAGCCCCAAGGGTCTACTTGCCTCCACCTCCCCCACAGAGAAATTAATAGTGTATGCCACCGTGCTCAGCTCTGACATTTACAGAGGTGCTTTGGAATCGAACTAGGGTCCTTATGCTTGCCTGACAAGTAAATTTATCATTGGTGCTATCACCCCAGCCCTACGGCCAAATCTTTTTTTTTTTTTTTTTTTTTTTTTGAGACAGGGTTTCTCTGTGTATCCCTGGCTGTCCTGGACTCACTTTGTAGACCAGGCTGGCCTTGAACTCACAGTGATCCGCCTGCCTCTGCCTCCCGAGTGCTAGGATTAAAGGCGTGCGCCACCACGCCCGGCTACGGCCAAATCTTAATCAGAGAACTTTCAGCATCTTTCCAGGTGAATCTTAGAGTTGCCTCAAACTAGTGAGTCCTTTTTAAAGGCCATTTCTCCTACCTTTAAGCATATATGTCTGTAGTATGTGGATCCTATGATGACACTTGATACTCCATATTCCAGAAGAACTACACATAAGAAGTTGGGTTTGAGGTACCTGGGACACTTCCTCAAACATCCCAATTTAGATTGAGCTCTGTGGACGCTGTGGCGCAACAGAGCTTGGGCACCTCTGGGAGGTGGTGATTTTGTTTTGTATCTACAGCCAGAGAATGTATTTGCATTGGTTTTGAAATACCCATATGTCTTCTGCGCTCTTCCATTCAGTTTTCTTCCCCTCAAACTTACTGGCTCATTTTAACAAAGACAATAAAATGGAAGTAATGGTGGGTGGCTGTGGACGCTGCGTCATGGGACAACCACAGGCTCCTGCCTGCCTCTTCTCCTGGATGGAGCTGGATGCTGCGTCATGAGGACACTCTGGCAGCCTATGGAGATGCATATGCCATAGGACAGAGGCATCCTGTCAACACTCACATACATGTTCTGTCTTCAGATTAGATGCTGGAGGACATCAGCGGAGCCTTCAAAGTGTTCGCCGCCATCTAATATGCAGACTCCATGCTCAAGAGAGACCCTGTGCCGGCTATGTCACTTCTGAACTCCTTCCCAACAGGCACTGTGAGTGTATGAGGACAGCCCCGACCTCTTCCATGACAGGCACAACTTCGCAATGACTTACGAGAGAAAAATAAAACCAGAATTTTAAACAACTGATACCTGCCTGGAGATTGCTCGTATCTGTGTGACTTAGCCTTAACTAATTAGAACACTCAATTTACTTAATGTCAAAAACACAGATAAAGCCAGGCAGTGGTGCCACACCACTTTACTCCCAGCACTGGGGAGGCAGAGGTAGGCAGGCGGATCTCTCTGAGTTTGAGTCCATCCTGGTCTACAGAGCAACTTCCAGAACATCCAGGGCTATGCAGAAAAGCTCTATCTCAAAATATAAATAAATAAATAAATAAATAAATTAAAACCCATAGCCAGGAAACTACAGTGAAGGACCTAATCTTCATAGGAGTCTTGTCGAGGTACCAATAATCATGGTGGAGGTAAAATAGCATAGAGGAATGTGATATGCTTTATGCTGCACACAAAGCTCTCCACCGGCACTATTTGCTTTTTCAGTGTGCACTCTCATTCTGTTTCTCTGAGGTTCATACCCCCAGGGCACAACAAACATTTGGTGGTACTTAGTTTGTTTCTGTTTGTTTGTTTTTGCCAACTTGACACACACTAGAGTCATCTGGGAGAAAGGAACCCTAATTAAGAGGTTGCTTCCCTCAGATTGCCCTGAGGCAAGTCTGCAGGCATTTTCTCAATTAATACTTGATGTGGAAAGGTCCAGACCACTGTAGATGGTGTGACCCCTGGGCAGATGGTCCATGGGTGTATAAGAAAACAAATTGAGCAAGACATGAGGAGCAAACCCGTAAGCAGCACCCCCTCCATGGCCTCCATCAGCTCCTGCCTCCAGGTTCCTGCCCTGCTTCAGTTCCTGCCTCCAGGTTCCTGCCCTGCATCAGTTCCTGCCTCCAGGTTCCTGCCCTGCATCAGTTCCTGACTCCAGGTTCCTGCCCTGCATCAGTTCCTGACTCCAGGTTCCTGCCCTGCATCAGTTCCTGACTCCAGGTTCCTGCCCTGCATCAGTTCCTGCCTCCAGGTTCCTGCCCTGCATCAGTTCCTGACTCCAGGTTCCTGCCCTGCATCAGTTCCTGCCTCTAGGTTCCTGCCCTGCATCAGTTCCTGCCTCTAGGTTCCTGCCCTGCATCAGTTCCTGCCTCTAGGTTCCTGCCCTGCTTCAGCTCCTGCCTTGGCTTCCCTCCATGATGGCTGTGATCTGATCCTGTAACAAGCAAGTCCTTTTCTCTCCTCACGCTGCTTTTGATCATGGTGTTCCATCACAACAATGAAAGTAAACTAAGGACACATTCTTTTTGAATATCTAGGATTTAAGATTACATTCAACACCACAGACATATCCTATAGTGCATTAGAGCCTGTAGGGAGCTTAGAGCCCACTGAGTTCTCACCCACTAATTTTAAAGACAAGAAGACTGAAACCTTGAGGAGTTAAGGGATACGAGAAAGCCCCACATCTAGTGGGTGGCCATATCAAGTTGGCCTTGAACCCTGGTCTCTCAACCCCTGGCCTTTCATCCTCTCCTCCCAACAATAGTTGGTATTCCCTCTGAACATTTAGAGTGGGAAGAAAACAGACATTAAGACACCGAGAGAGATGGCTCAGTGATTACGAGCACATATTACTCTTGAAGACGAACTGAGTTCAGTTCCCAACACCCATGTTAGGCAGCTTACAATCACCACCTATAACTTCAGCTCCTCCTGCCTCTGAGATCATCTGCACTCTAATGCGTGCGTGCAAACACACACACACACACACACACACACACACACACACACTTGAAAAGAAAAATTATAAATAAAACAGACTTTAAGAAAAGGATTACTTTAATCAAAACAGGTACAGAGGAACCATAGCTGTCAGTGTTTGGTTGGAGGGGGCGGGGTTAGTGAGAGTTCCAGGGGGGGCGGGGTTAGTGAGAGTTGGGGGGGAGTGGTTAGTGAGAGTTCCGGGCCACTGACTGTACCTGGTTCTGGGTTCCACACTCCAGTTGTTCTCTGTCACAGTGCCAACCCTCAAGACATCTGTTGCCATGGCAGAGGCTGGAGAAGATGCCCCATATATCTAAAGTACTAGGCAGAAGTGTGGAAGTGTGGAAGCTTCCTAAAGAGAAAATAGATCCAGTATCTGGTTCCCTTAGGTGTCCATGGGGAAGTGAACTTGAAAGGTAGCTTGGCATTGAAGAATGCACATGAGACCTTAGATTCGTTCAAGCCTTGGTTTTACCACTCACCAGCTCAGTGGGTGACTCTGAGTCTCTCCTGGTCCCTTAGAGCCTCCATTTCCTCAGTTACAAAAAGAAGAATAACACCTATCTATCAACTTCAAAGACAGGCCCTTCCAACCCGTGCTTGACAGCACTCATATTCCCTTATATATAATCCTAGCCGTGAGTGCAGCAGTAGCAGTGGAAACTGACTAGCATGTCCCAGTGTGTAAGAATCAGGTTAAATGAGGTTTGCCAATAGCACCCTGCTTACTCAACGCTGCGAGGCCGGAGACACTTCAGAAGCATTCACCTGCCAGTCAGTGGGAAAAATGAAGGCAGAGAGACATTCTCAAGTCCTGCCAGACCTACCCACCCATGTCCCAGAACGCAGAATGAGAAGGGCCCCTGAAGGGCTGGCATCCAGGGAGCTCTGGACCCCAGAGTCCCACCCCTTCACACTAAGCTCCAGAGAGAAGGCCAAGATCTAGGGCCGGAGCATGTGGTAGGACGAAGAAGACAAGTTGGCAGCCACTGGGGACCGACTCATCCCAACATCCGGAACCCATTGCGCTCTCTCGCGTGAGCGCGTGTGCACGTGCGCGCGGGGCACAGGGCTCCAAAGACACGCTGAGCGGAAGATGGCGGGGCTTTGTTTTATTTTTGGATTTTGCCAAATCAAAAGAATTCGGGAAACTATGAGAGCCGTTGTGCTGAAATGCGGACTCTGCCAGGTTAGTGTGGGCCTGTTTATAAGTAATTCAATCTGAGGCAGGGAGGAGCTGCAAGGCGCATGCGTGCACACACTCTAACCCACGCACAGGACGGATGGACACACACACACACACACACACACACACACACACACACACAGCCTACATCATCCGTGGGGACAGAAGGCCCGTCTTCCTTTGCTGCTTCCTGAGAGGGTGGCCCAGGCAAGTGGGCTCTCCGCCAGTATTCATTCATCCATTGATACCAGTGATGAGCTCTGGGGACAACATGCAGAGCCCAGCAGAAGCGGTCCCTCCAAGCCTATGTAAACAGAGAGGAATAGATGACAGAGGTGGGAAGAAATTATGAGTGAAGGATGGCCAGGCTAAGGAGACATGCAGCCAACACTGGTGGTGTCCTCTGTGCTAGCCCCACCTTCCCCCCACTCTTCTTACTAAGTAGCACTAAGGACCCCTTGATCTTAGAGCACTGATCCCATGCACTGGATCACAGCAGGTCTAAAAGCTATCTACTGCGCCTGTTCGGCAGCCAGCCTGAGGGTGTCAGCCTAGGAGTCTGTTCCATCTAAACAGCCACAAGGACGCTCCTGCCCAGAGCATCTTTTCTACCTAAAAGACAAAGTCGTTTTGCCCATCCAGGAATTCTTCTTCCAAAGTGGAATATAAAATGGCTAAAGATGTAGTTAGCCCTTTCACAACCGTGAAGCGAACTGCCAGTGAGTTAAAGGGCCACTTCAAGAAGAGTAAACTAGCCGAGTATTGGTGGTGCACACCTTTCATCCCAGTGCTTGGGAGGTAGAGGCAGGCGAATCTCTGTCAATTCAAGACCGTCTGGTCTACAGAGTGATTTCCAGAACAGCCAGGTGTGGTAGCGCACACCTTTAATCCCAGCGCCTGGGAGGCAGAGGCAGGCGGATCGCTGTGAGTTTGAGGCTGGCCTGGTCTACAAAGCAAGTCTAGGACAGCCAGGGCTACACAGAGAAACCCTGTCTCGAAAAACCAGACAGAGAGAGAGAGAGAGGGAGAGGCAGAGACAGAGACAGAGAGAGAGACCCTGTCTTGAAAAAACTAAAGAGGAAAAAAGAAAAAAAAAGAAAGAATGAACTACATGTTTAATGCCCACCAAACTAGAGCTGGACAGTATTCCTCTAGAAACTAGCCAGGTGAGACCAAAGAGTAAAGAAAAAATAAGGAGACACTATTTGTAAAATCTACTCTTAGTTGGCATTTCCTGTTACATGCAACTGAGTGCATCCCTAATGCCCAGGACAAAAGATGCTGTCGCATCATCCTGTGAAAGCCAGCTGCAGGTGACCAAAGATCCCAGCCCCAGGGAGAGCTTACTAAATCGTTCCCACAACAGCTTCTTGCTCTTCCATGTAAGATGATATGAGAATTACATTTGGAGGGGCCAGATAAGACAGACTTTATAGTGTGTGTGTGTATGTGTGTGTGTCTGTGTGTGTCTAGAGCTGGAAGACTGGGAAGAGTTACTATTTAAAAATTGCTGTTGCTTCATGTCTAATAATAAGCCTTCAACTTCCTGGAGTTGAATTTAGCCAGTCACTCACCATGTGACACCATGTTATGTAACCTACCTGAGCCTGGCTTTGATCCTCAGCGGTAGCCCCTGCTTCCTAGAGCTGTTCTGAGGATTAAATGAATTAATACTTAGCCTTAGAATTAAGTCTTAGAAATAACAGCTGATACGCAGAAATTCCCTAAGAATACTGTTAGTAATCCTGAGATACTCGTCTTCTTTTCCGATTTTAATAAAGTTTTTCATTCTTTTCAAAGCTTCCATTGTATTCATGGCACACAATACTGTGTCGCATAAGGGCATTTGCATGCATGTTGTTTTTGACATCTCTGAAATCACAATGTCTTGCAGAGAACTGTGTGTGTTATAGAGGGAAAAAAAGTATTTTGTCCGTGGTGAGATTTTTTTTTCTGATGGTCAATGCAATGTGCAGTTATTACTGGAGCAGCCTTCCTCGCTGACAGAGGATCATTTGAATAGTCCCCAGGGAATAAAGGTACACAAAACAGGTAGGCTCTTCTCTTGCCAGGGAAGGGGTTTTGAAGGCTTAAGAAAAAGCCATCCTTCCCAGTAGTAGCCTTGGTTTTAGAGCTCAAAGGGTCTTCTGGAAGCCTGGGCAGGGAATCACCAGATCTGAATAAAGGTAAATGTTTTCCCCAAAGACATTACCTTTTCAGAGACATTTTAGTTTCACAACAAAATTGAAAGGAAGCTACAGATGTTTACATCTCCCTGTTCCTCACATGCAGAGCCTCCCTCACTGCCAACATCCCTGCCAGATACAACATTTGTGGCAGTCAGTAGACCCACAGAGACACGCCTCCCCCCCCCCCACATCTCCCATGGTCCACAGCCAAGTTCAGTCCCAGTTGTTGTTTGTTTTCTTGTTTGAGACAGGGTACCCTGAGTACCCTTGTCTGTTCTGGAACTCACTCTACAGAGAGGCCAGGCTGACCTTGATCTCAAAGATCCGCCTACCTCTGCCTCTAGAGTGCTGGGATTGAAATGTGTACCACTGAGTCTGGAATCAGTCCTAGTTCTTGATGCTGGGTGCTTAAGAGTCTGACCAATGTGTTATGGCCTGTATCCATCACTAGATAAACATCCTCCCTGCCTTAAGAATCTTCTGTGTATCTGGCCCAGTGCCTTACTCCTATAATCCCAGCACATAGTAAAGCAGAAGCAAGCAGATCTCTGTGATTTCAAGGCCAGCCTGGTCTACAAAGTGAGTCTAGGACAGCCAGTGTTACACAGGGAAACTCTGTCTCAAACACACACACACACACACACAAAGAATATTTTGTGTACCGGGCATGGTGACGAACACCTTTGACCCCAGCACTTGGGAGGCAGAGGCTGCCAGATCTCTATGAGGTTGAGGCCAACCTTGCTTACAAGTGAGACCTGGTCTCAAAAAAACAAAAACAAAGGAAAAGAATTCTCTGGATGATACCTCTTCCTCCCTCATTCCTTGCTAACTCTGCCATTCACTTATCTTCTTACTGCTGACATCTCTACAGTCCTGCTTTTTCAAGAATGGCATGTGGTCAGAATCACTCGCCACTTCTATTTTCCACTTAGAAATATGTATTTTAGATGACTATTTGCTTTATCATAGCTTGACCATGAATTTCTGTAAAGTCCTAAATAATTTATTCAGGGGCCAAGGCTATGGTTTATTTATCCTTTCACCTTCTGAAGGAGATTTGGTTACTCCCAAATCTGAGCAATCGTAAATAAAGCTGATGCCTTTACAACTGTGTGCAGGAGTTTTATTTGGGGGAGTCTGAGAGAGAGAGGAGAGAGGGGGTGAGAGAGAGAGAGAGAGAGAGAGAGAGAGAGAGAGAGAGAGAGAGAGAGAGAGAATAAGGAGTAAGTTTTCAAAGAATGTGACTCCTGGATCACATGGTAAACGTGTGTGATGGTTGGTTTTACAGGTCAACTTACTACAATTTAGAACCACCTGAGCAGGGAGCCTCACTTGAGAAATTGTTTGGTTGTCTTAGTTGGTGTGGGAAGACCCACCTTAAATGTGGTGGCATCTTCTAGTAGCAGCCCAGATAAAAAGAGCATAGAAGGAATTCCCTTGACTCTTACTTTTTGCTTGCTACCTAATTTACCCTGCTGCTATGAGCTGCTGGTGCTGCTGGTGCTACGGCGGCTGCTTCCTTCAATGCTATTAACCCATGTTTTCAGGCTTCCAAAGTTGACTGAGGACCAGTGGCTCTCCAGAAACCCTCCAGGCCTTCAACAGCAGATTGGGACTGTTAAGGCACCTCATTTCAGAGACTGAGCAACTACTGGGTTCTGAGCAAGGGTTGTTACAATTATGGCATGGTGTGATTTAATAAGTTCTTTTTTTTTTTTTTCAATTCTATCAGTTCTTTCCCTGTAGAAAACTCTGCCTAATATGTTTGATCTTAGCCCCGCCCCCCCAAAAAGCCATACTTTCATCCAGTGTAGCTTCTGCCACGTTGTGTTCACACCAGTCTTGAGTGGACATTGCTGTTGCTCTGTGTCCTAATAACCATCTGATGGTATCGGTGTTCTTGGTGTTGCCTCATTCTAACAGCTGTGTAGTAGTGGTCCACTGCTGTCCTCATTGGCATTTCCTACCTAAGAGCATCTGAGGTAGAACATTCCCCATCCCTACTAGCCATCTGTACATCTTCCTTGCTGAGGTGTCTGCTAAAGTCTTTGGCCCATTTTTTTTAATCAGGTTGTTTGTTTTCTTACTGCTGAGTTTAAGAGCTCTTTGTGTATTTTGGATGGCAGTCTGATGATGTGGCTCTTGCAAATGTTTCCTTGCCGTCTGTGACTTGTCTTCTCCTTCTCTGGACATTGTCTTTCACAAATCACAAGTTTCTCGGTTAATGAAAGCCAGCTTGCCCATTAATTCTTTCATAGACAATGCCTTTGTGCTGCATCTGAAAAAAATCATCAAGGTCACAAGATTTTTCTTCTTCTGTGTTATCTTTCAGGAGCTTTTACTTTTGTGTTTCATGATTAAATCTATCGCCCTTTTGTAGTTAATATTTGTGAAGAGTACACAGTCTGTGTTTATATTCTTTGCTGATGATTATTCTAGACCATTTGTGGGAAGCTGTTAGACTACTACTCTTTTTTTTTTTCCATTTTATTCATTTGCCTACATGAATATTTGTGTACTATATGCATGCACCCCATGGGCCAGAAGTGAGCATCAGGTCCCCTGGGACTGTGTTTATAGACAGTTGTGAGCTGCCTTGTGGATGATGAGAATCAAACTTGGATGCCCTGGAAGAGCAGCAGGTGCTCTTAACCACTAGGTTATCTCCACAGTCTCAGATGGCGGCTCATTTTTACTTAAGTCACTCAAATACCTGAGGACTTGAGGTCATATAGTGGGATCACTTGGGCACACATGACGTGAAGGGTCTCCCCAGCAGGAGCCCTCCAATGAAGGCCTCCAATTGTCTCAGGAGGCAAAGCTGGAGTTTCCTGTGGCACACCTGATCTACACGACTTCTCAATGGACCAGAAGTCATGCAAATAAGCTTGGGGGGCGGGGGGTGGAGGAGAATTTCTGGTAAGAGAGGCAAGGGCTCCAGTCAGGAGAAGCATGGTTTTGGGAGGTTTGGTGGTTTTTGGTTGGTTGGTTGGTTTGGTTTGGTTTTTTTGTTTTGGGGGGTTTGTTTTGGTTGGTTTGGTTGGGTTTTTGTTTTGTTTTGTTTTTGCTCAACTAGGTGAAATGAGTTATGCGAGTGAAACTATTAATACTAGCAATAGCTATGGATGTATGGAGATTGCATTGGTAACATGTTGTTGCTGTTGGCATTTACCTAGTGCTTACTTTGGGTGCTGCACACACTGATGGCCGTGAAGAGTTTGGTAAGTGGGGAAAGGAGAACTAGAGAGGTCTGTTAACTTACCCACAGTCACCCAGTTGGCTCAGGTTCAAACTCAACTTGTTTTCCTCCAGACCGTGGGTTAATTCCTGTCCACCACAGAAAAAAACTGGAGTTGCTTCAGTTCCTGGTCCCTGGCTGCAAAGTGTGCAGTGTGAGTGACTTCTCCCTCGTCTTGCAGAAACTATGCTGTTCCTCATTAGGCTTTGCAGTGTGCTTCCTGCAACATGTATTAGCTAGCACCGGCTGCCATAACAAAACACCACAAAGTGAGCGGCTGGCACATCATACATCTACTTGCCAACAGGCTAGGAGTTGAAAAGCCAAGGTCAAGGTCTGTTGGGGTTCAGTTTCTTCCCAATTTGCACACATTGCCTCCTCCCTTGTACCCTGACCTGAAAAGATCACATCCCTCTGCCTTCTTTTCCGCCAGTGGATCAGAGCCCCATCCTCATGGCCTCAGTTAACCTTAGTCACCTCCTGAAGTCCAGATTCAGTCACATCAGCGGTCAAAGCTTCTTTCGATCTGTGAATTTGGAGGGGGGGCACACAATTCAATCATAGCAAGCAGTTACGCCATTGTCCCGTCCTTGAGAAGAATGAGACCCACATGTACTCCCTGTTCCTTGCCATGTGAGTTTGTGTGCCACCTTGGGATTGTGCCAGCAAGAAGGCTGTCACCAGACGCCACCCCTTGACCTCCAAAAACTGTGAGTCAAATAAACCTCCTCTCTTTGTTTAGAAAAAAAAAAAGATAAACAAAAAACACAAGGAAAAAAAACTTTCCGTTAACATCTAGCACTAAGTATGCCCACAATCGCAGAGTTTTAGATGCTAGAAGAGAAAAGCCAATCCAAAGTCCTGCTTGTCACAAAGAAGCTCATGTCACTCCTCCATGTTAGGGGAGATTTGCCTCCAGTCACACAGCAGTAAAGGCTACTGAACTTGAAGCTACAACTCCTGATTCCAACGGTGTAGTAGCCTTTGCTCTTGAGTCTTGCAGGAGGATGGTGGCTGCAGCAGTTCAGGAGCGGGCCCCCATCACGTGCTAAGCAGCATACAACTCACTTTACGTCTCCCTGGTGGCCTGAGAAGGCAGGTGCTATTCATGGGTGAAGAGTAGGAAATGGGGCTCAGAGATGAGGTGCCTTACTGCAACTCAACCCGGCTTGTGATGACGGTGGAACCCGGGACCTGCACATCTGAGCTGCCCTGCTGTCTGACTAGTGAGCAAGTAGGAGCCAAGGAAAACCCATGGTGTCCCAGGGAGGTGGCTTTATCTCGTTGAGCCAAGATTTTTCTGACCAGGCTAATGTGTTAGACACTCAGGATCAGACCTGCGGAGTGTGGCTCTGCCAGGAGTAAGAGGGTGAAGAAAAGAAAGAAAGGCAAGCCTCACTAGCTACCTGTCTCCCCGCTCCACCCCCCCCACCACTACCACCCCCCACTCCCCCAGCCCCCACCCCACCCCCGCCCCTTGCCACTCTCCCACGCAGGGAACTGGCTATGCTCATTTTTCCTTTACCTTCAAACTCTCCACCTCTTTATCAGTAGTTAAACCAGCCTAACAGACAAGTACGAACCGTGCCAGCCCACCCTCCCCTCCGGCTACAAAGGAAATGAACTTGGCATTCCAGAGTCCTCACCTGGCATGAATCACGAGGCAGCCCCAAGGGACCAGGGGGCAAGGCTGCTTGTCAAGCTGATGGGCCATCTCAGCTTCCCTCCCCGGATGGAAAAGGAAGATGCTTAGAGGAGAAAACGGTGGACTGCTGGCTATGACCCAAACATGACAGAGGTCCCCCTCCCCCCCCCCACTCGGCCCCCCTCCGCCTCGACGCCGCTGCCCCTGGCCCAGAAAACAATACGGAGGCGCTGTCAGGAAGTGACGCTGAAATGCCATCCCCTTGTACCTCCTTCAGCCGCTGGCTAAAGGAGGTTCCTGGAGGGAATATTTTTAGTTTGACAAATGAAAGCCTGGGACCGAGGACAGGAGGGATTAAGGGAGCTCTTCTCTGACACTCCTGGAGACGAAGAGATGATGAGTCAGACACAGAGGGCTTAGGCGCGACTTCGCAAGACATTCTTCAGGCGTGAGCACAGGCAGGCAGCCTCTGGAATGCCTCCCGCTGGCCGCCAGCCGGCCCTGGGCGGCGGGCGGGCGGGCGGGGAGGGGCTAGCCCGAGGAGTAGCTTCTCCGCCTCCCCTTGGCACACTGTTGGACAACAGCTTTGGGAGACCAAAGAGGCCGCCCCAGTGGCTTTTCCGGAACTGGGATTCAAACTCCGGGGAGCAGTAGGTTCGAAGCCAGCCTTTCCTGCTTCCTGGCTGCTATGGTTGGTGGCTCCTCATTTCGCCTTCTGACTTAAGTCGTGCTGAGTGTGCGGTCCGTCCTCAAGAAGTGGGAAGGAGGTTGTGACTTTTTTAAAAGGTATAGAGGGGCTGGAGAGATGGTCAGTGGGTAAGAAATCTTGTTCCACAAACATGAGGACCAGAGTTTGAATCTCGAGCACACAGGTTAAAAACCTGGGCATAGCTCTATGCTCCCGGAAACGCCCCTGCTGTAGAGAATGCAGAGACAGGGGGTTCACTGCCTAGCCAGGCCAGCTAAAAGAGTGGGCTTCGGGCCCAGTGAGAGACTCTGTCTCAAGGCAGTAAAAGGAAACGCAATACAGGAAGACACCCGAACTCCTGCTTGGGCCCCTGGGCTTGGGCACATAGGTACACACACCTGCACACTCATGTGTATGCACCACACACATACACAAGTACAGAGCACACACCGAGATAAAATTTTAAAAAAGCATTTAATAAGTCACCCCAGCTACTCCTCCAGAGATGAAACCCAAATCTCTCATACAACGAGAAGGGCTCAGCACTTAGTGAGCACTCCCTATAAGCCACTCTGTGCTGGCGTTCTTCAGCTCAGCAGCTCTGGAAGTGGCGTGTCACGTCCCTGTCCCTTCTCCGCTTCGTCTGGAGCTAACCTCTGAAACTAACAATGCCACCATCCAACGCTGGCATCAAATGGGTTCTTTCTGACTCTGAAACCCACACCTCAAGTTTCCTTGCTGGAGACTCACTGGGCACAAGAGCCAGGGTGCAGACTGGAAGAAGCAGCAGGTGGGAGCAAAGGGTTGCCTAGGCTGGAGCCTGGGCCCTTGGCAGATGGTCACCATCATTGTCACAGACCCAAGGCAAGCAGTGGGCAGCCAGGAAGGTGGGGAATCCTTAAAGTCAGAACCTGCTCACTTGGGGAGAAGAGAGTCTGAGGCAGCCAACAAGCCCTGGCTGGTTTCTCACTTTTCAAACAGCTGCCCTTGGGTGGGCACTCCCAGGGACTCAGTACCAAGTCATAGAATGAATTCTACCCAAAAAATGCAAGCCCATAATGAGCCGCCCACCCTACAGTCCACACATGGCCTACCAACCATGGCTTGGCATTCTCATGAAAATGATATGACTTTCCCATGAATATTCAGAGGTAATTTACATGTGCTACCTCTCAGAAATCCCAGGAGGGGGGACTTTGTCCTAAAATTAGTATTGTGTCTCTTGTTAGCATCTCTTTCTCAAGTAGGTGAATCTGTCTCACTAACTCATTTTGTCTCCTCAAGGGACTTTGATGGTACAATTTTGTTTTAACTAGGAATAAAAGCTGGCCCTTACATTCAATTACTTTGTCTTTATTTGGGGGACAGGGGGAAAAAATGAAGAGGCGGGAAAGACAAAGGAAAGGGAAGGAAATGAAAGTGATGGGAGCTATTTAAGGAAGAAGAGAAGTTAGTTAAAATGGGAAGAGGGACGGGGGTGGGGCTAAAGGGGGAAGAGAAAACTTCCCGGAGTCCTCGGATGATCACACCACACTGTGACCACATGTGTCAGCAGGAAGGACACACTCTCCTACGGGCACTACGGCCATGAGACTTCTTCTAAGAAATCAACTCTTTACTCTCTCAAGGGATCTCACTCTGCCATACCCATCCCGGGAGTGGGCGGAGTTAATTAGTCCCTGCCTCATCCCTTTAGTCTATGTCACTCTGGAAGATCTACATGGAATCTCCTCTGAGACCTCAGTGACTGAAGAGGGAGTACCAAGATTCTAATGACCCCCACAGGCTCAAGTGTTTGAGTACTTCTCTCCCGGGGGGTGGGGGGGTTGGGTGTATGTTGTTTGGAGAAGTTGTAGAACATTGAGGCGTAGGACCTAGCTAGCAGTTATAGGGCCACTAGGGGTTTCAACCTAAGGGTTGTGACCTTAAGAATATAACCACCAACCAAAGAGCATGCATGGACTGGACCTAGACCCCCCTGACACATATGTGCAGCTTGGGATTCATGGGAGTCCCCTAACAATTGGAGCAAGGGCCCCCCTCTGACTCTGTTGCCTGCCTTTGGATCCCTTTCCCCTCGCTGGGCTGTCTTGTCTGGCCTCAGTGAGAGAGGATGCACTTAGCCCTGCTGTGACTTGATGTGCCAGGGTGGGTTGGTACCCATGGGGGCGGGGTGCTCCCCTTCTCTGAGAAGAAAAGGAGGAGGGAATGAGGGGGAGAAGGCTGGGAGGGTAGGGCCTGGGAGAAGAGGAGGGAAGGGAGCTTCGATTGGGATGTAGAGTGAACGAATGAATGAATGAATGAATGAATAAATAAATAAATAAATAAATAAATAACCAGCCAAATGGGTAACATCTGTCTAATAAAACATTCCAAAATGTAAGTTCCATTTGTGTAAAGGGAGAGGGAAACCAGAACTTTTAAGACATGCTGACATCAAAAAAAACAAAAAAAAACAAAAAAGAACATAGTCTGGCTTTTGGTTCTGTCTCTACCTTCCTGACCCACTGAGATGAGCATCTGTACCCTATAAATTGTGAACCAAAATAAGCCTCCCAAAAAATTAAAAATTAAAAAAAAGTATAAAAAATAAAATAAAACAAAACAAGCCTGCCTCCTTCACCGTGATTCGGAAAATAACTCACACAGGGGGCAAGTTGCTTGCTTTGATCCAATGGGTGCCCTGTGCACTCCCCACTAAAATAGTCATCCTGCGTCTTCCCTTCTAACCGTCCAGGGCATTGTGGCATGAATGCCAGTTCTGTTGCAAGCTTCCCATGATGCTTTGCTCTTGACAGTAAGCTTGTTGGGATGTATGGTCATCATGGAAACAAACTTCTGGGCATCCACGTAAATTTGGACTGCATCATTCCTTGGGCTGGGGTCTCAGACTGCATAAAAAGGAGAAGGCAAGATGGGTGTCAGCCTTTATCTCTATCTATCTATCTCTTCTCTCTCTTTCTGCTTTCTGACTGAAGACTCAATGTGTGCAGCCACTCAAGGGACCATCCTCATCCTCATGGCCTGTAAGACTAAATAAATCCTTCCTTAGACAGCTTTTGTCAGATGGTGTGCCTCAGCAATGATAGAAAGTAACTAATACACTTCCCTACTGACAAGACATTGAGGCCTGAAGGAATTCTGTGAGGCTTCTCTGGGAAATAGGCCCCTAGCTTGTAGAAAATAGTGAGGGCGCATTGACAAGATGAGATAAGGGGTGTGTGTGTGTGTGTGTGTGAGAGAGAGAGAGAGAGAGAGAGAGAGAGAGAGAGAAAGAGAGAGACAGAGAGAGACAGAGAGAGACAGAGAGAGACAGAGAGACAGAGAGACAGAGACAGAGACAGAGACAGAGAGACAGGGACAGAGAGACAGAGACAGACAGAGAGAGAGACACAGAGAGAGAGAGAGAGAGACAGACAGACAGACAGACAGACAGACAGACAGAGACAGACAGAGAGAGAGACAGAGAGAGAGAGAGAGACAGACAGACAGACAGACAGAGACAGACAGAGACAGAGAGAGAGATA
The DNA here is from genome assembly GCF_964271855.1 of Acomys minous. Lineage (NCBI taxonomy): Eukaryota > Metazoa > Chordata > Mammalia > Rodentia > Muridae > Acomys > Acomys minous. The sequence continues at coordinate 81,848,992 of NC_140493.1, read as the reverse complement.
GAGACAGAGAGAGAGATAGAGACAGAGAGAGAGACAGACAGACAAAGAGAGAGAGACAGAGAGAGAATATGAAACCAGAATCACATGTGCCCGGTACGGGACAGATGCTCAGTGAATGACATCTGGTGTCTTCATTACTGCCTTAGCTTTGTTTCTGGTTGCTGTGGTAAAGACACTCTTATAAAAGCTTCTTCAAGGAGAAAGGATTTATCTGGCTCACACATCCATATTAAAAGTCTACCATTGTGGGAAAGTCAAGGCAGCAGGCACTTGAAGCCGATAGTCATACCACATCCACAGGCAAGAGCAGAGAACAGTGAGCTAATGCATGCTCGCTATTGCTCAGTCGGGGGATGCCCTACAAAGGGAATGGTACCACCCACAGTGGGCAGCTCCTCCCACCCCAACCAACACAATCAAGATTATCCCCCACAAACCTACCCGCAGGCTAAGCCAGTCTAGACAGCCCTTCATTGAGATTCTCTTCCTAGGTGACACTGAATCGTATAAACTTGACTCTTATAGCGATCAGGGCCTACAAGATTGCTCAGTGTGTCAAGGTGCTTGCTGCCAATCCTGCGGGCCTGACGTTGATTTTTTTTATAACCAACATGGTGTGTCTCAGATAGGGTTTCTATTGCTGTGAAGAGACACTATGACCGGGACAACTCTTATAAAGGAAAACATTTCATTGGAGCTGGCTTATAGTTCACAGGATTAGACCATTAGCGTCATGGCTGGAGCACGGCAGCGGGCAGGCAGACATGGTGCTGGAGAAGGAGCTGAGAGTTCTACGTCTTGATCCGAGGGCAGCAGAAAGAGACTTACACCCTAGGCCTGGCTTGGGCTTCTGAGATCTCAAGTCCCGCCACCCCTAGTGACACACGCCCTCCAACAAGGCTACAACTACTCCAAAAAGGCCATACTCCTGATAGTGCCACTCCTGTGGGCCTTGTGGGGGCCATTTTTATTCAAACCACCACACGATGGAAGGAGAAAACTAACTCCAACTTGTCCTCTGACCTCCATATATACATTCTGTGGCGTGTACATGCCCACCCATGAACACATACAAAATAAATGTTTTTTTAATAACACTATCACAGTTATTTTCAGTTGTATACTATCATGATGTATACTAAACTTCCTATGGTTTACTTTTCCTTGTCTATATTTTTCTGTCAGGCCAGAATCTTTTATCTCGCTGCTTTTCGTTTTATGATAGTACAGTTAGACGCCAATCTATGGAAAAGGAAGTAATCCACTCTGTTCTTTGTGAAGCACAGCAGGTCAGAAATCAACCAAACTAAGGCCCATACTAAGGATTCTGATTTGCTCTTTCCCACGTTCAACAACCAGCTTATACCCAGCTGCCTAGCTTGCAGAATGGAAGAGTTGTTGAAGATTAAGGTGTGGAGGACACCTGCTGGGATCCAAGGCTGAAATGCCAAGGTAGACATGTTGATTTTTCTTTACCCAGCTGCTGACCAGTTTTCTCTTATGGACGTGTCATCTCCTTTGAATCCTGTCGTCTAGCTTGTGTGTCCTCCTGCTCCCAGCTGACCTGTCCTCTCCTTCAACCTGATGCCTCTTCTCTATCTAGTGGCTCCTGCTGCCTTGTGTTGAACCCAAAGGAACCCAATAGACTTTGTGTCCTCTCTGTACATCACTAACTTTCAGCTTAAGATGCTTCTGTCTCCTGCCTTGGTTTCCCATCATTTCCAAGACCAGAAAGTCCAAAGAGGAAATCTGACTTGCATCAACTCATTTTTTTTGTTAACATTTATATATGTATGTATGTATGTATGTATGTATGTATGTATGTATGTGTGTGTGTGGTATATGTGTGGACATGTTTTACATAAGCACATGTTAGGATGCACATATGTGGGAGTGTGCAGGTCTAAGATCGGTATCATGTACCTTCCTCTATTACTCTCTGTTTTTTGAGGCAGGGTCTCTTGCTGAACCTGACACTCACCCATTAGCTACAGTTGCTAGCCAGTGAGCCCCAGGTGTTCTCCTGTCTAAATGCTTCAAGTTCTGGGGGGTAGCCAAGGACAATGGCAGCAATCTACATTGTTTTGGGGGCTCTCTTGAACCACCCCCATCATTCTCCCACCCCACCCACCCCACCCACCCCACCCACCCCACCCCGGCAGCCCGGATGGCAACCTAGTTACCTAAGAAGGTTTTCCATGCTTGTCAGGGGGGAATTTTGTTAGATAGTCTAAGGTTCTTGGGAGGATTATTATCAGCCTGTGTGGCATAACTCCGTGTGTGTGTGTGTGTGTGTGTGTGTGTGTGTGTGTGTGTGTGTCTTTCAAATAAGTTTATAAAGCTGGACATGGTGGTGCACTCCTTTAATCCCAGCACTCAAGAAGCTGAGGCAGGGGGATCTCTGTAAGTTCGAGGCCAGTCTGGTCTACATAGCTAGTTTCAGGCCAACCAGGGCTATGTATAGTGAGACCCTGTCTCAAGAAATAAATACATAAATGTGTACGGAATAATGTTTCCAAATAGCTTCTTAAAATATCCTTGGAATTATTTGTCTTTGCTGTCTCCCTCTTGCTCTGTACTGTCTTCCCTCCCTTTCCTCAAGTTGCCCCATTTTTCCCATTTGTTTTCTCCTCATAGCACCCATGTCCTGCTGCCTCCCCCTCTAGGGCTCCGTCTCTTCCCCACTACCATGGTTTCTTTCTACCTTCCTGGTCAACTTCTCCTTTTTATCCAAGCCACAGCTTAGACTCTGGGAGACTCTTGGTTGCGTACACCATTCAGTCTGTACTTTCTGGTTTAATCCTGGCCACTACCAGGCTGAGATAAGGGATGAGACAATGAATACAACAGCTACTCTTCAGCTGTCTCTTGAGGACATAATGCCATCCCCCTTAAAGCCAGATCCCATGGCCAATGGACACAGGAAACTCTGGTACTTTCCAAATGGTCTTCCCCTGCTCAACTAGCCTCATACTTTTCCCCTAGGCTCTAGATGTAAAGAGACAAGAGCCTGAATTCCAGCCCCACCAATGGCCTACTGCTCTGTTTCAAGCAACGGTCCTATCAGACTCTTGGACTCCTTATCTGTAAATGGTGAGCCTGGTAGTGCCAACTTCATCAGGTTGTGATGCCAAGTGGCTAAGATAATTGGATCAGAGAGTTAGCCATAACAAACACTCCGTGCCCACAAATTATAACTGCGCCGTTTGCAACCATTACAATTCAGGACTGAGCCTTATTGGAACACGTCTCCTCCCACTGGCACCCACTTGTCCTTTAGTTTTTCAATTTATGAGGTTTCTCGAGTCTTCAAGCCTCAGTTTTCCCATCTTCACCAAAAGACTTCTGGTCCTTATCTCACAGCTCTACAAGGGGTTTGTGTATCAGGCACCTACTAGAACCATCAAGCAATGCTCTGTAGGCACCACTTGTCACAAATGCTGGCTCCTCTCTCTTATTCTTTGTGGCCTGGTCCTTCTCCAAAAAAGCCAGAGCCCTCTATATAAGGTAGGCCTAGAAGCCCTGTCCTATAAAGAGCTCAGCCCTTAGATCTTAGCACTAACCGTTGCCTGAAACGGTCATCAGATCCAGCAGGTGCTAAAGTGGACCAGCTGTTCTCACAGTTCACAGGTAGGAGAAACTGAGGCCAAAGACAGGACGTGATCTGCTCAAGTGAGAAAATGATCAACTCTGAAATGACAGGCCACCTCTGCACATCCTGGGCCATACTTAATCGGCTCTGGGACTCACATCCTCACAGTCACAGACTGAACACATGCATGCACGCATGCATGCACGCACTCACGCATTTGTTCCTCTACATGCCTGTCTCCCAGAAACAACCCGTGAGGAAGAAAGCCTGGGCCATGAGGCCAGCCAGAGGAAACAGCCTCTGGACAGCAAGAAAGAAGAAAACAGATTCACAACATGACTTCCTCACTCAACCAGGCCCCCAGCTTATCAGTCAGAAGAACAAACCAGGAGTCTTCAGAAAAGGGTGCCTCAGACCTATGCTGTCACGTGACGTTGTGGGTATCTGGTGGATCTGGGCCCAGGGGTCCTGCTCAAACTATGGCACCAGCCAAGAACAACACGTGCAGTAAACTTTGAACCCCTACCCAGATCTAGCCAATGAACAGGAGTGGAGAGTGGGGACTGACTTTCACACAAACTCTGGTGCCCCATATTTGACCACTTCCCCTGGATGGGGAGACCTGGTGGCACTCAGAGGAAGGATAGCAGGCTACCAAGAAGAGACTTGATACCCTATGAGCATATACAGGGGGAGGAGGTCCCCCTCAGTCACAGTCATAGGGGAGGGGAGTAAGGGGAAAAATGGGAGAGAGGGGTGAATGGGGGGATACAAGGGATGGGATAACAATTGAGATGTAATATGAATAAATTAATAAAATACTTTTTAAAAAAAAAAGAAAGAAAGTGAAAGGAGATTAGGCCTGTGTTTTCAGGCTGAGCCACCTGGGGCCCCAAAAGCAGCCCACTTGCCCTGCCGGGGCAATGTTTTCCAGAGCTGCAACCGAAGAAATGAATTTTTTAAATCTGACATTATTAAAAACAATCAGCTCTGATTTCAAAGGCAGACAAGCCTGTCCCTGCATCCCTGCGCGCCCAGGCCTAGCCCACCCCACCAGGACAAGGAACTGGGTGACATCAACCTGCCCTGAGGACAGCATCTGGGGAATTAGCAGGAGAAATAGAGGAGGAGGATGGAGTTACAAGCTCCTCGGTTGCAGAACATTCACGCACCTTCCTAGAACGGACTAATGCTCCTCGTGGCTTGTCAGGGTGTGCCTGCCTGGAGTGTCTAGGTCTTCACAACAAACACCTCCTCCCCTCCTACATTTCTGCCCAAGCAAGAGTCCCTGGCCCCAGAGGCTAGGCCGGTGGCCTATAGAGGAAGCCATGTTCCCTGACCAGGCCTAAGCAAATCTTAATGGCTAGGGGCTATCACCCAATATAGCCTGCCTCAATTCCTCAAGACCAGAGGCTATTACCCAGTAGTGCTCACCTGTAATCCCAGCTCTAGGAAGGAGAGGCAGGAAGATTAAGGGTTTAAGGCCAGTAAGAGCTGTGCAGTAGGACCCTGTTTCAAAAAGAAAATAAGAATACTAATTAGATACACTGATTCTTTTAACACTGCCCACGGCCATTCAAGGTTGGCACTAGGACCTCCCACATTTTTATAGGGTCCTCCCACTTAAGTGAGATCACACGGCTAGTGAGTGACCAAGGAGGGCTGAGTCCCGGCCATCACCTCTAGAAGCTGCCAGGATGTGGATGGCCACTTTGTGTTCCCTTATCCTGTTTCTCTGTTTCTAGGCCGCCTCTCCTGCTGGGTCAGGGAGCTCCTTCAAGACAGGAGTGTTAACTGGAACAGAATGTGGTAGCTCTGACGTAGGAAGGAGTCTCTCTGTGGCCTGGGTGGCCCCTACATTATCTTCTCCACAATGGAGTGATGCTCGCCTTCACTGTATAACTAAGCCATCCGGTTATCTTCAAGGTCCTATAAGTGTCAAGCCTGAAGCCACCCCTGAGTCTCCAGACCTTGGTTTAGATGAGATATGTGGTCAAGACTCAAGGATGTGTTGAATGGGATGAAAGGTCTCACTTACAGGACTGTCTCTTCCAGCTCTCAGATCATCAGGTAGGCACCAAAGCTTACAGTTTAACCAATAGCTGACAACTGTCATGCTCTTATTATCTCTCAGGAATGGTACTAGGGCCTGAAATCAGCTCATGGTTTTTCCAGATCTCATAAGGCAGGGACTTACTGCTTGCCACACATGTTGGTTGAAACTCCACCTCAAAAAGGTTATGTAACATGCCCACTGTCACAGCACTGTTTAGGGGGTAGGAGGCAGTGACAGAGCCTGGAGTGGCCTTTGGCAGTGGGAGCTGCAGGCACTGAGGTGTGGCCAGGTTGGGCAGTGAGAAGGGAGTGGCCCTAAGACGCACTGTGTCAGATACAATTTTCTCAGCTATCTCAGCAAATTCCTCAAGTCCCCTGCAGGGCCAGACTGTCTCCAGGACAATGATAAAATGGACAGGCCAGTTGTTCTGGTGACATCTTATTTCTGCCTCTTCCGGGCCCCTGCAGGGTCCCTCCCCACCCCCACCTTCCAGCATTCCTGGTGACGTCACCCAGCTGTGCTCCCTCATCTCCCAGGGAAAGAGCTCTGTCACAGCCAGGAAGGGGGAGGGACAGGATGAAGGAGGCAGAAGGATGACACCCAGACCGGCTGCCTCTGGGCAGCTGTGGCGCCTGGAAGAATCCGTTCCAAATCGTCCCAGAGCAAAGCCATGGAGTTTAAGGAGCATTCTCAAGCAGGGTCACTTCTCCTCGACGACCAGAAGAAGTTGGTTGCCAAGCCAGAGATAGAGAAAGAATCCAACGAAATAAATCAATCGCCAAAGAGACCAGCAACCGCGTCCTGCTAGGAAACCTAATCCTAAACAAGGAGGGACCCGGGAGGGGGCGGGAGGGAGGACCAGGAGGGCTGAAGTTCCAAAAAGATTTAATTGGTGATAGGGCCCTAGGAATATGTAAATAGTCTCTTGGTTTCTGTCCTGAAAGGAGAAACAGATGGTAAGGACTGTAAGCTGAGTTTTCATTGAAAATCACTAAAACTAAGAGAACTCCATTTAAAATGTACATAATTCGATTGTTATCTCCCACGGAGGAGGGGGGGCAGTGGGGGGCAGTCCTTGCCCAGGTTTCCTCTTACATCAGCCTCCTCCCCATCGTAAGACCCAGGACTCCATCCTTCTACAACCCTTTCCACTGCCCCTCCTCCAAAGCCCTGGGGTTGGTGGCTGGAGATGGGGGTGGGGGGCAGCGGAGCGGGGGGGGGGGGGGGGGGGGCGGGGCGGGGAAGGATGCTGAGAAGTTCCGTTGGGGGGGTCTGGTTACCAAACCCTGTGGCTAAACCTTTAACTGGGAGATCGTCTAAATAAGATTCTCAGTTTCCGAGCCCCCGCCTTTGCTCAGAGGAGTCCAGCGACAAGAAACCCTGTTTCTCCTTGGGCCGCCTGTGCGGGGTGTTGGACTTGATCTTAGATGGCTTTCCCGTAGGCCGGAATCTACCTCCACAAAGCTTTTGCTCTTTGGCCCTACAGGAAACATAACAGACCCTTTCTCAGAGCAAGTCTTTCTAGAAGCCTTCTGGATTGCAGGTGCTATGAATCCTTAAAAATAAAAAACAAGCAATAAGGGTGTGCCACGTTGGTTAAGCACTTGCCTAGCACTAGGCCCTGAGTTCAATGCTTAACACGATTTTTTAAGGCGGGGTTGGGGGGAGCGTGTGGGCTGGAGAGATGGCTCAGAGGTTAAGAGCACTGGCTGTTCTTCCAAAGGTCTTGAGGTCAATTCCCACGAACCACATGGTGGCTCACAAGCATCTATAATGTGATCGGATGCCCTCTTCTAGCCTGCATGGTCCACCAGAAGAAAGACAGCTCTGCCAAGCCATTGGGATTCCTGACCTCCAGGATGATCAGATGACAAAGCCGCACTGTTGTAAGCCACGGAGATGGATGGTGGTGGTTTGTTACAAAGCAATAAGGAGAGGAGGGGAGATGAGATGGGGGGAGAAAGGGAAGAAGGATTGGGAGGAGGAAAGAGAGGGAGGGAGGGGAATGCTAACCCAGAAGTCAGCCCCTCTAGGTCTTTACATACTAGCCAGTCTTCAGAAGAAGGGCTCTCTCCTAGATCTTCACACTGCTACCATCTTTTCATCCCTGTTGTCTCTGTCTCAGAGACTCCTGCTGGGCATCATGTCTGCCTCTTGCCCACCAGTCCCTGAGGCCCCGGTGTCACTGTAATCCACCGCAGATTATAAGCCTTCGGCGGCGGCTCATAACCAGTGCCGTTAAACTGTCAGTCGGCCCCATATACTAAAGGTAAACATTGTGGGCCTGCTAGTTTTATGTCAACTTGACACAAGCTAGAGTCATCTGAAAAAAGGTAACCTCAATTGACAGAATGTCTCCATAAGATAGGGCCATAGGAAAGACTGTGGGGCATTTTCTTAATTGATAGGGGAGGGCCCAGTGCATTGTGGGTGGTACATCCCTGGACTGGGGAGGGGGGGCGGTCCTGGGTTCTATAAGAAAGCAAATCAAGCAAGCCGTGAGGAGCAAGCCAATAAGCAGCATCCCTCCATGGCCTCTGCATCAGCTCCTGCCTCCAAATCCCTGGACTGTATGAGTTCCTGTCCCGACCCCCTTCATCGATGAATAGTGCGTTGGAAGTGTAAGTCAAGGAAACCCTTCCCTCCCCAACTTGCCTTTGGCCATTCTTTGTGGTTTGTCTCAGCAATAGTGACCCTAAGACACTGTGTCATAACTAAGGAATTTCACTTTTCTATGTGTGCTTCCTACATGCATGTGCCTGTGTGCGCTGAACCACCGTGTAAAACCATTTTGTTCCAACAGGCCAAAATTGTTTCACACCTTCGTGCAACACTAGAGAAAAGATAGACCCTTCAGTAAACGGCGCTGTTAAAACTAGATAATCGTTTGTAGAATGCAACTAGATCTCTGTCTCTTAACACGGACAAAGATAGACCAGAGACCTTAGGGTAAGACTGGAAGCTCTGTAAGTGCTAGGGGGAAGTGCTTCTAGACACAGGCACAGGAAAAGGCTCTCTTCTCAGTGGGACTACATCTGCTCATAAAATGTGGCCAACAATTGAAAAACGGGCCTCATGGAATCAAAAGGCTTCTTCTGGCAAAGGAAACAGCTAATCAAGTGAAAGGCAGCCTATGGAGTTGGGGGTGGGGGTAATCTTTGCAACCTATACATCTGACAGAGGATTAATGTCTAGAATATACAAAGAACATAAAAACCTGAACGACAAGAAACTGATCCGATCAATAAGGAAGCTAATAAAATGTGTGTGTTGGGGGGGAAGGGGGGGTCCAGGAGGGGGGAGGGTGTCTCTAAAGATGAAGCATAAATGCCTAACAAGCCCCAGCTATCAGAACGTGCAAATCAAAGCTAGGTTCAGTCTCACTAGAGTTAGGAAGATAGTTTTCAAGAAAACAACACACGCTATGCACAAAAATTCACCTCCCTTCGGTGGGAGCACAGACACTCCCCATGATGCATGGCCTTCACGTGGGTGCTGGGGATCCAGCTGAGGCCCCGAGGCTTGCTTAGTTCTTCACCTACCGAGGCATCTAAGGGTATGGACCAGCCGATGTACACTGCTGGCAGGAGTGTAAACTTGTGTAGCCATTGTAGAAGTCAGTATGGAAGTTTCTCAAAAAGAAAATTAACAGTAGATGTTCAGTATGACCCAGCTACCCCAGTCCTGGGCATTGGCCCAAGGCCTCCAAATCAATGTGGGGCAGAGACATTTGCACATCAGTGTTAGCAAAGTACTCTCGACTCCCAGCAGTCAAGTACAGAGCTTACCCAGGTGTGCAACAACAGAGGAATGGGGAAGGAACTGCAGTATAAAGACACAGTGGAACTTCTCAGCCGTGAGAACGAAGTTAGGTCCTTATAGGAAAATGGAGATAATTGTCAGCCTCAAAAGACAAATGGCATGGTCTCTCTCCTTTGCGGTTCCTAGGTTCATGGATCTAGAGAATCGTTTATATATGAGACATGGAAGTTGACTTAAAACTGCCTCAGGGACAAAGGAGACCGTTGGAAGTGGGAGAAAGGAGGAAGAAAAATAGCAAGGTATGACCAGAATATCCCCAACGTTCAATATATACACATGTGAAGTTAAAGCAAAAGAAAACATTTGTACAAACTTGGGCTGGGGAGATGGCCCAGTTGGTAAAGTGCATGCTTTATACACACACACATGCACACACAACACATACAGAATTTTTTTTCTTAAACAAATATAACGGCTTTCTCCTGAATTCCCAGAGCTTTAGAGGTTGAGGCAGGAGGAGTGCCATGAATTGGAGGTAGCCTGAGCTACATGGAAGATTTCAGCACAGCTGGAGCTGCGGAAATCCTGTCTTAAAAATAAATAATCAATCTGGTGGGTTACACTGTCAATTTTTTAAAATATTTATTTATTTATTTATTATGTATATTTATTATGCATATATTATTATGCATGTACATCTGCAGGCCAGAGGAGGGCGCCAGATCACATTATAGATGGTTGTGAGCCACCATGTGGTTGCTGGGAATTGAACTCATGACCTCTGGAAGAGCAGCCAGTGCTCTTAACTGGTGAGCCATCTCTCTAGCCCACGCTGTCCAATTTTTATCAGAGTTCTCAATACCTGAAAATCATAGCTATGTGATCTTTCCAAAGCCTGTGGCTTTTTTTTCCCCCTCTGTTACTAGTACCCAGAGCAGGACCTCTGGCTCCACAGGCACGCATTTGAGATTTGTCACAAGAATAGATGAAGGTAAGAGCCTGTGACTTCAAGACCTACTTTTCTAGAGGAAAGGAATAACACTGTCCAAATGTAAGCGAATTTGTAGGCTTATACTTAGTCACCAGTAATACAAGTGGCACCCAGGGAGGCACAGATCGTGAACACATACTGAAGCACTAAGTCGTGAACATGACACCGAGATACAGTAAGAATGGGGACGTAAAATAAAAGAGGTATGCCAGGCTCCTGAGGCAGCTGGGAGGACAAGCTGCCGAAGGGCCATGTCACAGATGAATCCTGTCCTGGGCTGTTGAGACCATAGATAGCCACCTCTTCTCTCTTGACCAATGATCCACAGCCCAAAGTACAGAAATAACTCCTCTTGGAGCACACTGCCATGGTAGCCTAGAGGACCCCTGAGCTGAAGCCTCGCTCCCTTCAGCCTGAGTGTTGTCTCTGGGCATGCTCAGTTAACCCAACAAAAGAGCCCCGGAGTCCAAAGAAAACCAATAGCCCAAGACATCTTCCAGTTCTAGCCCAAACACCACACACATGCGTACACACACAAAGGCTTTTTCCCATTCAGTGTCCTTCTCTCTTCTGTGACGCTTCCTCCAAGACCTTAGGGATGACTCAAGCTGTATTATGTTTGCCTCACGAGCATGAAGACGTGACTTCAAATCCCAGAAAACAGATAAAAAGCTGTTCTTGGTCTTAGGTGCTTGCAACCCTAACACTGGAGAGATGGAAATGGGCAGATTCTAGGGCTTGTTAGCCAGCCAGCTTCACCCACAGTGAGCCCCAGTTCACACTGAGTGACTCTGTCTCAATAAACAAGCTGGGAATGGTGAGATGGCTCAGCGGGTAAAGGCAGTAAGGCCTTTCCACCAAGCCTGGGGATGAGTTCCATCCCTGAGATCCACATGGTGGAAGAAGAGAAACATCTATGAGCTGCCATCTGACCTCTGCACATACATTTACACATGCATGCAAGAGCACACATAAACACAAGAAATATATTTTAAATAAATAAACAAATAAATAAATACAAGGTAGAAGCCTCCTGAGGAACAATGCCTGAGATTGACCTCTGACTGCCACATAAACAGGAACACACACATGCATGTGAACTCACATACATACAAACATACACACACTCCATAATACACGGTACATATTCCCTCTCCCCTTTCCTCTCTCTCTCTCTCCTCTCTCTCTCTCTCTCTCTCTCTCTCTCATACACACACACACAGAGAGAGACATTTGCACACATACACACACACACACACACATACTCAGAGACATTCATGCACACACACACACACACACACACACACACACACACACACACACAGCACTGATACAATCCCTAAGCTGGGCATGGTGGTAAATACCAGTTATCTTAGCTCTTGAGAGACCGAGACAGGAGGATCACTGATTTGAGGCCAGCCTTCCCTCAATCTTGAATCAGACACATTTGGCTTCCAATAAACCCTGCCTATTATTCCAGGAACATGGACCACTTTTTTGTCCTCCCTGAACCTCTCTTTCATTGTCTTTAAGTTGGGCTCATGAGCCTGAGGTGTAGCTCTATAATAAGAACACTGATCTAGCACCCATTCGGCCTTAGAATCCATCCTGAAAACTGCAAAATAAATATTAATAAGAATGGAATAAAAAGAATGGACCTCATATTAGTTATACTTTTCATTGTTATGACAAAAATTCCTGACAGTGGGGCTGGAGAGATGGCTCAGCAGCTACCAACACTGGTTGTTCCCCCAGAGATCTCAGGTCAGGTTCCCAGCACTAATGTGGTAGCATACAGGCATCTGTAACTCCAGTGCCAAGGAAGCCAGTGCTCTCTTCTGACCTCCAAAGGCACTACATGCAAGTGGTGAACATACATACACACAGGCAAAACACCCATACATATAAGATTAAAAACCTTCATATTAATTATGGAATAGAAGTAGGGCATAGAAGCTGGCCTGCACATAGCATTACCACCATAGAATTTTTCAATATTTGTGTGGGTTTTTTTTTCAGTAAGTACTAAAGACTTGTATATTTAAGTCTTTCATTGCATTAAAAAAAAAGTGAGAACTTTCTGCTTTAAAAAAAAATTCTAGGGCTGGAGAGATGGCTCCGCGGTTAAGAGCACTGACTACTCTTCCAGAGGTCCTGAGTTCAATTCCCAGGAACCACACGGTGACTCACAACCATCTGTAATGAGATCTGATGCCTTCTTCTGGCCTGCATGTATACATACAGACAGAGTACTCATATAAATAAAAAAAACAAAACAAATCTTGACCCCCAAAAAAATCCTAGTAAAAATACCTGACCAAAGCCAGGTGTGGTGGTGCACACCTGTAATCCCAGCACTCGGGGAGGCAGAGGCAGGCAGATCTCTGTGAGGTTCAGGGCAGCCTGGTCTATGAAGCTGTGCAAGATAGCCAAAGCTACACAGATAAACCATGTCTCAAGGGAAAACAAAAACTGATCCCAAAGATTTTTAAAGGGGGCATTTTATTTTCACCCGTAGTTTAAAGGTACAGTCAATCCACCATGGTGGGAAAGGTGGGGCATTCAGGTGGCTCTGTCTGTGTCAGCAGGAGTGTGAAGCAGATGTTCACACTGCATCCCTGCTTGGCAAATAGAGAGAGATGAGAGCTGGTACCTAAGTTGGAGAAGCAGGTAACTAGGCTGGGCCTTTGAAAGTTAGAACCTGGTTCCTGCTTCGGCCATCTGGTCTACCACCATGTCACCAATCCACGTGACCAATCTTAGCCATGCATGCCCGCTGCCATAACCTCAATTCTCAACTTTGCCACCCCTGCTACGATGGTCTGAAACCATGAGCCAAAATAATAACTTATTCCCTTTTAAAATTTCTCTCAGGTGTTTTGGCTACAGAGACACAAAAGTACTCATCATATGTGTCCTTGGCACCATGATTATATTATCCAAAGGCTATATCACCCTGAGTCCAGCCCCCTCTCATCACCTCTTCCCAGGGTTACAGCCCAGCTGTAATCAGTTAGCTCTTACTGGCTTGAAACTTTCCACAAGTGGGTACAAATTACGTCCCTGAGCTTCCCTTATCTAGTGACTGGCCCCACAAAATATGTCCATACCCTAGGGCATCTGCATTTTATCATATTTAGAAAAAAAGGGACCCTGAACATGAAGTGAAATCTCTTCACGAGAGACCATCAAATTATCTGCATAGGCTCTAGATCTAGTGACAAGTGTCAGAGAGACACTTGAGGAAGACAAGACTGTGTGAAGATGGTGGCCAAGACATGTAGCCTGCTACTAGGGGACACCTGAGCTGTCAGGATCAGGGAACAGAAGAAAAAATTTCTTCCCTGGGGCCATCAAAAGGAGGCAACCCTGCGGGCACCTTAGTTTTGAACCCAAGGCCTCCTGAGCTAGGAAGAATATACTTTGTGTCTGGAAGGCAGTCTATGGGCACGTGTCATCTCAGCCCTAGGAATAAACACACTGTGCGCTCCCAGGGTTTTACCCTTGTACCCCCAGCACTGCCTTCACTGATGGTGGAACTTTAAGTTCTAGGCTCTGTCCTGAGTTTAGATAGTTAGTATCTCAATAAAGAGGACAATGCTGTTTGTCTCTCGACTCATAATTTGCTTTGAAACAGGCTCACTGTGAAGTTTAGAAGCAATCATTGGGGCACGCCTGGTGGGAGTCCATTGTACCAGGGAAAAATCAGCTCCTGGCTCAGCTTTCCAGAAACCTAATCCTCAAACCAGAGGGGACCACAGGAAGCCTAGCATTTTGAAGATAAGAGCCCAGACCTATACTTACAGGGAACGAATCCCAGGAATGCCCCCCAACTAGGAGTTAGTTCTTGCTTTTTGTTTAAAGGCCTGGAGAACCCAAGCATCCGCTTGGCAGAAACTTGGGGTCTGCTGCTTTCTTGGTGACCAGGAAAACACTGGATTACATGCAGATGTTTTCTGTGTGATCGGTCAGAAGAGAACATGAAAACAAAAATGGATGGTTGTGGAGGAAGAGAAGGGAAGTAAGTTCTAGCGGGAGCTTCAGACCTGTAAGGAGTCCCCAGATGGTAGCCAGCTGACCTAAAGTGAGGCATCAGGCCAGAGCATAAAGAGCAGGGGTCATGGGGCAGAAAAGAGTTCAGCATTCTCAGTTTGGACCAAGAGTCATGGGAAAGTAAGAAGTGAGGAGCCCCTACAGATGGGAAGTGTGGAGGAGGCTGAGCAAGCAAGCTCATCCCACAGCTCTAAGGCCTCCTCAGGGAAGAGCCCAGAGATGCTCAAAGCCATTTGGCTCAAGTATTTTTGTCAGGGCTTTCCTCACTTGGGACCCCTGTGGGTTGGAGGCAGGTGGCTTTAGTGTAGACAGCAGAGTGGGATGGCCAGAGCTGGCGTACCAATGTGACAGGCCGACTTGAACCTGTTGGTTAAGCCGACGTTTAACTCCAGAGGCTACACACTCTGAGCCATGCTCCTCGCCTGCAAGATCAAGACCATTGGTCCTCCCCGCCCTGGCTTTTTGAGGATTCACAACAGCTCGTTCACCATCCCTTGCACATCCTAAGTCACATATGAATGTTCCTTGTGTGATGGCCAATGGGACTGTTCAGGACCACAGTCCCATCATCCTGGTGTCCCAAGACCTCAGTAACTGAACAATCGCTTTGATAGTGCGTTATTCAGACTTAGTCAGGTAAACACGGGCTGGCCAAGACTGACAACTGGCTCGACCCTCAGAAGCCATGTGATGAAAGGAGATCCATGGCTCCCACGAGTGGTCCTCTGGCCTCCACATACTGCCCAGCAGCACATGGATTTCTGTACGCATGTGCACACACAAACACGCAAATGATGAATGTAAAAAATAAAACAAAAAGATGAAGTAACTACCTGCCTTGTAGGCCCCTTGTCTCACTTTCACAGCTGTTTGTGCATGTACAAATGTCACCATGGGCCAGCATGCATCATCATGAGAAGAAGGCGGAAATACAAAGGGAAACTGAGGGCTGGAGATTGATCTCAGTTGGAAGAGTGCTTGCCTAGAATGTACCAAAACCTACGTTTGACTGCCAGAACCACATATATTGTGAGTAACGGCACCGTTTGCCAGCAGGACAGGATATAACTTGAGCAACTGGGACGTGGAAGCTGGAGGGTTAGGAGATCAAGGCCATCTTCAGCTACACAGCAAGTTCAAGGCTGGCCTGGGATACATGCGACTGTGAAGGAAAGAAAAGAAGGAAGGGAGGATGGGAAGGGGGGAGAGAGGGAGGGAAGGGAAGGGAAAAAGCTAACTAGCTCGCTGACTTGAAAGTCGAGAATCAAGAAGATTCCAGGGAGATCTTTCAAAGAGTTTGCATGCTATAGCTAAAACATGAGTGTGCTTTTCCCAAGAGGGGACCCAACAAGACAGGAAAATAACATCATTTCTCAATGGAAAAGGGGTTACAAAGTTCCACCTGTGCACAGAGCTGCCCAAATCTTCCCAGGGGACCCCTAAGGGTCCTGGTTTTTTTTAAACCCAAGGGTAAGGCATCTCCCCTGTGAGGCTCACAGATCTGCCTTTTCTTCCTTTGATCCCCAAGCAGTTCTGAGAACTTGTTTCCAGTTACTTTAAACTCCTGGCTTCTGTGGATGACTACTCCCTTGGGTGGCTCAGGACTCAGACGGGGGTAAGTTACAGGACACAGTTTAGGCAGATGACAACTGTCAGGAGCTGGTAACTCTTGCAAAACAGGGTAAGGTGTTTGGGGGGGGTTGCTTGTTTGTGTTTGTTTGTTAGTTAGTTAGTTAGTTTGTTTGTTTTTTCAGCCCTTCCAAAGGGGGCTAGCCCTTAAGGCCAGGCTTTGGCAAGACTAAATATTGGGCCAACAGCGCCACCTGGTGGTAAGCATGAGATCTGGCACATGTCACCAAAGACCACACTTTCTTAGCCAAGATGTGATGCTTGCATCACAAGAAGACTGCTCCCTGCAAAGAGAATTGGCTGAAAGAGGCTCCAAAGCTAGGCAAGGGACATTAGCTGACCCATTTATTCACCTCTGAAGATCTGGCAGCCGGTATTGTCCAGGAAGGTGGACACGGGGTTCTGTACATCTTAGAAAGGACAGTTCCCTCCCCCTAGTTTGCTTTTTAATCTGTATAATGGAAACAGTACTTTATTTGTATATATAAAGAATAAGAAAACATAACAATGACAGACATTTGACAGACCTTAAGACTATTTTTTTAATTATATATGGTCCCCAGAGGTACCTGGTTGCAATACCACATTTGAAACGTGTCCCATGTGCACTGGGAAGACATCCAATCATCCACCCTCTGAGCCACATGATATTTCTTTTCCTCATTTTTAGGACACATGGTTCCAAAGCCAGGCCAGTTCACAAAGCCCCTATCAGAGCTGAGATTCCTTGAGAATGGCAAAGGGAGGAGATTGTTCATGCATGCACACAGTCTACAGTGATGTTGAGCATTTGAGATACAAAGATTTGGTATGGCTCCCAGGCCTAAGGAGATGACTTTTTTTTTCCAGAATATTACACAGAGAAACTCTGTCTCTAAACACCAAAAAAGAGAGTTTGTTCTTGACATATATCCCATTCTCAGAGACACACCATATCCCTATATACTCAACACAGATCAGAAGCCCATGACAGAAAAAAGTGTGAATACTACCAAAGACAAATTAGGTCAACCAAGAATCTTGTTTTTTGTTTGTTTGTTTGTTTGTTTGTTTGGGGGGTTTTGGTTTTTTGGTTTTTGGTTTGTTTGGGGTTTGGGGTTTTTGTTTGTTTGTTTTGGTTGGTTGGTTGGTTTTGTGTGTTTGTTTGTTTATTTGTTTCACTTTTTGAGACAGGGTTTCTCTGTATAGCCTTGGCTGTCCTGGACTCACTTTGTAGACCAGGCTGGCCTCGAACTCACAGCATCCACCTGCCTCCGCCTCTCCCTCCCTAGTCCTGGGATTAAAGGCGTGTGCCACCACACCCAGCTTAGGAGATAATATTTTAACCAGAGAGTGATAAGAATAAATGCATACTTCATAGATCAGGTGTTCTGTTGTATTGCATGCTCCTTAGGACAGTAATGCAGAGGGGAACATGCCCAGTGCAGTCTGGGGGAGTTTGAATGGTTCAACCCACTCAAGTGTGTGAAACCCCAGGCACAGTGAGAGGACCTGCAAATCCAAGAATGAGTAATTCTCTGACTGGCCTCAGAAAGGCTGTGGTTGACCTGGGCAAGGGGCAGTGCCGAGAGAGCACGACTTGTGGTTGGAACTGCAAAATACGTTCCTTAGAGGCCGACTGAACAGAGAGGGCCCGAGATGAAGCAGGCAGAGTCCACCAAGAAGTTCCTCCACACCTGCCCACAGCATCTTCAAGCTGCCTCCCCGGCTTGCAGATTCCAGAAGTGCATTTTCTTTCATTTGATGCCGTGTTTGAAATATGTCTGTCCTCCTCTCTCCCGCTATCCCCCAAGGGTTCCAGAGAAAGAGCTTTACTACCGTAAAGGCTACTGCAGTGGTTCTCAACCTGTGGGTATTGACCCATTTGGGAATTGTATAACAGATATCCTGTTTTTCATATCTTTACATTGCACTTCCTAACAGTAGTAAAATTACAGTTATGAAGTGACGATGAGATAATTTTATGGGGGGGGGAGGCGGTCGCCACAAGATGAGGAAGTATATTAAAGGGTCACAGCATGAGGAAGGTTGAGAGCTATTGGTCAACAGCCTGTCACTCAGAATATGCCAAGAAAGCCCCTCCCCGTTCACGCACTTTGGCGCTGATGACACCCTCTGCCCCAATCCTCTCAGTAGGAGCTCTTCCCACAAGTGTAATATTCTTCGACAACCTCTATCTTCTGCTCTTGCCTCAGTTCCCACCACCCAGAAGATCTCAGGAAGAGTACTACCGGGGAGGGAATCAGACACCCCCTGGATCTCCTCTCATCCAAGGGAAGTGCGAGGGAGAACTACCTGCACCCTACCCCACCCCACCCCACCCCGGGAAGCCACATTTCCTGCACACCTACTGTGCACATCCGATCTTCAGCAGCAAGGCAATTTTTAAAAAAAAAAACAGGACTGGAATTCACATCCGAGTTTACAACTTCCTAGTTGGATGGGTTTGCACTGGTTACGAAAAACCCTGAGGGCCTCCACTTCCTTACAGGGGAAGACGAAGCTGTCCTAAGGATTAAAGAAAATATGATAGCACAATCAAAGACTTGGGGAGACTGCTGGGCACCCGTGAGAGCTTCTTAGCTATCGGGCAGCAAGCACTGTTCCTTAAGCATCTACTATGTACCAAGTCTGGAACTACAGCCGTGAACCCCAAAATCCTGGCCCTTGTCTTACAGAGCTTGCAGTCAGCTGAGGAAGGGTTACGTAATCCCCAACTGGGAGCACTTTGAGGGGGAGATGGGTAATGTCAACGGGGAGACTTAGAAAGACTAAGAGGAAGCAATGGAATTAGGTTGGGAGCAATGACATTTAAGCTGAGACGAAGAGGATGTGCAAGATCGAGGTGATGAGCTACCGGGATAGATGCCAAAACCTTCGGGTGGCCAAGAACACTGAGCCACCAGGAACTGGAAGAAGAGAACCTGGGGTAACTGCCATGTGGCCAGCGAGAGAGCTAAGGTTGGAAACGCTGGCAGAAGACATCTCCCCATGGGGCCATATGAGAGATCAAACATTTTACTCTACTTCAGTGGGAGGCGGGGGAAAGGGAAGGGGGAACAAGGTATGCAGACATGACTTAGTTTGTGTTTTCTTAAAAAAAAAAAAAAAAAAACCTTATGCTGATAACCAGAGGTTATCATAAAACCCATGGCTGGAACTAGGGAGGCAGCTGGGTTGGCAGAGATATACCTACAAATATAAGCAACCACCTTGATGATGCGCTGCAGGTGGGAGGCCAAGGGGAGAGATGATGATAAACACCTTGAACTGAGGGGGATGTACACTGAAGAAGGACCGCACGAGCAGGAGGACCAAAAGTCAGCTGTGGCAGCGCCAGACACACAGCTTCCTAAGAGCATCTGGCATACGCTCTTAATCAATCCCCAGGGAATATGCATTTAGGGGTAAGACCATATGGAGCATACAGGGCTCCAGTATTAAGTAATGTGAAGGAATAGGCTCACGCTGTCCCTTCCACGTGTCCTCTCGGAAGATCACAAGATGTAGTGCGGAATACAGGGGTGCGCAATAAGCTTTAGCCGAATAAAATACAGACTGCACATGGCCAGGGACTGCTGATCCAGTCTTGGTAGCAGTTGAGCCCCGCAGGAGCAGCACAGCGTGGAGCTCCGGGGAGTAAGAGTTAGTGGGGAGGGCATTGTTTAAGGATGCTGGGAAGGAATAAAATTGATTACCTGAGTGTGCCAGGAGTGCAGGTTAGCAGCTTTCCAAATGAGAAGATGACAGAGACAGTTGGCTACCTGAACAGTCACCCAAAACTCTATAACGTTGGAGCATCATCTTCAGCCTTCTGGCCCAATATATCTGACAGACATGTGAGGCAGGAACTATTGAGGACTTGCTTACCCCATCTTAGCACAGTTTGGCCGTAGACTCTGCCTGCATCTAAGCTTGCCCTTTTTTAGGCAGAATTCTGTCTGTGGCAGAAATGAGGACATTTTGCCAGGTTTGCCACATTTGAAGCCATCTCCATGAGAAGGTTCTCTGATGCTCATCATCCTCTTTGGGGTTGAAGACCACGTAGTTTTACAGTGATGCTTAGTTGTTTAGGGGCTAAGACGTTTTTAGGTCTAGATAGATGTTTTAAATTGGTAATGACACAATTTTAGGCTCACCAAGATAGGAAAGATGTTTTCATCAAGGCTGACAAATACAAATAGCCAAAACACTAAGAATGTAACATTTATATAATTCCTGATTGCGTCACAGTTCTTCTTGCTATAGGTAGTTTATTGTATATATGTGTAATGATATAAATGTATATGTAAAAAATGTTTAATAAAAAAATCAAAAATAAATAAATTCTTTTTACTTAAAAAGAAAATGAACTGTGGTTGGAAACTGCACGGGTGGATCACAGGGAGAAAGATTGGCATAAATCCACTGGGAAGCTGGCTCCTGCTAGTGGCTTCTAGAAGGTCTCCAGTCTCTGAGCTCACCTTTCTCATCCCTACTACTTCCCAAAGTCTACCCAGACAACACCCATCAGACTATAGATGAGGTCAGGGTCTCCTGGGTTCTTGGCTCCAGAACACAACTGAGGCCTTTTGCGCCCTGGGTTCTGGACTAGGCTCTGGTTCCATGATTCAGTGGCTACACAAGTGTCAGCGTACGGCAGGGAAATAGTCACTTGTTCATTTTCTTACAATGCTGTCTGTTCACTGGGCTCTTTATTCATAAGGTAACTGGACTTTGTAGCATGTCTCTTCAGAAAACTACACCAAAACCACAGAGGGGACCAAGGCCTCAGGTCATAACGACTACATGGTGAGTCAGAATTTGTGTGTTGCATCCAAGATTAGGACTCTCCATACCCAAAAGTAACAATGAGGGCACAGGGAGGTAGGTCAGGTGGTGAGGTGCTTGCCGTTGGTGCATGAAGACCTGAGTTAGCTCCCCAACATGCAGCCAGTGTAGCCAATGGGCAAACTCCGGGTTCAGTGAGAGATTGTGTCTCAAAAAAACAAACAAACAAACAAACAAAAAAACACACAACGTGGAGAAGGCTAGAGAAAGATACCCTAACATTAGCTTCTGGTATGTGCACACATGCACACACACACACACACACACCACCACCACCACCACCACCACCACCACCAGCAGCAGCAGCAGCAGCAGCAGAAACAGTGTGGCATAGACATTTACTTGGCTCTGAGCATGTAAGTAGACTACATTCTCCATATGCTTCTGCAGGTCAATATGAACCCATGACTGAATTCTAGCAAAACTCCCAAGAGAAGCACCATGGGCGGTGCAGGACCCATAGAGAAGCTAATTGGCAAATGGTTGAGTTTTATTCCCACACAGAACAGAAGCTATAAATCCAAATCAAGTTGGCTATTTGCACCTCTGATATTATGGGCCAAGATGCAGCTTCTCCCATGTGAAGGTGGGGGGCGGGATGCTAAAAAGCCCTGTCTACCTTCCTGTAGAAGATGTGGGAAGCAAAATGGAATCAAATGCTTCAGAGGAAACAGCCAGTTGCTCTGTCGTCAGAAGCGACAGAGGCGGCTTTGGCTGGAGATGATGGGAAAGGCACTTCAGTCGGACAGCTCAAAATGCATCTGAACGGCTATGAAAAGAGTTCCCTTAGAACAGAGCTTGCCCCCAAACTTAAACGTGATCTCTAAAACTCAATGGAAGAAAGCCAGACATGGTGGCAGGCACTTGTCATCCCAGCACTGGAGAAAGAAAGTAGAGACAGACGAATCCCTCAGGCTCACTGGCCAACCAGCTTAACCTACTTGGCAAGCTGCAGTGGGTAGATAGGGTGGAACAGCACCCAGGGTTCTTCCCTGGCTTGCACATGGACACACACACACACACACACACACACACACACACACACACACACACGTGAAGACAAATAGAAGACATTTAGAGCCCTTCTGCCAGCACAAAGAAAATGAAGCATTCATTCCACGGCCAAAGCCTACAAAACCCAACCCACAGATCCCAGGCCCAGAACAAATGGTTCTGGCTCTACTCCTGTGCCGCATCCCCCTGCTCAAGCTGGAGCAGCCATGTTGCCCAGACACGTGGACAGCTAGAGCTGTGGACAGCTGCTAGTGAAGATAAAGGAGACAAAGGCCTCATGATGGAGAAGAGAGAGTGAGACTATCTGGTGGTACCATCACATCAGTTGGCCCAGGCTACCTAGAGGTCCTAACCAGGGGAATGATGGCTCTCCCTCTAGAGACAGCAAATGGAGCTGCTGTGTCCCTACAGTCACATTTCACCATGTTTGCCTCTAAATGATGCCATTGCTTAATTAATATCAGCGTTACCTCACGTCAAGAACAATAGCTAAGGAGCTTGAAAGATGGCTTAGCCGTTAAGAACACTGGACATTCAGGAAGACCAGAGTTCAAGGTGTCTCATAGCCATCCGTAACTCCACTTCTAGGGGATCCACAGACCTCTTCTGGCCTCCAAAGTCCCCAGGTATGCAAGTGATGCACAGATGTACATGCAGGCAAACACTCATACTCGTTAAAAAAAACAACCTTTGTAATTAGGAAAAAATAATGATGGCTAAAAATTAATTGGCTTTATTAAGTGCTCACCAAGCAGAAGGTGTTATGCCCGAAATGAGAATACCACGTGTGCCTCTCACAAAAATGGTGACAGTCCTCATCTCAAAGAGGAAGCACCTCTGGGCCTGGTGGTGCACACCTTTAATACCAGCACTCAGAAGGCAGAGGCAGGAGGATCTCTGAGTTTGAAACCAGACTGGTCTACATAACAAGTTCCAGAACAGCCAGAGCTACACAGAGAAACTCTGTCTCTAAATAAATAAATAAATAATAAACCCAACAACAACAACAACAGAGGATGAAACACCTAAGACCCAGGAAAACAAAGTCTCGTACATAAATTCATAAAGCAAGGGTTCAGCCCCATCAGAATTCAAACTAGAGATGATCCGAGTTCAGAGAAGCTAAGCTCTTCCGCTCGTGAAACTTCAGTGTCTTACACACAGTCTTCTCCCTACGCAGGCGACACGATGCTTTCTATGAGGGCAGCTTCTAATTAGTATAGGCCTCCTCACTTTTCCTAGTACCATGTTAATGGAAACACACGCACGTAAAAAAAAAAAAAACCACGTCTTCATTTGCAAATCTCAATTGCTGAGGTGGAATTACACGTGTGCTGGCCTCGCTGCTATCATCAGAGCATCCAACAGCAAAGAATGCACCAACATAGCCCTTCCCAGGGCTCAGTGACCTACAGTAACAAACACTTATTTGTGTCACTCTTGGATGAGTTGGCTGCAGGTCAGCTCGCTTGGCTCTGAGCTTTGGGTTGGGTTCAGACTTATCCATGGCCCACACATTCTTCTTGGACCAGCAGTGACCAGGGGGATGTGCTTCCTGCAGCAGATCTCAGGAGCAACAGAGGCCACATTGCATAAGAATATTTTAGGCCCCCATGCATGCCTCTAGCATCTCGCTGGGCCAAACAAATCAGGTAGCCAAGGCAGTGTGGATGGGAAGGGAAGGTGTCATCCACCCACAGTGGGAGGGTACTGTAAAGTCACATGGGAAAGTCAAACTACACAATCCCACTGCCCAGGATGTAGAAAATGAAGACTCACAGCCAGGCAGGCTCAGATTCAAAGTTAGCTACCAGAATAGGATGGCAGAGCAATGCTGATGCCTCATCTTCCCCCGACCACTTCTTAGCTCCTGTGGCTTAGGCACCCCCTCCTCTCAAGGTCTCATCAAAAACCCAGCTGATCCAAAATAGAACTTAAGCCAAATGACAATGATACTCATGAAGACAAATGAAATCCCAGAACCTCGAAGCTCCACCCCAACCTGAGCTTTGCAACTGTGTGAAGTACTTGGGGCTGGAATTTCTTTCCCAGATCCTCGTCATGTAGATAAGGGATCTGAGAAATCAGTTTCTGGAAGCTTACAGTAGTGTCCCAGTGGTCCAGCCAAGCTCGACTGTGTCTCCTGTCCCTAGGCCATGGTTACGGGAAGGAGGAAAAGTCATCAAACCCAGATCCTGAAAACAGCTCGGGTTTGGATAGGTCAGACTTGGTTGGGAAAAAAATGTCTGGGGAAAAGGCATGTCCCCGGAAGATGCTCCGGAAACCCCGTCTGCTCAACTATACGCCATCCAGCTCTCCACAGGCCCCCATTGGGCCGTAGCCAGAGACATCCGGGCCACAGGAATTCAGTGTCTTTCTGAGCATCTACAAAAAGAGCAGATCTCGTCTTAATTCTAGGAATGGTGAGTTTACTCGTATTTGTCCCTCGGGGCACAAAATGACATTATTTCTATTTCTCTAGCCACCCTTCCCTCCCATTTTCTTGAATGGTCCCAACTTAGTTCCCACTTTCTGTACGCACCCACACCATCTTCTCAGTTGATTTGGCTTGAAATGGAGTAAAAAAAAAAATTAAGTAAAAAAAATCCATCTTTAGCTACCAAGTGGCCTTGCTATGTTTGGGGGATGATACTAAAATAAGTACCTTTATTTTTTTTTTTTTAATTTAATGAATTGGCTGACATTATGATGTCAGAAGGACTGGAGCCAAAGGTGTTTTGCTAAAGGGAGTCTCCCCACAGCCCCCCTCCAGACGACAGGGCACCCCTGGAGCCCATAGTACTCGCAACTGTTCCCACTGTTTACACACCTGGCTCCCCTGACTGCCTCTTTGTGGGAAGTTGTTTACATGAATTTATTTTGGGAAAATTCCATTAGACAGGACCAGGATTTCTTCACGAATCTTTGCCTCTGACTGGTGTCTTGATCAGATCTGGGCAGGCGACTCTCTTCAGCGCTCTGTCCCCTCCAGTTTCTCACAAGGGGCAAGGGGAAGGAACAGGGTGGGGGCAGGGAGGGTGATGACGAAGATGATATGGCCAGGGGAGGGTTGGAAGGAAGAGGCTTCTGATGGGATCAGAAGCTGGTTTAAGGAGCACAAACGACGACCACGTTCCCATAGGCTCAGGGGTGGCAGATCGCTCAGATGTTTTCCAGGCCACAGCTATGCATGGACCTGCCCATCTTGTTCCTGGCTTTGTGCTAAGACACAGGACACAGAAACAAACTGATAGCACTTTCTTACTTCCAAAGTTTGAGAGGGGGGGGGGGAGAGAGAGAGGTGGGGGGAGGGGGGAGAGAGAGAGAGGAGAGAGAGACAGAGAGAGACAGAGAGACAGGGAATATGAGTAACAGGAGCAAGCAATGGCCAAGCAATCCCGACCAGTCCTCTGATCCTGGCTGGGTCTCCACACCCTCGCTCCACCCATCCCTCCCTGAAGCAGCTGGATCCTTCCTTGTCAGCTCCACTCTGAAGGAGGATCCCAAACTTAGATGATTCAGCTAGTTACCACTAGTGCCATCACACACACACAGGCCACACGGTCATTATTTTAAGGCCAGAGCAATTTCTTCCTGTTCTGAAGACAAGCTTACTGGAAACCTGGTGGGCACCAGCTTTGGGGCTCTAGAGATGCTGAGAGGTTGCCTTTGCTTTGCAGGACAGTGCTTGGGCCCAGCAGAGGAAGAGAAGGAACAGGGACCACAAACAAGCCGTGGAGTGGATACTTAACTCCTACCTGCATGGGGGATGCTGGCTGTAGTGGCAGGTAAGCTCTGAGGGAAGAGTACAGCGGAGGAGCAGCTTCTCACATGCACCAGCCACGCCTCAAGCCACCTTTGCTCAGGAAGCCCGGTTCCTCTGTCTGTTTCTCCCAACATCACCACACATGGTAGCATCATTGAACAGCCCTAGGAGGGTCAAGCTCTCTATATGTGTGTTCTGTTGTCTAATAAAAAGAGGCTACAGCATCAGGTTTGCCAATACGTAGGCATGGGAGACTTTGGGGAAATAGTACCTTGAGTAATGAAATGGCTCACACTTGCTAAGCACTCACTACACGCCATGCATGGCTTCAGGTGCTTTATAAGGACAGGTTTCTCTGTCATCACAACAACTTAACAATTTGGCAACTCAGTACAATTACATAAACTTGCAGAGTAAACGGTGACGTGCTCAAAGCCCCATGAGTGAAGCAGATAAATGCACAATTCCTTCTGTAAATTAAAAGATACTTTGATTTTCTCCATATATCTAAATGCGGTCTCTTGGTGTTTGAATTTTTTTAACTGCTTGCCTGTTGTTTTGGGGGGGACTTACGCCTACAAAGCAAGTGCTCTACCACTGAGCTACACCTCCAGATGGAACTAACCCCACTAGGCGGACACATTCAGGCCTTCTGGAAGTTAAAAGCCGTCTCCAGAATCCCATGAGTACAGGAACATCGATTTCAGATTCAGATCCCATTCTTGTCACTCTACCTCTCACTAACTTCTTCAACAAACATCTTCAATGTTCCCAGATCTTGGCTCTCGCATAGTGTTATCGCTGAACGTGAAATGAGGCCATGTATGTGCAACACCTAGTCACCTAGTTGGTGCATCTACAGTAGATCTTTGAGAACACGGTGAAGGACTGGAGAGATGGCTCAGTAAGTGAAATCACATGGTGTTCTTCCAGAAGACCCGGGTTTGATTCCTTGCACCCACACCAGGTGACTCGCAACCACCTATAAATCCAGCTCCAGGAGATCCAGCCCTTCTGGCCCGGCCCCTTGAACACCTGCCCTGACATGCGCCTACCCAACACACTTCTAGAAACACAGACACACACTTGAAAATAGTAAAAATGAAATTCAAACGAAGGATTGTTTTTAAACACAGTGATTGGTGCTGCTACTCGGATGGGTGCAGGAGACTGTGTGTTGAAAGACATTAAGGAAGGTGCCGTGTGCTCCCATGGCAGATGTTCCTTCAGCCTCTGACTTATAATAGTGGCATCATAGCGACCATCAAAGAGACTGGTCCTGCTTTACTTCAAGTTGCCTCGTTGCTCAAATGCATGTCTGTGTGCTTTGTAAGTGCTATTGAGTTTTAAGTGATATATTGAATGGGTCGGTAGAAGGATAGATGGATGGTTGGATGGATGAATGGATGGATGGATGGATGGATGGACGGATGAGTGGATAGACAGATGGATGAATCTAACTTGGCTTCCACCATGTCTTTACTAGTAAGTTGTCTATTGCAACAGCAAGATACTCAAGATAAGCAACTTAAAAGGAAGAAAGATTTGCTTTGATGTGTGGGATCATGCGTGGTTGTCAGCCCATGACCACTTAGCCCTATAGTGAGGCAGAAAGAACATCCTGGAAGGGAGGATGTACAACAGGGAGACAGTTCAACTTCAGAGGAGGCCAAAGAGGGGAAAGGAAAAAAAGAGAGGGAGGTCCCAATTTCCCCCTCCAAGGGCATGTCCACAGTGACCTAACAACTGCTAGGCCTCACCTCCAAGTTTCCACCCAGCCGCAACAATGCCACAAGCTTGGGGTTGAGTCTTATTAACCCATTAGCCTCTGGAGGGCACCCCAAATCAAAGCCATAGCATTCCACCATGGCTCCCAATGCGGAAAGCTCATTCTGTCTGCATGAGATGTACTTTATAAACCAACTATGATTTTCTCTCCCTGTGAAGAATCGCTGTCACCCTATGCACCTAACCAAGGTAGGGTGTTGTTCTATAAATTTCACTCCATGCTTAACAACAAACTTTACTTCATGCTTAAATAATAACAAAAAAATTCATTCAATCCATCCCCCAAGATCCCCCAGAGATTGTTTCTTCTTTTCAAGACAGAGTCCCTCTTTGTAGGCTAAGCAGGTCCTGATCCCCGAAACCTCCTCTTGCATTGTAGTATTTGGATGTGCCTTACCAAGCCCAGGTCCCCATAATATTTTACAGTTCCTTGATCAAAATCCTTGCACAAGAGTCCAAGTCTGAAGTGTTCTCTGAGATTGATGAAAACATTTAGCTATGAATCCCTGTACAAATAAACAGAAGGGAAGTCTTATATCTCCAAGATACACAGCACAGCCTAGGCATTCCTACCCCAAAGCACAGGATAGGAAAACAGCTCGGAGGGATCCTGGGTGAAAGAAGGACCCTCTGGGGGGGGAGGGGCAACGTTAAATCCTATAGCTCCAAGTCTGACATCCGAAACACTTGGTGACAAGATAGGAACACGTCCAGGAGCTTGGAAAGTCCTGCCCTTATGAACTTGCCAAGTTTGGCCCACATAGCTATTGCGGTAAGTGAGAGAGGGAGCTAGTTCTGCCTAGTGACTTTAGGAGATGTTCCGTGTTCCTGGCACATCTTGCTACCTGGTGTCTCCATGGTATCTTTGTCTTAGCGTCCCACCTTCATGAACCTCTCAGAGGCTGCCTGCCTGTGGGGATCTAACCCTGCTGCACAATGCCTGGTTCTCCAAACTTTTGCTTGAAACTGATGGGGGCCTTCATGACCCTCTAACTCTTGCCTTCTGTATGGACACAAAACCATCACCATGTGGCTGTCACAAAGGTCCTCCCACCAGCAGGCTCAGCAGCGATGTCCTGTTGAGTTGTGGCTGTGTGGCCTTTGAGTCCCTCAGCAGATGAACACAAGAAACAAATTATGGGGAAACAATCCCCTAGGTGGTCTTGCCTGAACCCCAGGGGTCTCCTCTTCAAACAAAAGAGTTATAAACAGTCCACATGTTCACACACTAATGGGTTTGAGCTTGTCTTGGTCCCATCCTTCCTTTTAGAATGGAAATGTTTATTCTGCGTTAGTGTGTCTCGGAAGTATGGTTTTTCAAGACAGGGTTTTTCTCTCTCTAATAGTCCTGGCTGGCGTAGAACTCTCTTTGTAGACCAGGCTGGCCTTGAACTCACAGAGATCCACCTGCCTTTACTTGCCAAGTGCTTGCCACCACACCTGACTTAGAAGTAAGTGGCTTTTTATTTCTACAGGAACTCCCAGCTGTGAGCTTCCCTTGAGCCTCAGAAGAGACTTTGGACTTAAATGTATAAGCAGTACTTTGAGCTGTTGCCTTTGGGGACCCTTGGAGATGGACCCCCCCCCAAACCCCTTCCCAGCTCTCTTCTCACTTCTGGCCTCCAGACACTGAGCAGCCTTGACTACCTCCCATTCCCGCCTTGCTGGCCTGCCTCACCAAAGACAACAGAGGCCAGTGACCCTAAACTGAAACCTCTGGTTCCGTGAGCTGAAACAAATCCTCCCTCTTTTTGTGTTGTTTCTTTCTGATATTTTTTTTTGTCACAGTGAAGGGAAACTTAATACCAGATCCCGGAACATGCTTTTTTTTTTTTTTTAGCACCTCAAGAGGTTCACTCCAAGTCTCTGACTCCCCTCCACCTCTCTGAAACCTGCAGCTCCTCTGGCAGCACACCCCACTGTGGCCTCAGTGCTGAGCCCTCCACAGTGATTCGTTGTTCCCCTATCTGGGAGCTGTTGACTCTGGTTTCACCTCTGTGCAGTGTCCTCCGATCTAGGACTCCATAGCCCATGGACCAGCTCCATCCCAATTCCCAGGGCCACCTTCCATAACCCCAGCCTGTGCACAGTGCTTTCAGCTTGTTGGGGAGGAGGTCAGTGTCCAGGTATTTGTTCCCTGGGGCCCCAGTCCCTGGAGACCTAGGCAGGAACAGTGGGTCCTGTGTGTCTTGGCATTCCATGGCTAGACTCCAGCCACGGTCTGAGGTTGTTTCATACACAGCTCTAAGTGCCCTGGGCTCTGCCTACCCAGGAGTCAGGAGGAGCAAGTCCAGCCTGAGGCTCTGTCGCCCTCATTTGGTAGTGGCTAGATGTGAAAGGAGAAACTGGCCACCCTCAGATGCTGGAGCTAAAAGTAGGCTATAATTTCCTAGGGATGGGGGGTAGGCCAAAGCAACCATCTAGCAAAACATGAGTCTAGACGCAGCTGGCCCTCCAATGTCATGGCTGCCAGCCTGGAACACTCACACACCCTCAGTGCTCCCTTCATAGCTCTTCTCTCACCATCACTGATCCCAGAAAAAATTACCCAGTTGAATATTAACAAGAAACCCACAGACTCAGAGGCCCAGGCTGGTGCATATCTTCTTCTTGGTAGGAGCAGAGATAGGACCACCATGATGCCTTCTTGAGGCTAGGGAGAAGAGTGAGGTCATGCGTAAGCAATTGGGGACATCAACGTGTGTTTCACACCCCTGGCCTAAGTTTCAGGAAAGAATGGCCCACAATTTGTCAGAGTTCTGAGTGGGAAGGTGCTAATTAGTAAATTCAGACTCAGAGCCAAGATACCAGCCCCCATCTATCTGAGAGTTAAGTTTTTACACATAGACGCTCATGGCGGGAACTCCTAGCTTTGGGGAAGGACAGCTGGGACCCATGAGTTCTCCCCACAAAGGATGTGGGACATAGGTCCAATGGCCTATGTTGTCAGTCACTGGTGCTTACCTTGCTAGCAACCATGGCCCAACCTTCTGTCACAGTGCTGTTCCTCTCCTGGATACCATTTCTGAGCTATTAGGGGGGCGAAAATGGGTTGTATATGGCAAAGTTAAAGATAGAACATTGCTCCTAAATTACATCAAATGTGTCCTGGCTGCCATCTCTGTGAGAGGCCCAGGCATTCCCTCACAAAGACATAAACACCAAGTGATGCAGAGAAAGTGACACTGAGATTCACCTGAGCCACCACCTTCACTGCGTGGTCCTTATCTGTCGCCTTCTTTGGAAAGAAGAAGACATTCGGGCGCAACCCAACAAGAGAAAGCCGGGACCTCAGTCATTCAAATTCAAGTTCCTTCCCACAGATACTGTTCTTCATTGACTAGGGCTATCGTCGCCAGGATTGATTAGAACTAAGGGGTTTTATTCCTGCCTATCTTATTGGAGAACAGTGGGCTCATGAAAGGCAAATAAAATCCATTCTAAACAATGGTCTCTGGGGCCAGTGAGATGGATCTGCAGGTACAAGTGCTTGCCACCCACACCTGATGACTTGAGCTCCATCCCTGGATCCCACAATAGAA
Source organism: Acomys minous (assembly GCF_964271855.1). Classification (NCBI taxonomy): domain Eukaryota; kingdom Metazoa; phylum Chordata; class Mammalia; order Rodentia; family Muridae; genus Acomys; species Acomys minous. The sequence continues at coordinate 81,817,969 of NC_140493.1, read as the reverse complement.
GGAGGAAACATCCAAAAGCTGACCTCCGACCTTCACGCATACAACATGGCATACACGCACACCCGCACACATCCCTGCATGCCAATCATGACCAATCAACAAAATTTAATTTAAAAATAAGAATTGGGACTGAAGAGATGGCTCAGTGGCTTAGAGCATTTGTTGCTCTTGCAGAGGACCCAGGATTCAATTCCTGGCACCCACATGGTGGTCCATAATCATATATAACTCCAGTGCCAGGGGATCTGATGCCTTCTTCTGGTCTCTGCAGGGAACCAGCACACACACACACACACACACACACACACACACACACACACACACTACAAATACACACATGCAGGTAAAATGTTTATATGTATAAAATAAAACAAGTCTAAAAGATATTGAAAACAAGAACTGTCTTTGAGTTGTGACTTCACCGCATGAATGATTGATTACCTAAAGAATAGAACGATCTCTATTGGAAACATCCAGGTAGCAACTCAGGTGGGATGAGAAGATGGAAGAGAACGAATGCTATCTACTCTGACTCCTGAGTTGGAGCAAAGGACTGAAGTGGGGTTTCTCTCCAACCCATTCCCCAGTGACAGAATAGAATGCTCCCTTTTATGTTCTGCTCTAAGGTATTTTTGGTACTGAGCAGCATGGCTTGGTTGCTTTGGCATTCTTTGGTAACTCCTATCTGCCTGCAAAAAAAACATCCAAGGGGGAACTGCAACCTCAGTGTTCCCCGTCAGAATGGACCCTGTAGTGAATGGATCTACTTCAAAGATCAGAGATTAAACGCTTTGCCAGGGCTTTGATTGACTCCATTCAGCCCAGGCCGTGGTAGCACCAAGACGTGGCTTGGCATCCACAGTCTGTCAGTTCTGTGACTAGGGCCTGAGTACCTCACCACTGGGCAGAGGAGAGGACTCATTGGTGGGCTGCGGGTCTAACCCTTGCCCCTGGAACAGAGGATGGGGTTAGAGAGAGGATGAGGGAGGAGAGCTTCCTATTCCATCTGTGACTTCCAATCATGCCTGGATACCTGGGACAGCACTGGGGGCCTTCCTCGGTCCTGCCTTGTCAAGGGCAGGCCATTAGCAGACCTGACCATCCATTCCTAAAAGACACCTTGTATGCCACAGAGCCAGGCGCCAGGTGCTGGTGATGTCCTGTTCTTGCTCTTAGACTGACTACCAAAGCATAAGGCTTTTGTGAGTGGTCCCCAGGCTGAACTCTGAAATTTGTGCTGTTTTCCACACTTGTTATAATCCAAGTAAAGTTTCTTAGGTGCCAGGAGGCCAAACGCCCCTTCCACTGCCTCCTGTTCTTCCCAGAACCTGCACTGCCGGGCAAAGGGACACTCTTGCAGCTGTTGCTTTAAATTGTCTGGCTTAATCTGAGTCATCGATAGGCTGGGGAAGGCCAGCAAGGGTCTTCAAAAGACACTTTCCCCTTTCTCCATATAACCCCAAGCATGACCTTGGCCCGGTCTTTCATTCCTTTAAGACATTTCTCTGTGCAAGTTTGATCAGGTCTTAATTGAGCCTCTCTTACCCTAAAGTCCATCCGGCCTCCATTATACAACGGAAGAATCCAGAAACAGGAATGCTCCCTCAAAAGCTCCCATCTCCTTACTTTACAGCAACCACCCCCTTCACACTGCAGAGTGTCCTCTGGGGAAGTCTCTGTCTCCTTGTCTTGCCATCTGCTCACACAGCCAGGTCCTAAAACAGATCACCGTTCTCTCACATCTGGACCACTACGGATGCTCCTTGCCTTGCGTTGGCCTGAAGTCTGCATGCTTTTTGAAGGCAACAGTGTCAGTGGATTCCACAGCTCCTCGTCCCCTGTGAGGACAGTGTCTAAACCACCTCTACTTGGCCCATGAGATCTTTCATGCCTCAGTTTCACTCATCTGTCCATTCACCTCCGCTTTCCATGCCCCGAGCACACCTCATTCACGGTCACATTCACCCCCCCCCAACTCACATCATTCGGTCCATCCCAAACTCTCTTCCTCTTCCTTATCTTTCAACCTCCACTTTCAGGTTGGGTTTAATCGCCTCTTCGCTGGTATCTACCATATGCTGTTAGGCCCTTCAGCTCCGCACATCCAAGGATTGACTATCCACAGATTCGCCCATCCACACAACAAAACGTATGGTGGAAAACACAGTTGCATTGAAAGGGTATGGACCTTGTATTTCTTGGCGTTATCCCTGAAGCAGCAGCATCTAACAATAATTTATGTAGCACTTGTGTTGTGCTGAGCATTATAAGTAATATAGTTACAGGCATATTATGATAGGAAGTCAAAGTAGGCTCAGTGGGTAGAGGAGCTTGCTACCAAACCTGATGGCCTGAATTCAATCCTTGGAAGCCATGTGGTAGGAGAGAACTGACTCTACTATCTTCTAACCTCTACATGCATGCCATGGTGAGCGCGCGCATATACACACACATACACACAACACACACACACAGTAAAATGAGCATCACACTCGGATGCTTTTAGTTTCTTCTACATTTTGCAGGTAGATAGGGGTTACCAATGAATGCCAAAGCAACCAGCTCATACTGTTCAATACCAAAAATAGTGTAAAGCAAAATATAAAAGTAAGTATTCCATTCTATCATTGGGGAATAGGTTGGGGGAAAAAAAACCCATGATTCATTCTTTGCATCCGTTCAGTGACTATCAGCCAATCAGTCACGTGAGATGAAAGATCTAAGAATGAATCCTCTTTAGCCATGCTTTGGGAGGCTGAGGCCAGTAAAAGCCCAGCAAATAGTTACTACTGGCCATCACCATCATGAAGGGAACAGGTACACACCAAGCAGGACACAGGTAACTCTGCCAGAGAGGTCAGAGAAGCCTCAGGTAAGTCTTAAACATTGTCTATAAAGGACTGGATGGTACATCTGAGGCTTTTCAGGCTATCCAGTCTCTTTGGCAAGTCCTCAGTCTTGCCTCTGAAGCCAGTCAGTCACAGATGACAGACAAACGGACATGGCTGTGTTCCCATGTAACAGCATCTATCGACACTGCAACTTTGACCCACAGATACTTCTCCTATCACAAAATGCAGTTCTTCTTCTGACATTGTCCACATTTAAATTGTACTGGGAGATGCATCAGGGGTAAAGACACTTAATATAAAGGCAGAAGGACCAGACTTTGAATTCTCAGCAGCTACATAAAAACCAGGCAGGTGTAGCAGCCCCACTGAGAATGCCAGTGATCAGGAGGCAGAACCCTGGGACACACTGGCCAGCTGGACCAGCTGGACTAGAACAGTCTGTGCTCCCCTCAAGAAATCAAACAGAGCATGATCAAGCAGGAAACCTGTTAACCCCCACCCTCCACATGCATACATGTGTACACATGTGCATATATGTATTTAATGTTTTAGGGCCAGGCATGGTGGGTACGCTCCTGCAATCCTAGCACCCAAGAGGCTGAGACAGGAAGAGCTTACATTCAAGGCCAACCTGTGTTACATGGAATGGCTCTATCTCAAAAGACAAGCAGGGCCTTGGAGACGCCTCAGCAAGAAAAAGTGTTTGCTGCTAAGGCCTGGTGACCTGACTCAATCCCCAGAAACCATGGAAAGCCGGAAGGAGAAAACTGACTCTATAAAGCTACCCTCTGGCCTCCGTGTGTGTGCCATGGCACACACTTGAACAGGTGCATCCATCAAACACACACACACATCATCATCATCATCATCAACATCATCAACATCAACATCACCACCATTACCATCACCATCATCACCATCATCATAAGTGTTTGTTTTTATTTTTTTTTAAGATTTATTTATTATTATGTATACAGTGCTCTGCTTGAATGTTCACTTTCCGGCCAGAAGAGGGCATCAGATCACATTACAGATGGTTGTGAGCCACCATGTGGTTGCTGGGAATTGAACTCAGGACCTCTGGAAGAACAGACAGAGCTCTTAATCTCTGAGCCATCTCTCCAAATGTTTGTTTTTAAAGTAGTATTGGCTTGTGGACCAAAGACAACTCGGTGGTGGGCCAGATCAGACCTGTGAGAAGTTTTCAGATTCCTGTAATAAAGGATGAATAGCACAGCCATGTGAAGATGGCAGAATAAGTCAAGGATGGGAGTCTCAGCAAAGAGCCTCATCGGAGTCTAAAGAGCTTAGAAAGAGTCAAGGTATTTGGGAAATAGAGTGTGTGTGTGGGGGGGGGGGGTCAGGCTGAGAGGAGCAGAACCACGGGTCAATGAGGAAGTGATAGAGGGAAAAGTAAGAAAAGAAAAGAGGATGTCTCAAGGCTGGAGTAGGGAGAGGAACTATTGGCTAAAAAATTTTTATTTTTTTTATTTTTTTTTCCTCCTTTATTAATTTATTCTTGTTACATCTCAATGGTTATCCCATCCCTTGTATCCTCCCATTCTTCCCTCCCTCCCAATTTCCCCTTATTCCCCTCCCCTATGACTGTTCCTGAGGGGGATTACCTCCCCCTCTATATGCTCATAGGGTATCAAGTCTCTTCTTGGTAACCTGCTGTCCTTCCTCTGAGTGCCACCAGGTCTCCCCCTCCAGGGTACATGGTCAAAGGTGAGGCACCAGAGTATGTGAGAAAGTAATATCCCACTCTCCACTATAAATAAAATAAATAAGAAAGACTAGGCATGGTGGCCTGTCCTTGTAATCGCAGGGCTAGGAAGGTGGAAACAGGTAAATCCCTGACCCATTGTCCCAGCACAGCTTAGTCTAGTTAGTGAGTTCCAGGCCACAGGAAGACCCTGTCCCACCCACCTCATCCACCTCTCAAAAAAAGTGAATAACTTGAGGTGTCCTGTGGCCTACACACACACACACACACACACACACACACACACACACACAAAGTACTAAAAAGAAATACTTCAAACCCTAGGCTCAGCTGGGTTCGGCCAGGCTCAGCTCAGCTTGGCTCTTCTTTCACATACCTTTTCACTGACTTCCAAATTTAACAGGCCCTAGTATTTGAGCCCCAGCCCCTGGCTACCCTGTGTAGCATTTGCCTAAAAGTGTGGAAAGAGATGCTGGTGAGGTCCCGCCAAGCCTTCCACTGGCTCTGTCAGCGTGTGTTTACATCATATACAGCTGCCCACAAAGCTATTTGAGCGCCCACCGTGCTCCACGAGCGGGGCCGTGTGTATTTATAACCGCACAGCCATGTGTAGACAGCCCCACACATAGATCTCACCTCCCATCACTTCACACATCCCTGAGGTGCCCGGGGCCCTGCTTCCTGACCTCACGTCAGGAGCTGTGTGCCCTGTAATTGACTCTGATGGGAACCGTGCTCTGCCAGCCAAAGGCATGCAGCCCACCACCTCCCACAGCCCACGGCTGCTGCCCTCCCACAGATTCAGGGGGCTGAGCCTTCCTGGTAAAGCTATGCCTGCCCAGAGACGGGCTATAAACATGCCACAGGCTGACCTGCATATGGAAATGAGGCTCGCGGTTGGGACTGGCGCCCAGCCACAGGCCTGTGGCCTGGCTGCCGCCAAATATCTTTAGCATGAACTTGGTTCCCATCAGTCTTTTCTCTGCCTGGCCTCCCTTCTCCCTGGTCTCCTGCCTTGTCTTCCACTCATAGTTTGCGGCTGAGGTCTTAACCTCAAGCCTGCTCAAAGGGTTCGGCTCCAAGCCTCCCTGTCTGATAATGATAACAACAGAATCCTCTTGTATCCTGTAGCTCATCCAATGTTTGAGTCTCCCACACTGCAAATAACAAGCAGAGGCTAAAGAGGACAAGGTTAGCACAGTTGGTGGGAGCCCCCAGAGCTCCACAGCTGGCGTGGTACACACCTTTAATCCCAGCACCTGGGAGGCAGAGACACTAGGATCTCCATGAGTTCGAGGCCCGTCTGGTCTATAGAGTGAGTTCTAAAACAGCCAGGGCTGTTACACAGAGTAACTCTGTTTCAAACAAAAACAAACAAAAGAACACCCGCTCAAAGTGGATGTAGGATTAGGCCAAGACAGAACAAGGAACACCTTAAACTAAGGAGGACAGTCGGCAGAGAACCACATCAGCCAGGTTGGCAGTGAAGAGAGAGCAAGCAACAGTGCCTGCATAGGAGCTATTTAGAGAGTTCTTTTCCAAGAGAGAGTAAGGTAAAGGCCGTCTAGGAGACCTGATTAGAGGGCACACCCTGAGGATATCAGGCCCCTTGATACAGAGCCAGGCTCAGTGTCCTAAAGAGTCTGTAGAATGTAGAAACTCTTGTCAAAGACTGTCCAAACCTTACTCTTGAGAAGCTTCAAGATAGCATGTCATCTTCTCATCACCAACACTACCCACCCAGTCTTGGAGTGCGGCCCCAAGCATCCTTGGGAAGAGGAAATGAGACGCACACTCTACTGCTTCTCTTAAGAGTGGACTGTGGTCTCTGGGCTCAGCTCCCATGGGGGGGAGGGGCACAGAGGGGGGCTGCTGGAGGCTGCTCATGCCTGCCTCCACTTTAGCAACCAATATAAATGTGTATGTAAGCCCTTCCCTTCCTCCCTTCCCTACTTCCTTACCCCTTTTCTTCTCTCCATCCCTTCTTCCCGTGCCGCTTTTCCTACAGTTCTAAAGGATTCTTTCATGGGTTGAACCATGATCAGCCTCCCTATGATTTCCACTTCTGACTGTACCAAACATATGCCAGCATCAGTGATGAGGAAGATGACAGTGAGAACGGTGTTTCACTCACACCAAGTGCTTCTTATGCAATATGCTATTTATTCTTCCTGCACATCTCCCCCACACAAGAATCACAGCCTTGGGGTGATTCAGTCGCTGCCCCATCTTGCAGCCAACAGGTGGCAGAATGAAAGTGGTGGACCCTGCCCAAATAATGCAAGCGTTCCTAGAAGCACTGAAAAGCCCCAACTCCTGTCTGCCCTCCATTTGAAAAAAAATTTTAAGTACTATAGTCAAAGCCAACAAGATGATCTGAACAGGTAAAGGTACCCTCCTGGGAGCCTTGATGAGTTGGAATCCCAGGACTCACCTGGCAGGTAGAGAGAGCCAGTTCCCACAAGTTGTCTTTGGCTCCATACACATATGCACATAGATAGATAGATAGATAGATAGATAGATAGATAGATAGATGATAGATAGATAGATAGATGATAGATAGATAGATAGATAATAGATAGATGTAATTTAATATATTAAATACAGACACACTCTCCCATTGTATCTGGGCCAAAATACATTGGCTTCCTAATCACGTGCCTGTCACATCACCAGTCACACCCTCAAGCTCCCAGAGTGCAGTCAAACATCGTCCCTGTCCCCTGACAGGATGTTGCATAGCTGACTACAAACATCTCCCCCAACTTCTAATCTGCCAGTCTTCACACACACACACACACACACACACACACACACACACACACACACACACACACAAACTCATTCCATCCAGCTCACGGCCTGTGAGCAGTCAGATACGAGAGCCCCATGAAGATCCACTTCGACTCTCTAAATCACAAGAGAATGGAATCCACTGTACTGAACATGTCCCCCCTCCTCACACTTCCCCCCTCCCTGTCTTATCCTCCCCCCCCCCTCTGTCAGTCACATCCACTAGGAAGATCACTCATTTGGGGAATAGTCTCTAAATCAACTTCCCACCCCTCTTACTACTTCCCGGTCCCTGCCTGTGGGTCCTCACTGAGTCCTGCGTCTGTGGCTTCCATGCCTCTGGCCATAACAAACCCTCCTGAAATATATGTCCAATCCCTGCCCATTGTCATCCCAGTAAACAGCCTGGGCCCGAAGACCGCCTTCCTCCCTCCCCAGCACATTAATAAATCAGTCGCAGACTGCCATTGTTCCGGACGCAGTCAGAGTCAATTGCAGGATTTTAAATCTCTCAGCACAGAGCAGCTGGCTGGCTATGAGAGGCCCCGCTCTGTCTCTGGGAAAGCCAGCTAGGGATGGAAATCAGAAAGGGGGGGGGGGAGGGGGAAGAAGCGGGGGAGATCAAATAATCATCAAATAATCAATAGTGAACCTCGAACTCTGGATGGTATCCCCTTAGATCCCACAGGAAGCACATCCCTAACTTGGTTATGTTTCTCACACTGTTCAGACATCAGGGAGGGAACAGAAAGTCAGGCCAGGAGGAGGAAGGTCTGGGAGGCCTGGGGTTAACCTTCAGATGGGTGGGGCCCCTCCACACCTACCCTCAAACCTCACCAAGGGCTAATTTCATCTGCAAATGTTTGAATGGTTCCTAGGTAAGCCTTCACTGTCCCAAACCACTAGGTAAATTCCGGCTTATTATCCCAGAATTCCCAAGAAGAATTCATAGAAATCCCCGGATCTTAAGATTCATTTTCATTCTTGGTGTCCCATTCCCCTGCCCCCCACCTGCCCCAGCAACCCCCCCCCCAGACACACACACACACACACAAGCACACACGCCTTGGGCTTTGGTTTTGTCCTGTCGTTTTGTTGTTTTAATCCCTCACTCTCTTGGGAGACATGGTGTGTCTGCCACTGCCGCCTGAGTGGCTGCTAGCATTCTTTTTTTTTTTTCTTTCTTTTTTCTTTTTTCTTTTCCCCTCCCTGTATATGTGGAAAATCATAAAAATATTTGGTGACCAAAAAAAGAATGGAGAAATGCTTTGGTGGTCTGATGCAATAGAAATGCTTTTATGGAGGGAGGGGGAGGGGGAGGGGAGCGAAGCTGGCCGTCTTACTCTAATCCAGAAGCATGCACAAACACTATATTGACTGGGAAATGCTAGGTGGAAGGCATTTTCCCAGGAGACCTGGCCCGCCCCACCCCCTCCAAGCAGACAAAAGCACTGTTGGCATGCGACAGAGGGTAACTCACTTAGAACCAGACCACAGAGTTTGGGAAGAGCTGAAAGCTGACATTTTTGTGGGCTGTGTTCGAGGCTCCTGCCCTGGTGGCCTAATTCTCTTGACTGAAAGAGGAGCCAGTGGTGCTGGCATGGGTACTCGGGATGGCGATGGGGTTGAAGCTGGTGACGGTGCTAAGGGGTGGGGGTGGGGGGTTAAGGAGAGGGGGCAGGTAAAATGGAAGTGTGTTGATTTGAATGAAAAATGTCCCCCATAGGCTGGTGTATTTGAATGCTTGGAGCACCCAGTGGATGGCACTGTTTGAGGAGGATGTGGAGCTTTAAGAAGCGCAGCCTTGCTGGAAGACTTCCATCACTAAGGGTGTGGCTTTGAGAGTTTATGGCCTCACTACCTTCTAGCTCACTCTCTGCTTATTGTTAGGGGTTGATGTATGATTTGTCTGCTTCCTGCCCTCCCCAACCCATGCATCATGGACATCTAGCCTCCTGGAACCGGAAGCCAAAATAAACTTCCTTAAGTTGCATCTGGGGTTGTTATCACAGAAACAGAAGAGTAACTAATGTGGGACGGGAGGGGAGGGGGGAGGGGAGGGGAGGGGAGAGGAGAGGAGAGGAGGGCAGTGGGGGAGGGGAAGGGAAGGGGAGGAGGGAGGGGAGGGGAGGGGAGAGGAGGGGGAGGGGAGGAGGGGAGGGGAGGGAAGGGAAGAGGAGGGGGGAGGGGAGGGGAGGGGAAAGGAGGGCAGGGGAGGGGGGAGGGGAAGGAAGGGCAGGGGAGGGGGAAGGGGAAGGAAGGGCAGGGGAGGGGGGAGGGGAGGGAAGGGAAGGGGAGGGGGAGGGGGGAAGGGGAGGGGAAGAGAAGAAGGAAAGGAGAAGTGTGCCGATTAGATGTATGTCCACTGGTCACAAGCTAGAGTCATCTTGAAAGAGGGAACATTCATTCCCTGAGAAAGTGCCCCCACCAGATTGGCTTGGGGAAAGCCTGTGGTACATTTTCTTGGTCGACGATTGATGTGAAAGGGCCCAGCACACCATGGGTGGTACCACCCTTGGGCTGGGGGTTCTGGGTGGGTGCTATAGGAAAGCAGGCTGAGCAAGCCATGAGGAGCAAGCCAGTAGGCAGGACCCCTCCATGGCCTCTGCATCAGCTCCTGCCTCCAGGTTCCTGCCCTGACTGCCCTCAGCGATGAAGTGTGACCTGAGAATTGTAAGCCAAAATAAGCCATTTCCTCTTCAGGTTGTTTCTCAATGTAATGTTTTAACCTCAGCTACAAGAACAGTAAGATGGGAGGGAAGGGGAGAGGAGAAGGGTGGGTAGGGAAGAATAGAGGAGGGGAAGAAAGAGGAGATGAGGAAAAGAGACTAGAGGAAAGGAAGGAGAAGATGATGGTAAAGGAGAAAAAGATAGGGAAGAGGAGAAAAGAGATAGGAAAGAAATCAGGAATAGGAGGGAAGGGGAGGGCAGGGCAGGGCAGGGCAGCGGCTTGTACTGTGTTTTGGAGCTGAGAAGTCTATCTGCCTGATTATCTCCTTCAAAGTTGCTGGGGACTCCCAGGAGCAGGGCAAGTGTCCTGATCACATCACACCAACCCCACAAAACTCAACACCAAGGGCCCAGGGCTCATCAATGGCAAAGCTAGTGTTCAAATCCTACAGGTCAGCTTCATACCACGTGCCCTGGATACTTTTACAACAGAGATACTGAGTCATACATTTCCTTTAGATTGTTCTAGTAGCTACTAGAACACTGAGATGTTTTACTATCCCCTCCCCCCCAACATAATATTTTTGCTAAAGTTAAGGTTTTGAAATTGAGTTTGATACTATATGACATAGTGCAAAATATCCAACCCATCCTTTGCCCCCAACATAATATTTTTATTAAAGTTAAGATTTTGAAATTGATTTTGATACTATATGGTATAGTGCAAAAGATCCAGCCCATCTATTGTATTGTATTGAGTTTGGAGAGGGAGCAATGACATCAGATGCATGATGGGAACAGGCCATTTTGCAAGACTAATGTCATACAGATGGTTAGTGCTGCCAAACTGAAAGGATCTAGGATCGCCTGGGAGACAAGCCTTTGATACACCTGGAACTCATTAACTTTGGGCATGCCTGTGAGGGATTGTTTATTGGAGGTTAATCGAGGTTGGAACGGAGCCAAAAATTGGGTGGTTCCATGCCCTACGCTGGGGTCCTGAACTACATAAAAAGGAAAAAATAAACTAAGCACAGGCATTCTTCGGTGAAGCCTGCTCCTTTTGGCATAACCATACCCACCAGCCCACATCATCTGAGCTTGTTGCTGACCTAAAAGAATCTCTGTACAAGGTCAGCTTGACCATAAACTATGGTCCATGGAGCATGTTTATGCTCCATGAGAAACTCTGTGGCCTTCTTGTTCCTAGAAATTCCCCAACCATAAGCACAGCTGGCCCCAGCTGCCAGGCACAGTGTCAAGGTTAGCCAGAACTGCTTGTCTAGTTAGCAAAAACCAACTTGAGTCAGAGCGACCACTGCCTCACTTACCTTAGTTGAGACCCATCAGCTTAACGTTTAGCTGATACAACTTTGTCTAGTTGACCAAAGTGTATTACTGCCCCACCCCCACTCTATCTTCTCCGCTCAGTTTTCATAATTTAAAAAAAAATTGTTCCAAGAATAGGTCAATGTCACGTGAGTCCACTGTGTCCCTGACCATGGTCAGTCCTGGGGTGTTTCAGTCACTAAATTATCCATATCGAACTGAGATATGGTGCCTGAGTGGTTTGTGCAGCTTCTGCTGGACCCTAATACTCTTCACTCTCTGCTTCTTAATTATGGGTACAAAGTAACCAGGGGCTTCATGCTCCTGCCACTTTGATTTCTCTGCCATAATGGCTGTACCTTCTAACTATGAACCCAAATAAGGCCTTTCTCCCATAAGTCACTTTTTAAATTTAATTATGTGTCTTTAAGTGTATGGACGGCTTATCTGCTTGTACATCTGTGCATCACATGAATGCTGTGCCCTTGGAGACCAGAAGAGGACATCAGATTCCCTGCAACTGGAGTTACAGATGGTTATAAGCCAAACTGGGGTTGGTAGGGATTGAACTTTGGTCCCCTGGAAGAGCAGCCAGTGCTCATGCCCAGCCCCTTAAGTTGCTTTTGTTGTGGCATTTTATCACAGCACAGCAATAGGAAAATAAAATGTGGTGCCACTGTAATGAAGCAGAGGACAGTTAGGCGTCCTCTCAGTCAGCCTTGTCAGTCCTGGGAAATTCTAGATGGCCTTGCTGCAGTATGTGTAAGCTCTGAGTTCTGGGACTGCGTCACTCTCTAGCCACACACAGCTCACTTTCCTGTGCCTGTCTAGTCTACTTCAATTTCAACATGTAATCAATGCAAAAAATAATGGCGTGTTTTACATTCTTTGCTTTAACACTAACCTGAGGCGTGCATACATGCATGTGTGTGTGTGCATGTGTCTGAGGCGTGCATGCATACGTGCGTGCATGTGTGTGCATGTGCGTGTGCATGTGCGTGTGTGTGTGTGTGTGTGTGTGTGTGTGTGTGTGTGTGTGTGTGTACACTTTAATGGTGAGGATGGGGTTGAGAGAACCTCAGCCAGAGCGAGCACCATTCTTGCTTGATACAGAAGAAGTCGCCTCAGCATCAGCTCCCTATACTCGTCAGTGAATGCACAAAGATCGCTTCCATTCCCGTGCTGCACCTCGCCCCTCCTTATCCTCCATTGTGAGATGGTAGGACGTCTCATCTAGGAGTTAGCACTGAAGTACTTGCAGTTCTACGGGCAGCAACTTGCTCCCTGCCTGCTGGAGGCTTTCTGACCTGTTCTTACATGGTGCTCTGTCAGGCACAACGCAAAAACTATGATCCCTCCAGTAGCCCTGACATCGAAAAGAAGGGAGATTAAAAAAAAAAAAAAAAAAAAGACCAGAAGAATGGAGGAGGTGAGGAAGAGAAGGGGGGGTGGAGATAAGAAAGAGCAAATGCAGGTTTGCCGAGCACACCTCCCCCCAAGGCGAGTTTTCTCAGAACATCTGAATTAACATTCGCTGGAAGTAGAGTTTTAAACATCTAATGAGTGAAAACAAGGTCACACTGGGTTAGGGTGAGTCTTGAACCAATGGCTGATGTTCTTAGAAGACGAACATCGAAGTGCCGACACAGAGACACAGAAGTGACGGCTGAGAGTACCATGTGAAGGTGGAGGCAGGCCTGGGGATGTAGCTCAACTGATAGAGTGCTTGCCTAGCATGCATGAAGTCCTGGGCTTAATCCCCAGCACCTCAAAAACTTAGCCTGGGAGCCCATGCCTGTAAATCCCAGCACTTTGAAGGGGAATGCAGGAAGATCAGAAGTTCAAGGTCATCCTCAGCCACATAGAGTTTGAGACCAGTGCCTCAAAAAGATGGGGGAGAGTGGTATGAGATAGATGTCCCAATGGTTAAGAACGTGTGCTTCACTTACAGAGGACCCAAGTTTGGTTCCCAGCACCCTACGTCAGTGGCTCATCATCACCGGCAACTCCAAGTTCAGGGAATCTGTCTCCCTCTTCCGGCCTCCGAGGGCACTTGCACTCACGTGCACATACTCTGCCCCACCACCAAACACACAGAATTTAAAAAGATACAGGCGGAGAGTGAGTTGTGACTCTACAAACCAGAGAATGCCAGTACTGCCTGGTAACCTCCAGAAGCCAAGAGAGAGAGGCTGCTATGATTGAGTTTTGGGTGTGTTTACTTGTGCATGTGAGTAGGTATACCATGTGCGTGTCTGATGCCCGTGGGGACCAGAAGAGCATGTCAGATCCCTGGGTGTTGGAGTTAAAGATGACTGTGAGCCACCACGTGAGTACTAAGAACCAAACCCCAGTCCTCTGGAGGAGCAGTCAGTGCTCTTAAACTGCTGGGCTGTCTCTCCAGCTCCAATGACTGATCTTGATTGTACTGAGAGATGCACAGGAGATTAGTAAAATATACTCCTGGGTGTGGTCTGAGGGCATCTCCAGTAACAATTAAGTGGGGAAAGGCTATCGCTAAAGAGCCTTGGGACCCTGGCAGAATTGAGAGGAAGAAGGAGGGGCCCATCGGCAGAAGCACGCTCTCTGCTTCCTGACCACTGTGGTACAGCTTGCTCTAATGTAGTGGTTCTCAATCTGTGGGTCAAGCCCTCCCTATCAGATATCCTGTGTATCCGATATTGCACTATTACAATTCGTAACAGTAGCCAGATTACAGTTATAAAATAGCAACAAAATAATTTTATGGTTGGGGGTCGCCCCAACATGAGGAACTGTAGTGAAGGCTCACAGCATTAGGAAGGTTGAGAACCACTGCCCTAACACGTGCTCCAGGCACCACGATGCTCACCCTTGCCTCCCGCCCAAAATGGAGCCAGCTGACCCCAGATACCAGCTGCCAAGTTTAATCTTCCCTCCTTCAAGCTGCTTTTCTCCAGCAACCTGTCAGAGCGCTGGGAAATGCTGATTCTCAGAGGCACTGGACACGCCAGAGCTTCAGGAAGTTAACAGCGCCTAGATTTTCAGACCTCTACCTCTGCAGGGATCTTAACTTATCACAACCCACTCCAGAGGTTTCTTAGAAGGGCCCCCAAGAAAGTACTAGAAAAAGAAGGCCAGACGCCACACAGCCTTTCTTATGAAAACCAGAAAGGTGACTGATCAGACAGAGCTCGCAGCTGAGACGGTGAGGACCTTGGCGCTGGTTTCCGCTGGCTCCAGGGTCCCAGGTGCTTGTGATCTCAGATCCACTTCCCTCGCCTGCCCCCACCCTTCTATTTTGGTAATTACATGTGAGCCTTGTGAAAAGCTAAGCCTTAAAGGGAAGGGTTGAACATTTCAAATACCATCCTATGGACTGAGGGTGATCTGGCTTCGTTCACCAGGACTGATTCTAGCTAGCCAGGCAGGTGTTCCCTTCCTCCCTCATGGCTCCACATACATCCACCCCAAAGCCATGATAGGCCAAAAAGGACAACCTTCCCCAAAGAGACAAGGACCAGCATTCAGTCCAAGTGTAGGGCAGTTGCTTCCAAAACCTGCAAACAAGCTCTCAAGTTTCCAATAGTGTCCTATAAGAGAGAAGGGAGCGTGGGGGATGGGGGGGAGGATGAAGACCAGAATCAAGGTAAGAGGAGAGGAAACTTCAGTTCAACAAGTCAATCTGGGGGAGGCGCTGTCTGTCTGTGTGTGTGTGTGTCTGTCTGCCTGTCTTGACACAGATCTTGCTGCATAACCCAAGCTAGCCCTTCTTCTACCTCAGCTTCCTCAGTGATTCGATCAAAGGTGCGTGCCACCCTGCCCATCTTACTGACAGATTTGTTTGTTTGTTTGTTTGTTTGTTTGTTTGTTTTTAAGAGATCTCAAGTAGCCCAGACTAGCCTTGAACTTGCTATGTGGCCAAGCCCAGCCTTGACTTTCTGATGCTCCTGCCTCTACCTCTCGAGTGCTGGGGCTGCAGGACGTACACTACCATATCTGGCTTGCATGGACTTTCTTGGCAGATGAGCTACCTGACAGTGGAAGCCGGTCCAGGAAATATCAGAAAGAAACTAGAGGGCCAGAGAGATGAGTCAATAGATAAAGGCACTTGCCGTGCCTACACGGTGACCTGAGCTTGATCCCCAGAATCCACATAGGGGTGGGGAAAGAGAGAGCCAACTTCACAGAGTTGTGCCCGGACCCCCACACTCACCATAGAACAAAAAACCCACAAACACATGTCGTGCACACACACACACTAATAAGACTTGTTTACGTTTTGGGTTTTTTGTTTGTTTGTTTGTTTGTTTGTCTTGTTTCTTTCTTTCTTTCTTTCTTTTTTTTTTTTAACTGTCATCACAGAAGCTGCCGTAGGAAAACAGGCTGAATGAAGGCTGACTCTGAGCAGGAATATTTTCCATCTGGGCTGAAGCAGTACACACAGGAAGGGGTTCATATGTGAGGTAGGGACTCGACTCCCCTGTAGGATGACATTACACAGACCCTCACATGGACACTGCACAGGTGCAGGTCCTTGATCTGCTGGGCTCATGTCCCCATGTCACCCTGCCCCTGACCTGGTTGCTCCAATTCTCATATGTTTCTAGTAATAAGGACAGTAACCAGAGAGAGCCAGGGAGGGGCTGGGAGTAGAAAAGGCCAGGTGTAGGTTACACATATGAGGAAGCAGGGAAGGAAACAGGAAAGCCAAAAAGGCAGTGTGAGTAAGAGCAAAGCAAAGGGCACATCCTGTGCCCTGCTTATTTCAGTATCTCAAACGTCTTCAGAAGTTAGTGGCCCATAACAGCAATCAATTCATCACACGGCATAAGCTTTAGAGTTAGGAATATGGCAAAGCTCGGCTGACTGGTTCTTCTGCTCAATATGGAATCGAAGGAAGTCAGCTTGGTTGGTACAGTGTCCAGGATGGCTTTCCTTTCCCCTGGCACCTGGACAAAGATGGCTGAAAGATTAGGGCGTAGCTGGGCTGTAAACAGAGGTTGCCTGGAATCTAGCCAGTGTGCCCTCTTGGGGAAGCTAGACTTGGTGCTAGAGAGAGCCAAAGCATCAAAAACCAAGTACTTCAGTAAGGCAAAAGTTCCATGACCTAGCCTGGAACTGACACAGCACGTTTCTGCCATAGCATATTGCTCAAAGTAATCCCAAGGCAACTCAGAGTCAAGGGACAGGGACACAGACCTCACCTCTCCATGAGAAGAGGGTCCAACAATCTATAACCATAGTTTAAAATTACCAGACGTGAGCTGGGCGTGGTGGCGCATGCCTTTAATCCCAGCACTCGGGAGGCAGAGGCAGGCGGATCGCTGTGAGTTCGAGGCCAGCCTGGTCTACAAAGTGAGTCCAGGACAGTCAAGGCTACACAGAGAGACCTTGTCTCGAAAAACCAAAAAAAAATAAAATAAAATAAAATAAAATTACCAGACGTGTGAGAGATGGGGAAAACGGAGCTCTAGTTGGTGATTTTCATAAGATAAACACTAGGACTGGGGAGGTAGCCCAGTGAGACATCTGACCTTTAGCCTCACAAAATAAAATAAAAAGAAACACTATTTTGAAAAGTTTTTTTTTAATTGTGTGTATACATGTGCGTTTGTGTATGGGTGTGAACATATGAGTGCAAGTACGGTAAAGGCCAGGCGCAGTCATCGAATGCCCTGGAGCTAATGTTACTAGCAGTTGTGAGCTGCCCAATGTGGGTGCTGGGAGCCTATGAGTCCTCTGCAAGAGCAGTATTTACTCAACCACTAAGCCTTCAAGCCTTCCCCCCCCCCCCTCCGCAAACACTCTCTTTTGAAATCGTGATGTTTATGGGTGTTTTGCCTGCACGTGTGTCTGTGCACTGTGTGCATCACAGGAGCCTGCAGAAGCCAGAAGAAGTGTCAGATTCCCCCAAAAACTGGAGCCACAGACAGCTGTGATCTGCTATGTGGGTGCTGAGAACAAAACCTGGGTCCTCTAAAAGAGCTGCCTGTTCTCTTAACCACTGAGCCATCTCACTAGCCCAAATCTTTTTTCACCTAGATCCTGTATGTGGGTTTCTTTTCCTTGTTGTGGGCCGAACTGTGACTGGCAAAGAAAAAAAAATCAGGTTGACGTTCCAAGTTTTATGCATTTTTAAATGTGCCTATATTTGGAGACAGAGCGCTTAAAGAGGTAAATTAAGTGAAAATGATGTTATTAGGGTGAGCTCTAATCTGATATGAATGGTGTTCTTATATGAGGTGGAAATCAGGACACAGATTGGGCTGGGGGGCGGGGGGGGGGGTTGGTATGGGACGGCCATGAAGACACAGGGAGGACAACCGTCTACCAGACAAGGAGACGGGTCTCAGGGGAAGCCAGCGGTGCCAACTTCTATCTCCTAGTCTGAGGTAACTTGTTATAGCCACCTTAAAAACTTCCTGCAAACCCTGGCTAAGCCATGTGGCCAACAAAGGTGTTGCTATCCCCTGTGAGCAGCCCAGGCCTGCAACAGGTGTAGAGCAGGTGTAGAGTCCGGGTGGTTCCAGTGCCCTCCAGAACATTAGGACATCCTTGGCACAGGCCAGCTGCCTGCCCCTTGTGCACCAGAAGCAGAAAGGTGGGAAATGGCTGGCTCATTGCTCCCCATCTGCACTTCCAGCAATGGGGGGGGGGGGGCCCTGACTGTCCCCCTCCACAAAGGCAGCAAGACTTTCTCTTTGTAAAGATAAACAGTGGCCCAGTCCTCGTTTCTCATGAATACAAGCAAATGCACATATTCACATACACACACTTGCATACACACATATTTGCATGTGCACATGCGTGCACGTGTACACATTCTTTCTGGATTCCTTCCCAACATACTGTCTTCCTTATTTAATCACCACAGGCAGCCAAGAGTCAGGAAACCCAGACTTGGTTGCAGCTTGGCTGAGTTTCACTCATCCTAGTTTTCCGTTTGGAGATGAGTTCCAGCGTGATTTTTTTTTTCAGCACTTGTGGACTCAGGACTCCTTAGTCCAAACCCCACAGAGATGCTCCAGCCTGGCATGAGTTGTGCATAAGGGTCTGCTACTGGGCAGCCATGAGCAGTTAGCTGGCCACTTCCTCTAACTTCCACTTCCTCCACTGTGACATGGACTTGGCAGTCTCTGGGCTTCCTCTCTCAGTGTGAACGGGAGACCTGCTCTTCATCATCCTGTCCGGTCACCCTCTGGCCTTCCTTGACTTTGCTTTTTCTCCCTTCAACAAGACCCGATCTCTTCCTCACCCTCCTGAGTCTCCTCGCGTCTTCTCAACGCTTTGCTCTCTCTACTCCTAGCCTATACCACACGGCTTCCTTGGGTGCCTCCTCCCCGACCAGGCCCCTCCCCCCACCCTCCCACCCACCTCTCCATTCCAAGTTATCTACTGCCCTGGCCTCAGCCAATGACCCTGACACATCTCCATGTCCACTCCCTCTCCCATAATCATAATGGACCCTTGTCCCTCCCCGCCAGCCAGCCTCTCCTCTGGCATCGCCCTCACATGTCCTTTGCTTTGCCGACTCTGAGCACAAGATCTCTCCTCTCTGCTTGCTGAGTTCCCCCTCTCCCGCTGTCACTAAGAACCCCCTTGCCTCCCGCTGCTCCTCGGGGTCCACGTACCCTTTCCACCCTTAGGGGCCTTGGAATCAACCTAACAAAAATACCTTATCTCCTGGCAGCTCTGGGAACCAGAAATAAACAGAGAGAAGCCGTCCAGTTACACAGACGGGTGCCAAGGAAAGCCCCCTGGCACTGCTGGCCCTGGACAGAGATCACCTGTCCCTAGCAACCCTTCTATCCCCCCCCCAAGGTCCTTCCCGACTTCCTCTCCCTCCCCCAGCCCTTTTAATTCCCCCAGCCTGGGAAGCTGTCCATCACACACCCTCACAGGATGACCTCACCTCCTCCTTTGCAGAGAAAATAGAGGTGATCAGGAAAGGACGCCCTCACCTTCCTGCCTCCCCACCTACAGCTCTACATCTGTGCATTCCTGCCTTTCCTTCTGCAGCAGAGAAGGGCATTCCCTGCTCCACTCCCTCCCTCCCCCACCCCCACCCCTACCCCTCCACCCCACCCCACCCCACCCCACACCCCATCCCCCCACCCCCGTGCCAGGGCCAGTCCCACCTCCTGTGCCAGATTTCTCCCCACCCCCTTCTCCCTAAATCCAAAGACAGGCCCCTGGGTCTTTGTTCTTCATCCTAGTCGTGAATACCTTTCTCTTGGCACACGTGTATGGTCATGTCTGTCCTTTTGTAAACTGAGGACCAGTCCCTATCCTTTGAACCAACTTATACTCCACTTCCTTTCCTGGCTCAGACCTGAAATCCGGCACTGGTCTGTGGCTTCCTCCTCATTCGCCACATATAGATCTTAGAGGCAAACATCTTTTAGTATTTCTATTTGTTTGTTTTAGTGCGCATGCATGGCTGCGGACATGTAAGGGTGTGCCGTGCTTGAGTGTGTCCGGTGTGTGGCGAGCCGTGCATACAAGCACAACTTTGGGGGCTCAGCTCTTGCCTTCCACCTTGCTGAAGCTTTGTTTCTCATCGATGACGCTCCTGTGCCCAAGAACTCCAGGCTAGCTGTCCCCTGAGCTTCCAACAATCCTCCTGCCTCCACCTCCCATAGGAATGCTAGGATTACAGATGCTTGAATCAGGATGCAGCTTAAGGTGGGTTCCAGGACCAATTCAGACCATGAGGTTTGTACGGTCAATGCTTTTTCCCATTAAGTCAACTTAATGACCCTAAAGTTTCCTTCTTACTGCTAGCAAAAGAGGCAAACACTGCAAGAACATTTGAGAAAAGCAAATTTAGGCAGCAAGATGATTCTGGGGGTAAGGCCACCCGGTCAGATGTGACGACTTGCATTTGATCTGGAGAACCAACTTTGGAAACTTTTCCTCTGGCCACCACATGCATGCTGTAGCACATGCACAAATAAATGTAACATACACAAAGAAAATTTAAAGCCAGGCACGGTGATGCATGCCTTTAATCGCAGCACTTAGGGGACAGAAGTAGGTGGATCTCTGCAAGTTCAGAGCCACCCTGGACAGGACACCCAGGACAGCAAAGGCTACATAAATAAATACTGGAGAGAAAGAGAGACAGAGACAGAGACAGACAGAGATAGAGACAGACAGAGACAGAGAAAATTTAGAACAAATAAGAAACAAAGTTAAAATTTCTCCCACCTCAGAGAGAAGGAGCTTTGGTGTGCTGCCACTCGGGCTTGCTCCCAGGCTCTGCCCTCAGGTTCTGCTCTGCACGGATGGGTTTTCCCAGCTGACGCGTGGCCCGGAACCTGCTTTTCTCAGCACACAGTCGGTCGTGTCTTTCCACGGCAGCCAGTGTGGACAGACTCCATCGGAGGTGGCTCCCCGCAGACTAGGGTGTGGACTCACCACCACCAATTGAACTGGTCTCCAGAGAAAGCATGTTTAGCTCACCATTCGCAGCCCCCCTCCCAATCTGGCCAACTGTTAAAGGACATGGCTTGGGTCAGAGGTGTAGAAAGTACAGTCACGTCCAAGAGACCAGGACCTGACAGATGCGTCTCTTGCCCTCTTGATCTCTTTCCACTTGGATGGCTCCTCATCTCCACTGTTTCCTGAATGACTACTTCCTTCTCCCTTCTCTACTGATCAGCCTCCTGGTCTTCCATCAACGCATTTGAGTCCACCAGGCCCAGGCTGTCCATCTTTGCTCCCCCAAGGAGCAAGCTACTCATTCACAACTCTCTGAGACAGGCTGGCCTCCTGTGCAAAGATTCCCCAACATCCAGAGCCAGTGGCCAGTTCAATACGGTCTCGTGGCTTCCCCTTCCCACTGATACCCATAATAAGGACATTGTTGACTGCTCTCCCCACATCCACCTTCCATTTCCTTCCAGGCCGCTAACTCTCTACAGACCTTCAAACCGGCCTTTCCTGTACCTGAAAGTATTCCTGCCACCCTCCCAGCATCCCTCCACCCACCTCAGGGACTAATGTTCTCAGATATCTGACAAAAGATTCTAAGTAAAATCCCAGTAATTCCCTTAGTATTGGGGAGGGGGGGTGCCATAGTCACTTCAGTTCCTGCTTGACGCCACACACACACACACACACACACACACACACACACACACACACAGACACACACAAGCACACACGCACGCACGCACGCACGCACGCACGCACGCACCAGGCCACCGGTGCCACAGCATTCTGAGAAACACCCTAATGCAAGGTCCAGGACAAAACCCAACATCCATGCTGAGCTATGGAGATTGTGACTGTGGCAGCCACTCTGTGGCCAACATATGCAGCTGTGCTGAAGACACATCTTAACCAATAATAGAGACTTCCTTGCTCCAGACCTCTTTCTCTCACTTGGAAAATGGGAATAAAGACACATGGCCTGTAGAGAGGTGGTGGCCTAGACCCAGATAGAATGGGGATGTAGGGAGTGGGTTGACAGTGTCTTTTACAGCTATCAGTGAAGAAGGAAAAATACGGAAGTGGAGTTTAACAATGGGGTGACTGAGAGATGGCATTTAGTGTGTGTATGTGAGACAGAGAGACAGACAGACAGACAGACACAGAGACAGCAAGTATTCATATGTATACTGAGTCTTCTACTCTTTCCTCTGTCTTTTCTTTCACCCCTGCCAAAGCTTTCCAAGGCCAAGGCTCCTTTCTACTGCTGCCCTTGGAGTGGGTGTCACCAGTGTCTACTGTAGCAGTGCCCCAGCTGAGTCACCTGATCTCTTCCAAACCAGCTCCACGTTTGTCAAAGCTTCCGTAACACATCTGGAGAGAGGATTGAGGGACCAGTGCCCAATTGTCACCAAACTGGCTACAAAAGCAAGAGGAAGGGGCTGGAGGTCGGGTAATAAGCGACAGGGGAACTCAGTAAGTGGGGGACTCCTTGGATATCTTCAACAATGCAAGCAATGCCCATGCTAGCTGTAGGCATCGGAGTCCAAAGTCTGTCCTCCCTTCCTGCCCCCAGCAGTCCTAGAGCTCTGCTGATGAAGTCACCAGATGCTGTGGCCATCCCTGCCCAACCAAGTCAGACAGAGTGACGTTGTTTGACATGGTTTGAACATGAAATGTCCCTCCAGAATGCTACTGGAGATTTTAGGGTCAGAGCCCAGGCCCTGGCAGCCTTAACAAGCTGCGTTCAGCTTGTTCAGTAGATCAATTAAACAAACAAGTAATGGTGACAAGAAGATTTCAAACAAGCAACAGTGACAAGGAGACTTGTTCAGTGTGACCACACTAGGAAGGGGAAGAAAGAGGTTCCAGTGACACTTCTGTCTAACAAGTCCATCTAGGGGGTCCTGACATGAAGTTGAGGTTTATGTAGGGACAGAGGGATGTATAAGTAAGCAGTCCTGGCCTAGGTGTGGTCCTCCCGATGGTCACTGACACAAGTTGTCAGAACTGGGAGAAATCTCTTTCAGGGGTACAATTTCCCCCTCTAGCTGAGATCAGGTTTCATTCAGTCTTTTCCTTCTCCCAGCATGAAAACCCTGGAGAAATTCCAATGTCTTGGTGTCCATTGTCTCAGTGTGAGAGGGAGGGCACAGATGTCTATTTAGAATATCTTCACTCCTACCAAGATGGTTACAAAAAGGCTTGTATAGAGCAGACGTGGTCCCCAGGTAGATCCCATCCATCACTGAGAGGTGCTTGGCTAATGAGGTCTTGACTTAATCAATGGATGACTCCACCAATGGATGCACCAAGTGATGACGTTACTGGGAGGGTAAAGGACAATGTGGAAGGTGGGGCCTGGCTGGAGGAAGTAGATCCCTGAGAGCTTGGAGACAGTATCTTCTCCCAGGACCATCTTGATTGCTCTCTACTTCCTGGCCACCATGAAGTGAACTTCCTTGTTCTGCCCACACACTCACCACCATGATGATTCTGCCTTTCCTTGGATCTAGAGCAATGGGACTACTGACCATCCAAAAAACAGGAGCCAAGATCAGTCTTCTTTGAACTTGCTCCTCTCAAGTGTCTTGTCAGCGTAATGAAAAGCCTAAAATAGGCACACTCGTTCCCAACTCACGTCACAGAGGAGAGACAATGTCAGTTAGTCTGAATGCTCCCCAATATCCCATGCACCCTGAATCTCACTCCCACATTCCTTCTACCTCCCAGCAGCCCTGAAGCCAAGCACCACAGGAATTTTCTTGGGAAGCAGAATGCAGACACCCTTGCAGGTCCAGGTGAAAGTCTGTGCCCTTGACAGCCTCTGTGGGTCGTGGAGGAGAAAGCGTTCTCCGCCCCCATGAACTCTGCACAGATCTAGTGCCCTGAACTGAATCTCTTCCTCTGTGAAGAAGAAAAAGGGAAAACCCTTGACAGTACCCACAGAAAGCACAAGCTGAAGGTAGGCTTCACACAAACTTGATGATGCAGATAATTTCTCCAAGTAGAGATAGAGCGAGGCACCCAGAAAGTACCAACAGTGTCCTCCCCAGAGCTGAGAGGCTGGAGAAGAGCCAGAGGCTGAGAAGGAACCTAACACTTGAGCAGATGAACAAGTGCCCCCAACCAAAGCCAGGCACGGTGACCCATACCTATAATCATAGAACCTGGAAGGCAGACACAAGAGGATCGGGAATTTAAGGTCATCATCAGCTACCTCATAAGTTTGAGGCTAGTCTGGCTGAGCTACATGAGACCTTGTCTAAAAAAAAAAATAGTGTCCCAACCTCTCAGCTTCCCCTGTGATGTCCTGACAGTGTCTCTCCTTGGACAAACTCAGCCAGAATCCAATTGATAAATAAAGCAAGGATATGTGGTCCACAGGGACCAGCCTTTGCATGGAGAGAAGGACCAAGCATGGTCCCAGAGAAGAAGAGCATCCTGCTCTCCCACATCATTCCAGCATCACCCTGGGAAGAAGCAAATTCCTACCATAGGGAGCACTCGGCAGATTCTGGTTCTTATCCTTGTCATTATCAATCACATCACTTGCCTGTCATAAACCCAGTCTGCTCTGCCCTTTAGGACCCTTAACTTCCCTTCCATGTCGCAAACTTGGTTATCTTTCATCTTCTTAGAAAGGAAACCACTGACGAAGATGACACCATTCAGCTTCATTCTAGCGACCACGTTTTACCTCAAACCTCACATTCCAGTATCTCAGGGTGCTGGGAGGGATCTGAAGCAATCACAACTCTTTCATCAACTTTGTCCAGCCTTACCAAAAGTGCCTCTATAAAGTTTCTACTATTTGTCCCCTTGGAGCCAAGGCATCAAGGAAATTGACATTGGCTGAGCTCCTATAGCACCCAGCACCACTCTACATCACACAACTGTGCTTGACAGTTAAGCACATTGGCTTGGAGACTAAAGGCGAGGTTCAACGGTAGATCACTTGATGGCCTGTATGAGGTCCTCGGCTCCATCTCCCTGCTGGAAAATGAAAACAAAAATGAACTCAGTTTGGAAGCAGGCCAATCCTGGACAAACTGTTGGGTTTCTCTGATTCCCAGTCTCCCCCTGTCAATAAAATGCTGCCTATGAAGGCTCTGTGGTGACAATGGGCAGGGCCTGGCACAGAGACATTCCATCATATCTCAGGAAAGGTG
This sequence comes from Acomys minous, assembly GCF_964271855.1. Taxonomy (NCBI): domain Eukaryota; kingdom Metazoa; phylum Chordata; class Mammalia; order Rodentia; family Muridae; genus Acomys; species Acomys minous. The sequence goes on along the minus strand of NC_140493.1, from coordinate 81,793,010 downwards.
TGGATGATGGAAAAAGAGGGGTCTGAGGAGGTAAGGGGGTCCCCGGAGATTCCCTTAGTGTTGACTTTTGAACCCTGTAGTAAGAATGTTGGTTTCTTTAAAAAAAAAAAACCCAATTATGCTATGTGAATATGTTTTTGTTTTAATCCCAGATGTGGGATAAGAGGCTGCTTCCCAGCAGGTACGATTTGCCACATGCACTAGTAGTGGTGTAATCTTTGCCAGCTGCAGATGCAGTATTTTCCAGTGAATGAGACAACTTTTTTAACCCCCCAAAAAAATCTGTGACAAAGTCAGAGGTCATCTTATACACTGGGTACTTCCCTGCAGCATAGAGTGGTGGGGGGTGGGGTGCCGTGGCCGATTCCCCGCTCTGTGCAGGGAGTATGAAACAGGGAGGAGCAAGCTGCACACATCTTCTTGTACCTTGAGAAGAAGAACATGACCGTGAGTTGGCTCTCCACCAGAACCCAACCATTCCACTCGGAGAGCTGCACGCCTTCAGGTTGTGTGTGGAGCACGCCTTAAGGGGGCAGTGTAGGCTGGCACTGGCTGTCTGATGGCATTTAATAAAGTGCCTGGCTGCCTGTGCCCTGCCTGCAAATAGACACATACCCGAGTCTGCTGCACAGGGAAGTGCATTGGAAGAGGGGGGGTAGTCTTATATGGTGAATATATTCTAAATTCTATATTTTAACTGGAAAAGTTGGGGGTCATCTAATATGCCAGAAAATATGGTAGTTTAATTCTAGGGGCACTGGAGAGGTATAAATTGGAGAGCCCCAAGAGGGCCTGTAGTAGCTGCTGCTGCCCCCACTGCTGCTGGTTTGACCTGCAGCTGCATTTGCTTTTTGTGGAATTGCTGGTTTGCTCACTTGCTGGACTTCTGAGTATTCTGACAACTGAGATTGGACTTGCCTCAGTGAACTCTACATCCCTAATCAGCAGGAAGAAGTTTATAGAGGTCTATGCACCCTTTCCCCTCTAACCTTCTTGCTCTCCTACTTAGTGTCGGGGCATTGGAAGGGATTAGCATGGAATAAGTGTTAGAAAGGAGGTAGAGGTGTAAGAACCCAATAAAACAGGTAAAAACAAACACACCTACAGAATCCAAGCTAAAGCCAGTGACAGCTCACTGCACACATCCCGCTGCCCCTCTCCCATCAGAAGCCACCATTGTGTTGTGAAGGAGCATAGAGAATACATACATCCTGTGGTCTTGTTTTTCTGATGATTGTTGCTTAGTTGGGGACAGATGTGCATGGCTGGGATTGGTGGCCTCCTTGTCGGGCAGCTACAGGAATCTCTCAGAAAAGAGGAGTATGATGGAAATTTCGGCTGAGCAAAACCTGGTTCTGCCTATCCACACAAGGGGATCTCCTGAATGTCTCTTGTCCTTTTATTGAATATCAATAGTGGGGACTTGAGTGGGAGCCCCCCCAGGAACCCCAGCGCTCTCCCTACGCTGTAGATCTAAATAGCCTCCTCGAATCCTGCAGCCTCCAGAGCTGAAAGATTGGTCCTTCCTCCCCTGCAAGGCTTTGGGAGGCTGCTTAGGCTCTCAGAAATCTGGGCTCTAAGAAGTCAATGTTGAGGTGCTTTGGAAATGAACTTCAGTGTAAACCAGACTGGTCAGTGAGCCTTTTTCTATATGACAATGGGAAGTTAATCTTCCCGGCCTTAGTTTCCCCATCTGTGAAGCAAGCCTAACTCCTGGCATCATTAAGAGGGGGCACTGAGGTCATGTGGTTTTTCGGTGGGATGGAGAAGAGACACAGCGCCAAGGGAGGCAGAGCTGTGGCCTCCTGCCAGCTGGAGCCAGGGACAGCTGAGAGCATACCAGGTTCTTTAGACAGAATGGAGGCTGGCTCCTGTCTGTGGCCTCAGTGCCCCAGCCCCCTCTGGCCAGGGTTTCCTGTTGTCCTCCTTTACTCCTTTCAGAGGAGGAAGCAGTCTTCCTCTGGAGACCTTTGTCCTGAGCCCAGCCCTGGAATGCTGGAGCCATTCACTTACTTGTGCTGAGTATGTGGAACCACTTTCTGGGTTTAAGAAAATATATTGTTGTTTACCTAAGAGTTCCTTGGTGAGAAATGGGTGTCTGTTGCTTTAAACAGAGGCAGGGTGTGCAGACAGAAAGGCTCCTGACTTGTTTGTAGCTGAAAAGAAGGAGGGGGGCATCCTGTTGTTAACCAAGAAGAACAGACAGACAGACAGACAAGGAAAAGGTCAGCAGAGACCTAACTCATTTTCCCTCTCCACAGAGAATTTCTCTCTCCAAAAGTAATTTCTTTCTTTTCCTTTTCCTTTTTCTTTTTCTTTTTCCTTTTCTGGCATGTGTTCTGCCAGTCTCACCTCAAATAATATTAGCCTGCTTAAGAAAAGCATCTTTTCTCTACTTAGGCTGTGCAGGGCTGGTATTTCTACCTGACTATGTCAATCCTGAAAATTCAGGCAGCAGTTGTTATGAGCAGCTCTTGAACTCAGAACTTGAGAATGGGAGTGTGAAAAGCCATCTTATGAGCTGAGTGGCCCCATGGCTATGACTTGCTTTCCATAGTGTCTGCAGGCGCCTCCCTTCAGGAGTCTCTTGGCTCCTCTAACTCACCACTAGCCTATGTGTAAATCTGAGACTCCTTACAGCTGCTCCAACATCACTAGGAAGCTGATGGGCAACTCCAGACTTTTGCTGCACTCCAGAACTGATAAGCGAGAATCTGCCTTCTAATAAGATCTGTGGGTAAGCCAGGCAGTGCTGGCGCACGCCTTAATTCACAGCACTTGGGAGGCAGAGGCAGGCAGATCTCTGTGAGTCTGAGGCCAGCCTGGAAGTCTACAGAGCTAGTTCCAGGACAAGCGGGGCTACACAGGGAAACCCTGTCGAAGAAGAAGGAAGAGGAGGGGGAGGAGGAGTAAGGGGGAGGAGGAGGAGGGGGAGGAGGAGGAGGAGGAGGAGGAAGAGCTGTGGCTGCATAGTAAAGTGTGAGAGGCACCATGACTACACATTCACCCCCTCCCCCCTCAGAACCTGTGTACACGCAGCACCCTCTATGCAGAACGTGCCTCCTTCATGTGAGCCCGTGTGGGTTGTGTCTTACTCATCCTTAGCTTATACGTCATTTCCACTGAAAGGGGTCACTTGATCCTCCCACAAAAACATCCAGTTTTTTTTCCTTTTATAATATAAATTGCAGTATGTAATTACATATCGGCTCACATCTGTCACCATAAAAATTCAGGCCATGTTTTACTGTAGGAGCTTCACAAATGCACGCTGACTACATAAATGTACTGCCACCTAGGAAAAGAAGTCCACACAGACTACATGGGACGCTTAGTGTCTCTGGGGATCATCATGATGTCTAAAAACATTTACTGAATATTCCTATACCTCCCAAGCTGGGGTCCTAGGTATCAAAGGATTGCTTGTTACAAAATGGAGCTCAAAACGTGAAAGAGTAAGTCTAGTGTCTTGTTCAATGGACACAGTCAGAGGCGGAATGAAACTAGCCAAGTTATTCCTGGTGGTAGCAAGCAAGGACTCTTCAGAAGTGGGGAGAGGAAATTAATATCTCCAGCTCCTGCTTCTGGCTAGATGCCTATAGAGCCAGCAAGTGTCAAGTACATGAGAGCGACATATGGATTCTTTCTCTACAACTCATGACTTGCGCCTTGTTTTGAGGTAAAAATAGCAACACACACAGTCTGGGGATGGAGAAGTGGCTCAGCAGTTAAGAGCATGCACTGGCTGCTCTTGCAGAGGACCTGAGTTCGAGTCCCAGCACCCACATCAAGCAGTTCACAAACAGCTGTAACTCCAGCTACAGGGGACCCAACAGCTTTTCAGACCTCACAGGTACTGCATGCACCTGTCCACACCCACACAAAGACACAATCAAAACTAAACCTTACAGCAGGATGAGGTGGCACAAGCCTTTAATCCTAGCACTCAGGAGCCAGAGGCAAGTAGATCCTGGAGTTCAAGGCCAGCCTGGTATACAGAGTGAGTTCCAGAACAGCCAGGGCTACACAGAGAAACCTTGTCATGAAAAATTAAATAAATAGATAAATAAATAAAATAGTTTTTTTTAAAATAGTGAGACAGTTATGGAGTACACCTTTATCCCAGCACTTGAGAGGCAGAGGCAGGAAGATCTCTGGGAGTTAATAGCCAGCCTGGTCTACAGAGTGATTCCAAGATAGCCAGGACTACACACAGAGAAAACTGTCTCAAAAAAAGAACAAAAAAAAAAATAAGATAAAATAAATAAACCTTAAAGTGATGCACACAATTTAAAATTAAAATGGCACAGAAGTCTCTCATCCCTCTACACCTTTAATTCTATTCTTCAAAATTAACAATACTTTAACTCAGATCCATTCTTTTCTAGGAAACTATCTCAGATCTCTAAATATATTTTTATACAACTGCTTCTTGACTTATTAATGTTAAGTGCTGCCTATTTAATTCTTTCTTTTCAAAAAATCTTATTATACTTACTTGTGTGTGTATGTGTGTAGAGGTCAGAGAGCATCAGTTTTTTTCTTTTCTACTTAGTGGAAGAGAGCGTGTTACACAAATATGCACATAGTGGCCGGAAAACAACAGTAAAGAACTGTTTCCTTCCTTCCACTTTTACATGGGTTCTGGAGATCTTACACAAAGTTATCAGGCTTGATTCTTGGCAGCAGGTTCCTTTACCCACTGAGCCACCTTGCCAACCCTAGTTCTTTCTTTCTTTCTTTCTTCTAAATACTTTGTTTGTTTGTTTGTTTGTTTGTTTGTTTTTGGCTTTGGTTTTTCAAGATAGGGTTTTTCTGCGTGTCCTTGACTATCCTGGACTCGCTTTGTGGACCAGGCTGGCCTCGAACTCACAACGATCCGCCTGCCTCTGCCTCCCAAGTGCTGGGATTAAAGGCGTGCACCACCACCACCCAGCTTAAATACTTTTTTTAAAGATTTTTTTTATTATGTATACAGTGCTCTGTCTACATCAGATCACATTATAGATGGTTGTGAGCTACCGTGTGGTTGCTGGGAATAGAACTCGGGACCTCTGGAAGAGCAGTCAGTGCCCTTAACCACTGGGCCATCTCTCCAGCCCTCCTAATTCTTTCTTATGACATCAAGATGCAAATTTACCCCAGACTTCCCACATTCTTCTCCAGAGTCAAGCCTGGTAAAGGTAGTCTTCATTCCTCGTCAAGGAAACTTCTCTTTGCAAAAGATGGAGACCACAACTGATCAATCTGAAGAGCTGTGGAATCCAGTCCAAAAGGATAAATCTACAAAACACATCCAACACTTAAGGCTCAAGGACACTGAGGAAGAAAGGGCAGAAAGACTGTAAGAGCCAAAGCCTCCGGGACTTTGCTGTGAGATCATGTCCTCTAACAGCATCAGAAGCTGAACCCATAAAGGCTCACCAACAACGACTGCCTAGACGTGAGCTAAACAAGGATGACACCGATGAACATTCCAAACCACGTAGGGAAAAGCCCTTAAGGTCTCAGTCCTACACAAACAACTGTAGGCAACTGAGTGAAGCTGCGAGTGAAAGAGGTGGCCTTTCCCAGAGAAGAGCACACCAATTGGTTGCCCGGTGCCAAACAGTCAACCCTGCAAACAGGCTCCACAGGCTATTTGGGGACTATGAATGTACATACAAATACATATATGCTTGCAATAACAACTGATGGGGAAAAGAGGCCATGGATTTGAAGAGGAACAGGGAGGGGTACATGGGAGGGCTTGGAGGGAGGAAAAAGGAGAAATGTTATCATTGAAGTGCAACCTCAAAAATAAACAACAAAAAAAGACAAGTGAGGGCTAGAGAGTTGGCTCAGTGGTTAAGAGTACCGTCTGCTCTTCCAAAGGTCCAGGGTTCAATTCCCAGCACCCACATGGCAGCTCACAACTGTGTGTAACTCCAAGGTCTGACACCTTCACGCCAATGCACATACATTTAAAAATTAAATAAAAATATTTTTTAAAAAGACAAGTGAATTTAGCTGTTCTGTATCATTCCGATCTCCTATATTTACTTAATCTGAATAATCATATCACTGTTATTTATCTTTATAAATTCAAGCAATGCAGTAAAAACATATTATTCCTTCAACTATCACTGGCCCTTCTTAAATTACTATCTTATAAAAGTTCTGGGGTCTCTCTGCTTTTCTTAGCTCAGTTCCCCAAACCCATCTAGCTATTTCAGACATCTCTGTATTTACAGTGGCAATGGTAATAACATGCGCATTCTGTTACTTGTCCAATATAATTGTCTTCAATTCCTCACCTATCTAAAATTTAAAAATACATAGCATTTATATTATTGGTCTAATAATATTTGCAAATAATTCATAACAATGCCGCCATTGTCATAAGCTTGGTTGTTTTCCTTGAGTTTCCAATTGCTTTTGTTTTCCTTGTAGTGTTTGCCTTTGTTATAATTTCTTCCCTCTCCACTGTAAACTTTCCATTCCCTTGGGACTTCATTTTCCCTCAGGAGGCATCTTACCGTGTTCTCTTTGGTTAGATCCAGAGTTTTTTAAAGCTGTGTCTTAGTTAGGGTTTCTATGGCTGTGATAAATATCATAACCAAAAGCACCTTGACAAGTAAAGTGGTTTTTTTTTTCACTTCATCTTATGGCTTATAGTCCATCATACAGGGACATCAGGGCAGGAATTCAAGGCAGGAACTGATGCAGAAGTCATGGAAGAGTCCTGATTGCTTGCTTGCTTGCTTGCTTGCTTCCTTCCTTCCTTGCTCGCTCGTTTGTTTGCTTGCTTCCTTGCTTGATTCCTTGCTTGCTTCCTTCCTTGCTTGCTTGCTTGCTAATGGTTTCCTCAGCTAGGAGCACCTTCCCAGGGATGGCATTACCCACATTGAACTGGGCCCTCTCAGGTCAGTCTTCAATTAAGAAAATGCACCACAGGCCCATCTGATAGGGGTGCTTTTTCAATTGAGGTGCTCCCAAAATGGCTCCAGCTTGTGTCAACTTGACATAAAACTGGCCAGCACAGGCTTGTAGTAGATATAAACATATTTTTGTTTTGATCCCAAATATGGGATGTGAAATAGACTTGTGTGAGGGTGTGCAGTGTTTGTTTACTGGAAACAGACTTGTGAGAGGACATGTGGTGTTTGCTAATAGAAGAGCAACTGCCTATTGTGGGTGCATAGTCCTTGCCAACTGATGATAAACAACTTAGTATGGACTCTGACATATATATACCCCCAAAACAAGAGATGTGGCTTTTTGGTCTTGGCATCATTTCCTCTTGTTTGGCTGTTCATTACTCCACTTTGAGATACTCCAAGAGAGAAACACTCCAGAGAACACTTTTAGGTTCCAGGTTCCGGCTGTTGCTCCTGATTCCGGCTGCTGCGGTTGCAGTCACCTTTTCTGAATCGCTGGTTTGCTATTTAGCGGGTCGGCTGAAATCCTAACTACAAAGAGTGGAGTCGCTCCAAGGAGCTGAGCCTAAAAAGGTCTACTTCTCGTGTTCCCATTAACCACTTTTCTACCCTGTCTAGGGTAGGTGGGTTGGAAAGGAGGTATAACATTAAAAAAAAAAAACATATAAAGTAGATTTGAAAACATTCAAAGCCTACATAGGCTGTTAGTTTTTCTTTCTTGGTTTCCTCACTCATTGTGTGTGTGTGTGTGTGTGTGTGTGTGTGTGTGTGTGTGTGTGTGTGTTTACAGGAGAGCATGTATGGATGTGTGTGTACACACGTGTACGCACAGGCCGTAAGTCACCTTCAGTGTCAGTTCTTAGGAGCCACCCACCTTGTTCTTTGTTTTGGGGGGTTGTTGCTTGAGACATGGTCTCTCACTTGGACCTGGAGCTTGCTGATAAGACTACACTGGCTGGCCCCTGAGCTCCCCAGTGCTGATATAACAAACACAGACCACCATGCCCAGTTTATCATACAACTGTTGGGGATTGAACTCAGGTACTTTAGTGACTTGAGCTATCTACCTTCTCCAGCACCCTTACTGGATCATGGTCTTTTTTGTTGTTGTTGTTGTTGTTGTTTTGTTTTGTTTTGTTTTGTTTTGTTTTTCGAGACAGGGTTTCTCAGTGTAGCCTTGGCTATCCCGGACTCACTTTGTAGACCAGGCTGGCCTTGAACAACTCATAGCAATCCACCTGCCTTCTGCCTCCCGAGTGCTGGGATTAAAGGCCTGCACCACCAAACCCAGATCTTTCCCCTTTTTAAAAAGAAAGTCTTGTCTTTAATGTATGTGTATACATGTTTGCAGAGTAAGTTCAAGGCCAGCCTGGGCAAATTAATGAGACTTTGTCTCAAAGTATCAGAAGGCTGAGAAGATAGCTCGGTGGCAGAATACTTGCTTAGTATGCAAAAAAAAAAAAATCTTGTGTTCAACCCCCAGAGCCACAGAAAAGAAAGAGATAAAGGAAGGTTGAAAAAGAAAGATTTTGAGGCCAGCCTCATCTACAAAGTGAGTCCAGGACAGCCAAGGCTACACAGAGAAACCCTGTCTCGAAAAAACAAAAAGAAAAAGAAAGAAGAGGGGTGCTCTACTCAATCTCTCTAACAGAAAATGGAATGTTCCTGGGTCTACCCTGTACATCTTGATCCATATCAAGGCAAGCTGAAGGAGATGAGCCGAGGCTAGCCTCAGGCCGCCTCTGCTTTCCAGCGCATGTGTCCTGCTCTGGCCAGGGCTTCTGACACAGCTTGGGCTGTATTCCAGTCTCTCGTTGCCCTCGCCCTGAGCAATGTACAACCTGCTCACACATTCACAGCAGCCCTGCTTCTCTGGAATAAGACCTGGCTACACTAGGCCCCCACTGCCAAACGGCAAGATGGGGAGGAAACCAAGCCCTACATCCTCCTTAATTTGAGCACGTTCTCTGCGATGCCGTACTCTCCACCCAGCGTGATTTCTTTATTTATGTTACTCACGTGACCCGCAAGGAATTTGAGTTTAGGACCGTTATCTTAAACAATATTTTTTTAATGTTGGTTTATCCAAGTAATTCGTCTCATGGTCTTTTTCTAAATGGCATTTTTCTTTCCCACCCAACCCCCTCTCCCAGCCCTCTCCGTTAATCTATTTGTGTTCGCTCTGCCCTCTTCTAAAAATACATACAATGCAACAGGATTTTTTTTTTTAAAGGTAATCTCTGGAATGTTCGAAAGGCATTCTGACCACAAAGTTATATTAAGATGTTTAATTATCAGAAAATTGCCGTATAATAAACCTATCAAACAGTAAGTGTGTACCCTGCATATATGCACTGGAAATTCCTGAGCAACCTCAGTCTGTAAACGTAGTCACCTCACCCAGCACTCAACCGACCCTTTATGCCCTTGCTTTAACCAGCCTGGGAGACTTGAAGGTGCAGTCGCTCCTGTGTAACTTCAGGGTCAACTGGTTCCGGGGAGTTCTCCAAGCAGTTAGAACCTCCCCTAGCTCACCCAGAGACTAAGTCCGTTCTTCCTTCCTACCAGCTACTCTTAAAGAATTTATTTGTCCACTTTCCATATGTTAGGATGCCCTCGGGTCTTCCGGGTCGCTAGCTAATATCGCATAACAAGCAAACACGGTAGCCCATAACAAGAGTCATTCCTGAGGGTCTCGTGGGTGGCTTGCCTTCAGAATACAGGTCCCTGGGTCTCCTGGAGCAGGTTAGCTCCACGTGGCTCTCATTCCACTGAGCCCACGCCCTGGTTTTCTCATAGCAACGGCACACACATAAGGAGAAAAGTTCAACAGCACAAGCCGTTTCCACCTCTGTCCATAACGTCACATCCGTTAGCACCAAGTGAAAACAGAGAAGCCCGGAGTCAAAGGCAGGGGGGAATGCTTGTCTCAGGAGATGGGAAGGTGGGGAGAGGAGTATTTACAGATTGTCCTCACCTGCCTGACCTTTTGTCACAGATATCTGTCCCTTTCCCACATGCACAAATACACTCACGACGTCCCTGAGACAGACCAAATGTCTAACCCAAAGCCAGCATGAGTCTGCAATTCCTGAGTTTTGTGATCTACACCAGAGCTGGCTGAGGTGCTTCTTCATTTGATAAGGAGCTAAGAATCAAGAAGACACGTTGGTTTTTCCTCCTACACCTAACACCCAGTGGAGCAGAGTGTACTGAGCCATTGCAGAAACGCTCCCATTCGGGGTGGGAAGGAATGGGAGGCACGCACTCCCTCATTCATCCCCAGTTTCCACATCAAGCCGGGGATTTCTCCCAGAGGCAGGCTAAGATGGATTTGAGAACTTTCTTCGAACTCTTGGCTCTTCCTTATGGGGTATCTTCCGGACCTATCAGGCTCTGCCACTTGGGAAGAGTATGTCTGGGGGTGACCAGGTCACAACCCAGGTGTCTATTTCCAGCCAGACATATGTTTACCTCTCCAGCAGCCTCGGTTTTCTTTTGTATTTGCTTGTTATGCAGTATTAGCTGACTGAGACACCCCAGGATGGTGACCGGGTTTTCAGGCTGGTGGAAATTCTTCCTGGTACTTTGTTAGCATCCTGTGGGGTGCTGGTTCCTTCTGCTTGACTGCAGGTACAGAGGCCATACCCACAAATCTTTTGAAATCTAACCACTTTCTTTCCCTGAAGAAGCACGCCTTTCATTTTGTCCAGGAAGCCTTGTGTCCAGCTGAAAAGGGACGCCATAGTCTAGTTGGCCACCAGGACCTGCTATCTAGTGAAAATCTGGGCCAAAAGACTTCAACTAAGGAAAATCAGTGCAACTGAGCCAAAAAAGTTGCTGTGAGTTTCCTGGTAGACAATGAGGTGAGCAACAAAAAGACTCCTGCTAGTTTGTTAAACAAAATGTTCTCTTTCTCTCTTTCTTTCTTTCTTTCTTTCTTTCTTTCTTTTTTTCCCTAGAGATCATCAAATACAGCAAGCATGGTAAAATTCAGAATTGTTGGGTGTCGGGGGTGAGGGGTGGTGGTTGCAGTAAGGACAACTTCTCACGAGGCAGAGAGCTTAATGACTTTGGGGTAAAAAAGGAGCCACAAACAAGAAGATCTGCTATCCTGAAGGCAGCTTCCTGAGAGCTGAGAGAGAGAGAGAGAGAGAGAGAGAGAGATTCAAGGAGAAGAAACTCAAGATTTAACTGACTGTGTTTTATTTTGATTTCCAAGTTTCAAAAGCAGAAGAGACTATAAGCCGGTGAGCTCACTTCAGAGGCGAGGAAGGAAGACACGCTGTCCAGATGACCACTTGCTGGATTCGCTCTCCGAGCTCTGGAGACGCTGGGCTGGCATCTGTTCTGATAACTGAGGGCTCCTGTCGGCCTTCTTGTCTAGCTGTGTTGGGGAGCTCCCACAGAGGCTACGGGGAGGGTGGTTCACTTCAGCTAGTGGGCTGGCTGGGCGAGAGGCTGACTTGTTCCTTTTATTCTGAAGGGGTACAGTGTGTATCCCAAGCAAGTGAGGTTAATAGTAGACAGTGGGGGGCCGGCGAGATGTAAAGGCACTTGCTTCCAGGCCTGAGTTTGATCCCTAGAACCCAGGTGGTGAAAAGAACAAACTGATTCCTGTGAAATGTCCACACATATACTGCCGCGTGCTCACATATACACACACAGCACACAATCAACCAATAAGTAAATGACAGTGGGTATGGGTGTGGGTGTGTGCACGCTGTGTGTGTGTGTGTCCCTCTTGAGGAATTCTAAGAAAGTGGGTTGTCCTCACCGGTCAGAGCTAGCCGACCACAGCCCTACCGGCTTCTGTCCAGCTCGGCTGGGTTGACACGGGAAGTGCAGGCTCAGAGGAAGGAGGATGGAAGGCTGACCTGACGCTGGGAAAGCGCCTTAGGACTGACGTCACCAATGCAAGAGCCATTTGTGTCTCCTCCCTAGTGTCCTGTCTGGTTCATGGCTGTGGCCCAGCGCTGAAGCCAAAATTCGACCAGATTCTTTTCAGAGCCACAGCCGGGTCTCTCTGTCCCAGGTGACTGGCGTCTTCCCCACTTACTAAATGTGTGTTGTGATCTCAGTGAATGGGAGACAGAAAAACCCACTGCTAAACCCAAAAAACGCCAGCATGTCTGGGCCGGCCCTGGCTAATACCCTCTCAGTCTCCAGCCTCATTCATGCCTTTTCCCATTCACAATGCTGTTACCTGTCTCCTGCAGCCGGAAGGCTCTCAGGAGGCGATGGTTTGTTCGTAGTGGTGGGCACCGAGGTCAGAATAAGGAAAAATGCTTACTGTCCGCCATGGCATCATTGTGTAGAAGGAGGCAGTGTCTAATTTGAGATGCCTTCTGACACAGGCATGCTGAACGGTGGGTGCAAAGAATGTGAACAGCCCAGGCCATGAGTAAAACAATTACAGAACAAAATTAGGCTGATGCTCAGCACTGGCTTGGGGAGGGGTTACGGTTTAGGAAATAGCACAAGACTCCCCTCAACTATGCCCTAACCTAAGAGCCCATCCCCAGGACTCTGTGGCCCCTCAGGCGGCCTCCCTGATGGGTATGGATGGAGCATCCTTAGCAAGCAAGAAAAAAATCATCAAAGGCCCACCAGCAGGGTTGCTCAGCCATTAGACAGGGAAGACAGATTCCCTCTAAAACCAGCCTTTAAAGGCAGCTCAGTTACCTTCAAGGGCCTCAGGAAAGCCCCAGATAGGTGCCATCCAGGAAACAGGGATACTTTGAGATCAGCAGGGTATAATGCGGCATAAGAGCAGCAGGTCAGGCCCAGAAACAACTTCCTGACTCGAAGGGCTTATTGGACCATGAAAGAGGACTCCTAGGGAGACTGCGAAATCGCCATCTCTCTGGGCTTTTAGATGCCTGTTTATGTGACGGAGCGGCTTCCCAGACAGCCCAGAGGCAGGCTGGGGGATACGAGGACTTCCGAGTCCCCTCCTGTCGCCCCCAGGAAGCTATTTTAGCCTAAGAGCCCAGGTTTTCCCTTTATGAGTGGAAAATCCAGTCCAGAAAATGGCATTCTCCTCAGTGCTTTAAAAAAGCACGGAACTGTCCACTTACCCGTTCATCCATTCATTCATTCAACACATGCAGTAAACACTCGCTGCATGGATGGTTCAGTTCGGCCTCCTTGAGAGGAATGGCAGCCCTTTGATGGTCTGTGAGGTTATCTTATTATCCAAGGAGGTAGGGTGTAGGTAGAAGGTGGCAGATCTGCGTCAGAAATATTCTCAGCCTGGAAGCCGTTTCAGTGTCTTACCTCGGAGGGCCTGCTCCAACTTTGAAACAGCTGTGAGGTGTAAAGTCGAATCCTCGGTTTTAAAGTATCAAGTGGTGACTCAGAGTGGTGGAGGCAGGAGCTGGAAGCAGGGGAGGGAGCCAGGCAGGCAGGTGAGAATAGGGGTTTTCTTTATGTTCTCTCTCTCTCTCTCTCTCTCTCTCTCTCTCTCTCTCTCTCTCTCTCTCACACACACACACACACACACACACACACACACACACACACACACACCAGGCCTGGAGACGACTCAAGGGCCAGAGACTCAACACATATGAGCAAGTACTGCCCCATAGAAGTTGGAACTCAGTTCCCAGCATTCATATGGTGTGGCTCGCAACTGCCTGTTACTCCAGTTCCAGGGTATCTGACATCCTCTTCCGGCCTCCTAGGTCATTGCACTCACATGTACAACACACACACACACACACACACACACACACACACACACACACACGCAATCAGAACCCTTAGCGTCCCCAGGGAACTGTAGGTTTTTATACCAGCAGAATGCCTTCGAGTTTTGATTTGGAAACTCTCCTAAAATTTGAATGCAAAGTCCCTGGGGGACCTAGTCAAACACAGGCCGGCTATGACTCCCAAGCGGCCGGACATGAACACTCCCTGTGGTAAGGGTGGAGTGTGGGGACAGGAGTGAGCCCTCCACCTCAGCTCTATAGGGCGTGGGATCTTTCTCCAGAATCATCCTCCAGCTTCCAAGCGCAGGGATCGGCACTTCAGGCCTCTGCCGAGTCTGCTGACTTAGGGGCTCCTGAGTTTGAGGCTTATTTACTGGGCACTCACGTTGCCCCTGGAAGTGAGCTGCAAGGTGGTGCTGGACTTTGACAGTTGGTTCTGACTTCTGCTGACCTCCCCTGCCTGCTGGGTTTGAATTCTTATTACCGCCGAGAACACAGAGCTATTCACTCACTGGTCCTCTTCATCCATCCATCCATCCATTCAACTGTTCGTTGAGCTACTTGTTCAATCCCTCTAGTAAATAGATTTTATTTTTAAGGGGAAAGGGCACACAGGTGCTATATCATGCATAGGAAGAACAGAATGGATCCCAGGGATCAAACTCAGATCATCTGACTTGGCAGCAAGCACCTTTAATATCCACTGAACTATCTCCCCAGCCTGAAAAATATTCTTTTGTTTGTTTGTTCTGTTTCGTTTTTTGAGACAGGGCTTCTCTATGTAGCCTTGGCTGTCCTGGACTCGCTTTGTAGACCATACTGGCCTCAAACTCACATCGATCCAACTGCCTCTGCTTCCCGTGCGCTGGGATTAAAGGTGTGTGCCACCACACCTGGCTGAAAAATATTCTTTTTTTTTTTTTTAAACAAGATTTATTTATTATAGTGTTCTGCCTGCACATACACCTGCTCACCAGAAGAGGGCAGGAGATCTCATTATAGATAGTTGTGAGCCACCATGTGGTTGCTGGGAACTGAATGCAGGACCTTTGGAAGAGCAGCCAGTGCTCTTAACCTCTGAGCCATCTCTCCAGCCCTGAAAAATATTCTTAAAGCCTTGTCAAGAGCTTGTCAGTTGCCGCAATGAACAAGACGACCACCACTCCAGTGGTGCTTGGGTCTAATATGCTAATGAGGAGGAGGCCCATAGACAAGAACAGTGAGATGTAACAGAGATGATAGATAGATAGATAGATAGATAATTTTGTGTTAATTATCAGTAGAATACACACACACACACACACACACACACACACACACACACACACACACACGTACAACTTCAAAACCAGGGAGAGACTAGGGTGAGGCACCGCGCTGACCTACACATTTGAATGAGTGGGAAAGCCCCTTCTGTACTACTGTGACTCTATGAAGCCTGCACCAGCAGGAGCCTGCCCAGTCCCTACTCATTCTGGAAGGATCCTCCAGACACAGCCTGGCGAGCGCCAAGACCGCCAGGAAGCACCGTGGTCCAAGAAGGGCAACAGAGGAGGGCACAGAAGACAGATCTGTAAAGGGCCATCTAGAACAAGCTGTGACTTAAGCCAGCGTTAGTGCCAGGTGGAAATGCACAGAGCCTGGGGTTCAATGCCCAGCTTGATAGCTGGAGAATCAGAGGCCAACAAAGGATGTTCATGGTGACCCAGCAATGAAGAAAAGAGACAGAACAGGTGTCTGATCCTGCCGAGCTTCTTGCCCAGTGTTTGGGCCACTATGTCACAGCCCCCAGGGTGGGTGCTTGCACCCTGGAACCTCCAGTGGCCAGTGTGGTTTGAGGCGGAGCAGTCCAGGTTAGTGAAAGAGGGAGCAGTGAGGAAAGAACGTCATGAAAAGCCCTACCTAGACTTTGAACTGACCAGGACTGACCTCCAGTTCAGATGACCCATCCTCAGATCTATGACCTTGGGAGGTGGGGGAGAGGGGGGTGCATACAATCTGTCTGAGCTTCCATCTTGCCATGTGTGAGACAAACACAGACACACTCCAGAGATGTACTGTGGGTACCTACACAGGGCTTAGCACAGGGCTGGCACACGCGAGGAACCCTTGAGTAAGTTTACTGTTATAGGATTCTTGACTACTCCTGAGGCAAGAAAGGCGTTTTCCCTCATGCCGGAAAGAATAACTGTGTGTGAACACTCCCACCACCTTATGCTTGCTCGTACACTCACCAAATACTCGTCAGGCACCCATCCTGTGACGACTCTCCTCCTAGTCCACTGGGAATACCATGTGGAGTAGACACAAACGTGATCGTGCTAATACAGGAGGCAGTGAGCAGCCACATGAAGACCAGCAAAGATGGAAACTTCAAGAAATTCTAGGCCAGGGCCCTGGAGTTATGAAACAGGACTTTACTCTCAGTACTTGGGAGGCAGAAGCAGGTGGATCTCTGTGAGTTCGAAGCTAGCCTGGTCTACATAATAAGTTCCAGGGCAGAGCTACATAGTGAGACCCTGTCTCCAAAGGGAGGAAAAACAAGAGGGAGGGGGCTAGGCCAGGGATGAGGGCAAGTAACTGTTGGGCACTCCACTGGGTGAGACAATTCTATAGGCAATCTATATAAAGAGGTAATCTTTTGTTCACACACACACACACACACACACACACACACACACACACCCGCCTCTTCCCAGTGTCCAAGCTGCTAACATGGGACCCTCTCCACGACACAAGCTCTGGGTGGGGGGGAAGGGGGGGGTGACCTCATCCTCACTCCCTGCTGTGGAAAAAGTCCCCAGGATCCAGTGAGTTTAATGTCCTGCCACAACTCTTCCTGGCTGTTTGCCAGACTGAAAACCAAGCCCTCCAAAAGCCCAAACATGGGCACCTGGTATGATTAATTTCCCAGTGTCTTCAGGTCAGCAAAACCTCAGGTGCACTTTTCCCAGCATGCTTTGCTCCTCTCTACACCTCCTACCACCTAGGGATGCATCATCTAGAAGCACCACAGATGCCAGAGGGAAGCTGGTCCTGGCTCCATCCCCCGCTGAGCCCTCAAGCTGTTTTGCAAGAGATGGTGAACTTTCAGGACCACCCCTCGGGTCCACTCAGACGACACCTTGACGACACCTTGTTTTGAATCAGAGGCATCGTATTTTACCAGAGCTTTGTATTCAAATTCAATATTGATGTCAGAAGCCAAGAAACGTGAATGGTTCCTACAGTGAGGGAGGGGAGATGTGCTCCCCAATCTCCTACAGAAAGCATTCCTTCAGCCATTGACTTTGGAGGCAACTGCTCTATGTCACATGACTTGGCTTCATTTGCTGGGAACGACACCGAGCCACACAAACTCCAGGGAATGCCTACTCAGCAAACGAGGACTCTGGTCCCTCACCTTTGGCTTCAGGGGTTCACAGCAGAGGGAATCCAGGAGACAGGCCCTCCCTCTCTTGAGAAAACTGGAGACAGAATCTTGCTTCCGTGCAACACGTCTGCCCTAACTTAAACTTTGACTCTGTACCAGTATGCTTTCTGAGCTATTTGCGCTGTGAACATAGCACCTAAAAAGATTTATTTTAAAAGAAAAAAAATTTTTAAAGAGGTGACTGTCATTTTTAGAAAGGCGAGACACTCAACACATCCTACCCTGAGTAGATTTCTTTGACAGAGTGGGATGTTGCCTGGATGGTAAATATACCCTCAGACTGTAAGTAAACAGTCCATGGCATGGAGCTGGGCTATAAAAGAGGACATTTTACCCAAACGTGGCCACACACGCCTTGTTATTTCCCAGAAATTAGAGGGTCTCCCGGTGACCCCGTAAATTCATCGCACGAGTTATTATCCCACAGCTTCAGCAGCCGACTCGTTTTGATAGAATGTTCCAGTCTCAGCTGATAAGACGCTAGAAACTGGGGTGGAAGAAGGGGCCGGTCAGTGCACCCAAAAACAGGAACCAAATTCTCGGGCCTCTGGGCTTCTGAGGGAAACTTTGCTAGCTGGAGGGGACTGGTAAGAAGCCAGGTGACGGTGACTTTCCCTAAGGGGTGGCCTTTTTGCTAAAGTGATGGGAGTTGACAGGGTCGCTCTTGCACACTGCGAGGGCTGGATCAGGCAGGATACACAGCACCACCCCCACCTCCCACCCACCCACCCCCGCCCCCATCCCCACCCCCAAAGAGCCTTCTGCCTACAGAACCGATCAGGGAGGTTTTGAAACTAAAGGACGAATTCACAGCCATACTTAACAACTCCCCGCCCCGCCTTTGACAACCCAGGATTGAACCCAAGCCCTCGTGGGGTGGGCGTCCCAAGCCGGAAGTGCTCTCCGACTGGGCTGCATACACTCCCAGCTCCTTTACCAGCTTTTTACTCAGCAGACCCTTTAAGCCGGGTCCTTCCACCACTAATGGTGAGTAACTGATTCCCAATGAGAAAATACATCGCTTAATCGCCACCATCTGGAAAGGACTGAGAGCTTCGCCCAGAGTCCACTGCTGGGGAGGACAGAGTCGGGAACAGCACCAAGCGTGGGCTCCTGTGAGTCCCGTGGGCTTTCTCATCTGTAAAGTGGGAGCTTTGGGAGGCTGTTTGGGGGGGTTGTTGTTTTGTTGTGTTTGGGGTCGGACCAGCTTGTTTTACAGCCAACTCCCATCATTGTTTGTTTATGCATCCAACAAACCGATACTGAACCTTTACCGTTCATATCACTTCTGTATACTTGTCTTATATGACAGACTCTCGTAGCCCAAAATGGCCTTGAACTTCTTACCTTCTTAATAGGTATGATCCACTATCCGGGTTTTATGCCATGCTAGAGACTAGACCCCAGGGCTCAAAGACGTGAGGCAGACATTCTACCAACTGTGCCACACCCCAACCCCTGTCCTGACATTTTCTATAATATTTTATTTTATGTATATGGTTGTTTTGTCTGTGTGTGTGTGTGTGTGTGTGTGTGTGTGTGTGTGTGTACTACAGAGACCAGAAGACAGGATAGGATCTCCTGCAGCTGGAGTTACAGGCAGTTAGTTGTGAGCCATCATGTGGGTGCTAGGAACCAAACCCAGATCCTCTGGAAGAGAAGCTAGTGCTCTTAACCACTGAGCCATGTCTCCATCGTCCCTCCCGCCTGCCTTGCTTCTAGACTTTTAAGACCTTTTTTTTTTAACTAATCTTTGTTATTGATTTTTTTATTATTTATTTAATTAATTACACAGTGTTTTGCCTGCATGCCAGAAGAGGGCACCAGATCTCATTGTAGATGGTTGTGAGCCACCATGTGGTTGCCGGAAATTGAACTCAGGACCTTTGGAAGAGCAGGCAGTACTCTTAACCCCTGAGCCATCTCTCCAGCCCCTTAAGACCTTTTCAATGGTTAGCTGTTGTCCTTCCATGGTGGGCTTCACACTTTTTTTTTTTCCGAGACAGGGTCTCTCTGTGTAGTCTTGGCTGTCCTGGACTCACTTTGTAGACCAGGCTGGCCTCGAACTCACAGCGATTTGCCTGCCTCTGCCTCCCAAGTGCTGGGATTAAAGGTGTGCGCCACCACGGCCCAGCCACACTTCATTTTTAAGCTTTGAGCCCAGCATCTCCTCTCTCTCTGTCTGCTCACAGAAACAAGTACCTGTTCTGAAGTTAGTCGTCCCCAGAGTTCTTTGGTATAGACTTAGGTGTGACCATTAGGAGAACCCAGCTGGAAACAGGAAAGCAGTCCAGAGCGCTGTATTGATTAGAAGGAGGTTGACAGTGTTTCCTTTTTCACGCCTGTCAGAAGTGAGGCCTGTGCCTTTTGAATGAAAACTGGAGGCAGAAGTCAAGCCCAGATCCTGAGATGCCTGTCTCTGAACCCTTCCCACTGCAGCACATAAAACCAACTGGACAGTGCCCTCCAGGCAGCTACCTTCACAGGTAGTGTGGCTAGATGCAATCAGTACTGAGAGAGAAAGGCCCAGCGCCAGCCAGCCTGGATTACAAGTCTCACCTCTGACACTTACTAGCTGGATGGCCTTGGGCAAGTGGATTAACTCCTTGATTCCCTCAGTTCCACAAGGATCAACATCAGATAGTGATAGTGCCCACTGTTGTAATGTAAAGATCCGTGATAAACACACAAAGCTCTAAGACGTAAACTGTCTCGATTTAATAAATGTCATTCAACTGTCAATTGCTCTAGCATCATTACAGATACCCTGAAAGCAACAGAGGCTGTGGAAAGAAAACAAGAGTATGAAGATCCTTAGCCAGGAGTCCTGGGGTTGCGAAAGGGGGAGGGGGCACTGAAACTAACAGGATCAGAGCCAGCTCCCGCTCTGCCACTTTCTCTGCACACCCTTGAAGGAGTCCACTGCTTTCCCAATCATCGGTTCCCTCATCAGTCACTGACTCCCTCATATGTCCCAATGGCCTGGAGACTCGGAACCGTACCTGGCTGTACTGCTTGGACTCAGGACAGCTGCTGAAGGTGTCTTGTCAGTTCATTGAGGTCCAGACTGGCCAAATTCATCCCAGATGGCTGGGGCTTCCCCAGTTCTCACGGGGAGTTCTACACTCCAGGAATACAAATGGAGGAAAACCAAGATGGCAGGCCACCCTGGTGGTCAACTCCTTTTTAAAATTCTAGCACCATTTTTCCAGCCTTCGCCAATCATTACCACCTTCATAGACGTTGAAACAGTTGGTGTGGAACTCTTTACTCAAATACATCTATTTCCAAAGACTTGTCCCATCGTCATGTCAGCAGTTGGTATAAGCTAGGTCAGCCAAAGAGATAAATATTCCCATAAAACAAAGGGGTTGTGGAGATGGCTCAGTCGATAAAGTGCCTACTATGCAACCATAAAGGCCTGAGTTCCGTGCCCCAGAATCTATGTTAAGAAGCTGGGAACAAGGCTGAGCATGGTGACGCACACCTTTACTCCTAGCACTCGGGAGGCAGAGGCAGGTCAATCAATGCGAGTTTGAGGCCAGCCTGGTCTACAAAGGGAGTCCAGGATAGCCGAGTCTACACAGAGAAACCCTGTTTCGAAAAACCAGAAGAAGAAAAGGAGGGGGAAGGGGAAGAGGAGGAAGGGGAGGGGGAGGGGGAAGAGGCTGGGCATGGAGGAGTTTGTAATCCCAGCTTCCTTCCAGGAAATGGAAGCAGGAGGGTCCCTGCAGGTTTCTGGCAAAAAAAAAAAAAAATCTATCACAACTGATCAGCTCCAAATTCAGTTTGAGACCCCTCCCCATCCAAAAAAAAAAAACCTGAGGAGAAGAGAGTGAAGCCACCCACTGATCTGAAGCTAGTCCAAGCCCACCGAGGAGGCTTCTAGAAGCAAGACCCACCTTCCCAGCTGGAAGACATCTATGGGTAAAAGTTAGCAATGTAGTAAAATGGTGGCAGAAGAAGCTAAGGAATGCAGCAAGGCTTTGATCCCTTCACACGAGGCTTGTGGTTGATGACGGTATGGAGATGGCAGCTAGTGACCAGCACAACTGACACAGGAATGGTGGGAAAACGAGGAAACGGAAGTCTCAGGGCAAGCTTAACAATGGCTGTTCAGCAGCGAAGCCCACAGCCTTCCCCCAGAGGGTTTGCTTTGCTATGACATAAATTGGGTCATATACACTTTCGTATGAAACTTTTTGCTAAGCAAACCTTTACGAGAGAGAGAGAGAGAGAGAGAGAGAGAGAGAGAGAGAGAGTGAGAGAGAGAGATATTGAGAGAGCTGTGGTGGCTTCCTTCATGTTTAATCCCAGCACTCAAGAAGCAGAGGCAGGCAGATCTCTGTAAGCTCAAGGCAAGCCTGGTCTATATAGAGAATTCCAGGTAAGGTAGAGAAACAAAGTGAGACCCTGTCTCGAAAGAAAGAAAGAAAGTAGAGACGCCTGATGCTGACCTCTGGCCTCTGCACACTGTGTATACATATATACACAGCACACATGTGCTTACACATATACGCAGAAAAGGTGGGGGGTGGGCTGGACTAAGTTACACAAGCTGCTTCCTCTTTGCCTTGCTAGTAGCTCCTGTGGGGTGCAAAAATAGAGGCCTTCACCCCCATGTAAATCTCATTGCACCCCGAACCCCTGGTCTTTTCCATCTCAACTTTCAGTAGAGCAAGACAGGCTCAATCAGGCTGCTGCCTCCGTGAAGACAAACACCAACAGCCACAAGCCCTACTGCACTGCTCCAAGGTCTTGGTGTGTCTCATGACTAATGGGAGACCAGGCGATAACCCCAAGAGCCACTGTGGAGCAGTTACCCACCCCAAGATCAGGGGCACACCACCGACCCCAAGCATTTCCTTCCCATTCACCCCAAGATCAAGGCCTCTTTCTCCACCCACCTTCTCAAGGAAGGCAATAGCATGCATTCTGGCTACGGGAGAACATGGGATCTGGTGACACTGCTGGGAACGCTGACAAGAATGTGGCCGTAGTGCGTTCTCCCAGCTCTCAGGAAGGACTAGAGATCAGTCAAGAGGCCTCACACACAGGAAGAACACGAGCTGGTGCCGGCAGCGGCGGCGCAGGACGGCCCGAGCCTTTGGTCTTGGCTTTCCTCTTCTGGAGTATTTATATCCACCAGAGAGGCCTTGCTGGCCTTGTCAACTGCGGGTGTGTGTCCACCCAAAGTAACTATGTCCTGAATAGGTTCAACACCAGGCCTTAGATGGGCACTCTTGGCCATTTTGAAGGTTTTAACAAGATATGTGACGTAAAAGACTCAGGTGGGAGTGCCCAGTACTGTCTTTGTCTCCTCAGTGGGATGAGCTCCTGGCTCGGTGTATTGTTTGGGTTTGGGTTTGGTTTGGTTTAGTTTGGTTTGTAGTCCTAAGGGCTGAGTCTAGAACCTCAGGCGTGAGAGGCAAGCACCACACCAGTGAACTCCTCAGCCCTTTTTTTTTTCTTTCTTTCTTTCTTTTTTTCTTTCTTACTTTCTTATTTGTTTGTTTTTTTGTTTTTTTTTTGTTGTTGTTATTGTTGTTGTTGTTGTTTTATGACAAGTTTTCTCTGTGTAGCTTTGGCTGCCCTGGAACTCACTATGTAGACCAGGCCTGACCCTGAACTCACAGAGATTAAAGGTGTGGGCCACCACTGCCCAGCTCCCAGTCCTTTTCTTAATTGTTAAAATTTTTGAATCAAGACCTTTCTAAGTTGTTCAGGCTGGCCTTGAACTTGGGATCCTTCTGCCTCAGCTTCCTGCATAGCCAAAATTACAGGCCTGCACCAACAGGCATTGTTTGATTTTACAGAAACAACTACTTTATAAATGAAAAAGAAGGGGGGGGGGTGTAAGAATGTAAAAGGGCCAGTCATTTAGAGAAGGAAGCAAAGACTGCAGATTCTATGGCCAGTGTCTCGGAAGACTCAGCCCCTGTGGCCATCTTTTCAAGTTAGGCCCATTTCCTGGAGACCCCGTCCCCGGCTCTGACTTAGCCTTTCTCTCCAGACAGCTGCAGAAAAGCTGTAGCCAGCACTCTAGCCTGAGAGCTTAATCTTTGCAGGGAGAGCAGGGAAAGGCACCTACGATCTTCAGCCGCACATGTGAGCATGCGTTCCACGCCGTGCAAGGAACTCAGGTGCAGCAGAGCTGGCTGTCCCTGAAGAGAGAGATCTGCCCCGTGACAAGAGGCCAGGCCTGAAGCCCTGCCCTGTGCTTGCCAGATTCTAGAACTGGGCTGGGGGGAGGGGTTGTGGGGCAGGGGGTGGGAGGTGGAGGGGGTGGGGGGAACAGGCGGTGCATCAGTCACTCCCACTCAGGCTCCACTTAACCAATATATAAAGTGAGTGTGATAATTATGGTGGAATTCTTGGCCAGATCTGTTATCGGTATGAAATAACAGAAAGCAGGGACAATCCTTTTAACACAAAATTCATTCGGTATTCATTGGCCTTTATTTCCAGTACAAGAGTTAAGACAATTGTTCTTTATCTGTATTGTTAGTGCTGTTTTTCTAGTCGTTACCTGCCAGCAGTGTGTCAGGCATAGTACCTGAGATACAGAGAAGAGTGTGGCAGCCCCGCCAGGCTTCCGGATGCTCACCGTATGTGATTCAAGTTCAGAGAAAGGGACTGGTGGCAAGGGCAGGGGGAAGTTGGATCCCTGTGGAAGGAACTAGAAAAGGCGTGGTGGAGGGACGTGCGAAGGATGCCAGATAAGGTGAGGGCAAGGAGACCGCCTATCCCTGCTGATCTGCCCAGTGGTTGGACTTGGGGGATGAAAATCAACACAGACCCATTCGGTCTAGGTTCCAAGGAAGAGTCCTGAAGTCTTGTTTCCAGAGGCCACTCTAGACAAAGGAATAACTAAACGCTGAAGTGACATCAGGTCAAAGTGGATGGTTTTCTTTTTATGGCCAGTTATTTGGCTAGTTTACCAGACTAGGGATAAAATCCGAATCTGTCATTGTACAAGAGACACCAGAAAGTGAAAGGAGAGAGAAGCGACTATGCCGGACTTCTTATCCGCCCCGCCCCCCCTTCCAAGAGTCTCCTCGGGTGGAATCCTGCAGTCTTGTCTCCTGGGAGCAGTTCGCTCTCCAGAAAATATGACACTATTTCCTGCCCTTGTTTGTTAACACACCCCGTCACCATCCGCCTCGGTTTCATGTAACTGCCAACCGGCATTAACACCCTCCTCCTCGCCGAAGCAGAAAATAGAAAAGGAAGAATTCAACAGACACCCCCTTCCCTCCCCCCCTCCCCGCCCGCCGCCGCCGCCGCCGCCGCCACCGCCGCCGTGCCATCCTCGGAGGCACCAAGATAACCAGGATAGAAACCACAATTGGCTCTGTGCTCCCTCCGCTCAGGAATGCTAAAGACAGGACGGTGTGACCACCTTCTGCACTTTCCTACCAAGAGAAAGCGCGTTATTTAGGCTGTTTAGACTCTCTTCCTTACTACAGAGAAAGATACTCTTTTTTCTTCTTTTCTTCTCCTTCTTCTTCTTCTTCTTCTTCTTCTTTTCTTTTCTTTTCTTTTTGTCCAAAGAGGTGTTGGACACAGCTAGGCAGGAACTGTCAGCTGTTGTCTGCAGCAATCAGGTGAGCCGCCCGCCGGTGCCTGCAGCGGAGACACACTGACACCTAGTGGCCGGATGATTTATTGCAGCCCGGTACCCACCCCTGCTCGGTGAATTAGCCCTTGTCACAGAGCAACCCCGTGTGCGCCTGAATGGGTGCGGCCAGTGCTGCCTTCACCACCAGCCCCAGCACACTCACGCACCTGCGCGCGCGCACACACACCGCGTCCCTTTTCTCTTCCAAACCACAGAAGCAATTTCTCCTCCTTTAGTCCGTTCCAGAAAACAATTTCCTAGGTACCTTAGGAGGAGCTCCCGGGTTAAGACATGTTTCTAAGTTCTGGGGAAGCAGGGGGGTGGGGAGGACGCCCTCCCCCCATACAACACGGAGCTGGAGAGATGGTTCCGTGAATAAGAGCACTTGCTGCTCAGGCATGAGGATTTGAGTTTCAGTCCCTTAGTTAGCACCCACGTAAAAAGCAGAGAGGGCGCTGAAGAAATGACCCAGCGGTTAAAGCACTGGCTCTGCAAACACGGGGCCTTGAGTTTTGATACCTAGAACCCACATAAATGCCAAGTGGGTGCCTGCCTGTTACATGTGACCTCCAGAACAAGTTGGCTAGCCTGTGGGTGAGCTCTCAGTGCAAGTAAGAAACCCTGCCTCAATTAATACGCTGGAGAGCAATCAAAGAAGTTTCCCAGGTTTAAAGAAGTTTCCCAACTTTAATCTCGGGCCTCCTCCACACATGCAAACACCCATGTACATGCGCGGGTATACATTAAAAGTATAAAAAGATCCGGTGCAACTGTAAGCCCAGCATAGGGTGGGGGTGGCATCTCTCTCTCTCTCTCTCTCTCTCTCTCTCTCTCTCTCTCTCTCTCTCTCTCTCTCTCTCTCTCTCTCTCTCCAGTTAGAACTATACCACCATTTCACAGGTGAGCAAACTGATACTTAGAACATCTTAGTAATTAGGAGGATGGGTCCAGTAGGAAACCCAGGCAGCCTGTTTCTCAGCCACTGCACCGGGTGCTATGCTTTACGGGTACCAGCACAGAGGGGATGATGGAAAGTGTGGCAGGCTCTTCCCTGTATGTCTTTTTTACTTGTTTTGTTTTTTGAGCCAGGGTTTCTCTGTGTCGTCTTGGCTGTCCTGGACTTGCTTTGTAGGCCAGGCTGACCTCAAACTCACAGAGATCCGCCTGCCTCTGCCTCCGCCTCCCGAGTGCTGGGATTAAAGGCTTGCGCCGCCGCCACCACCGCCACTGCCTGGCTCTTTTCTACTTCTCAGGATTAAGAGCCCTAACAATCCAAGGGGAGGAAGCGATGTGCAGGGGGCAGCAGAGTGGACTCCTCGGCTCCACAGAACTTCACTCATTTTCGGAGCCTCATGGCCGGCATGCAAGGTGCTCAATCAAACCGGAGCTGGACAGAGTTTGAGGGAAAAGTTCTAGGAAATGGGAGGGCAGGAGGAGGGGTGCAAGCTCTGGGACCCACAATGCTGAGGTGGAAACAAACCTCGTGCCAAGAGGGCTTTTCAAGCACGCCCACGCTGCTCTTTCATTTGGGGACTAGTACAAGGGGACTGGGTAAACGTCAGCTGAGCTCTCTCCCTACTCCACACTGCTCGGGTTCACGTCTGAAAACGGGAGCCCCTCTCTTTAGTTTAATTCATTGTTTTGTTTCGTAGAAGTCTGTCTACATAGAAGCAAACATTACCACGTGGGTTTTGTTTGTTTTTTGTTTTGTTTTGTTTTGTTTTAATGTTTTCGTCACTTACTGTGCGTCTCTGTGGAGTAGGCGGGGGGGGGGGGGGGGCTGCATGTTCCATGGCCCACATCTGGAGGTCAGAAGACCACGGGTCAGGGTTCATTCTTTCTACCATGTGAGTCCCAGAGATTGAACCCTGACCCACTGTGGCAACTCAAAAGCCCACCAGCCTTGGCTTTTACATGAGGAAATGGAAGTCTCTAGCAAATGGGCTTAGTCACTATCTCAAGTTTCCTAGGTAACGGGCAGAAGACCCTCAACACGCTAGCTTCCTGAGCCAAAGAAGTTGTCTTCCCATACTGTGCCTGACAGCCAGGACCCTCACATGGTGAAAACCCAGGCAGCTGCCCTCCCCACGCCCCCCATCCCTCCTCCCGCCGCCCCCCCCACCTCCCCTCCAGTAGTTCTATAAGGCTTACTCCTGTCTGCAGACCTTTACCCCAGCCCGTCCCTCAGCCGGGAGTGCCCTTCCTGTACATGGATCTTCACGAGGTTGGCACCTTCCTGTCATTCCGGTGTCAGCTCAAGTGTCACCTCCTCCGAAAAGCCTTCCCTGTGCACCCAACCTAAAATAGCCTTCCAGTTACTCTCCGTTGCATCACCGTCGTTTCTGCTTCCCAGCAGTTATTAATCTCTGCAGCGTGGTGTCCAGTCACCCTTGCTAGTTTCAGCTTGTGTGTAATAAGGGCATCTGTTACCCAGCAACCGCCTCCCATGGGCCATGCAAGGGTCCCAAAGCTTTGCCCACTGGGAGACCGTGACAGTAGGTCCTTCATTATGGCCCCTGAATAGAAGATGAAGCCAGGCCTTGCTCTTAGCATGACAAAAACACTAGCTTATCTACAGCAAAAGATAATTTTAAATTTTGGGCTTTTTTTTTTCACAAGGTTTTTACACAAGGTTTCTCTGTGTAGCCTTGGCTGTCCTGGGTTCACTTTATAGACCAGGCTGGCCTTGAACTCCCAGAGATCCACTTGCCTCTGCCTCCCAGAGTGCTGGGATTACAGGTATGCACTACCGATCCAACTGACAATTAAAATTTTTAAATAAGCACAAGGCTGGGAGATTTTTCCCCACCTCCAAAAAGGTACAGAACTGGCCAATAAGCAAATGAAAAGATGCTCAAAATTATTATGAGTTATCAGAGAAATGCAGATCAGAATCCCCAATAAACTAACTCCCTTTCACATCCACTAGGAGTGCTTAAATGTTTTAAGTGGAAAATAATACATTATCGGCAAGGGCATGGAGAAGTCTTGGTGCTTGTGTGTTGCTGGTGGGAATGAGAAATAAGGCAGCTGCTGTAGAAAATAGCTCTTGAAAAGGTTCAGTGTAGGGCTGGGGAGATGGCTCAGTCAGTAAAGTGTTTGCCTTGCAAGGCCAGGGACCCGAGTTCAATTCCTAAAACCCATTAAGAAATGTTTTGTTTTGTTTTCTTAAAGCTGGCTGTCATGTGGTGGCAAACTCACTTGTAATCACAGAGGCAGACAGAAAAACACAGCTGGATCCTTGGGGCCCACTGGCCAGCTAGTCAAGCCTAATGGGAGATCCTAACTCAGAATAAAGTAGGTGGTGTTCCTAGGAATTACACACCAAAGGTGGTCCTGTGACCTCTACCCTCTGTGCATACATAAGTGTGCCTGTACAAGCGTGCATACACACACACACACACACACACACACACACTTACTTGCATACACACAATAACAACAAAACTCAATGGAAATCACATATGACCCAGCAATTCCCACTCCAGGCAGAGACCAAAAAAATTGAAAACAATTACCTAAACACATATCTGAATGCTTATACCACCAAAGAGGGCTAAAAAGTGAGAGGAATCCAAATGCCCACTAACTAATGAATGTGTAATGGGATATATATATATATATATATATATATATATATATATATATATATATATCCATGCAATGGAATATTAGTTGGCAAAAAAAACCCAAATATTGATACTTTCTACAACAATGATACCCTTGAAATCATATGCTGGGCTGGAGAGATGGCTCAGTGGTTTAGAGCACTGACTGCTCTTCCAGAGGTCTCTGAGTTCAATTCCCAGCAACCATCTGGTGGTTTCCAACCATCTACAGTGTAATCTGATGCCCTCTTCTGGCCTGTGAGTGTATATGCAGGCAGAGCACTGTATACATAATAAATAAATAAGTCTTTTTTTAAAAAAAAGAAAAGAAAAGAAATCATATGCTAGGTGTGAGAAGTCAGAGACCAAAAATATTCTATAGGAGTCAATGTATATAAGATATCTAGACCAGGTCAATTCATACATAGCAAGCAGATAGATTTTGCTGGGAACTGGGAAGAAGGAAAATAGAGTGACAGCTTAAGGGACATGGGATCTTTTCAGGAGGATGAAAGGGTGGCGCTGGTTACACAACATGTGGATGTACGAAATGCCTCTGAGTCGTGTGTTCTCACGTGGTTACAAGGGAGCTAGATAGATATCTCAGCAGAAAAAAAAAAAAGCCCTTGACAACCTGAGTTCAATACATAGAAACCACATGGTGGAAAAGGAGAACCAACTCCTGCAAGCTGCTCCCTGACTTCCAGCTTATAGCATGGCATGTATGTAAAATAAACTAGTAAGTCCATCTTTGGATGCAGGAGGAGTGCCTTTATGGGCCAACCTCTGCTGGAAAAGCATGGGGACCTGAGTTTGGATCCCCAGCAGCCGTGAAGAAGAAGCCAGACATGGTGGCATGCACCTGTAATCCCAGCTCTGGAAGGCAGAGAGTTGGAAACTCAATGGCCAGCCCGACTGGCCCATCAGTGAGTTGCAGGTTCAGCAAGAGATGCTTCCTCAAAATAGACACTGGAAACTATTAAAGATGTTGACTTCTGAACACACACACACACACACACACACACACACACACACACACACACACACCTGGACCTAGTGCAGTGTCAGATATATAAGATAGAAATAACGCCCTGGAGATGTGATTGATGAAACAAACATCCATGTCTCCCAGCACACACAGCCCCTTTCAGAAAGCTCCAGAAAGCTCTGGGTCCAGGGCTCCCAAACTCCATATGCTCCTGAAACTACCAACTGGCTCAGAGAGCTGGTGACTGGGAGTTTGCATGTGTAATTCAATGCCTGTCTTCCCCGGGGCCATGCTTTAAGAAGATGGCTGCCTTCTATTCAGTCACAAAAGAGGAACCTCAGAGAAAGGCCCACATACTAAGAGGGTGAGAGTGTGAGAGAGAAAGGGGAGAGGGAGGGAGGGAGGGAGGGCAAGAGGGGAGAGGGAGGGAGGGAGGGAGGGCAAGAGAGGAGAGAGAGAGAGCGAGAGAGAGAGAGAGAGAGAGAGAGAGAGAGAGAGAGAGAGAGAGAGAAGGAGGGAGGGAGAACCATACTAAGTTTCATAGTGAGAGTTCTCAAGCAGGGTCTTAAAGTCCGTATGTGGAAAAAGGAGTTACAGGCTCAGGAAGGGACAACTTAACCAGATGCAGACTCTGAGGACCTGCCCCAGTGACCTATTTCCTCCAGGTAGGCACTGATCCCTAAAATAGTGCCATTAGCTGAGAAACAAGCCTTATGGTACATGGTGGTGGTGGTGGCAGTGATGGTGGTGGTGGCAGCGGTGGTGGTGGTGGTGGTGGTGGTGGCAGTGGTGGTAGTGGTGGTGGTGGTAGAGGCAGTGGTATTGTTTGGGAGAGGATGTCATGCAACTCAAGTTAAGCCTCAAACTTGCTGTGTAGCTGAGGATGACTTTGAACTTCTGGTCCTCCCACCTCTGCCTCCTGAGTGCTGGGATTACAGGCACATGCCACCACCCCTAGTTTTGTGGTGTGATCAAACCCAGGGCTTTGTGCTTGCTAGCTAGGCAAGCACCAGTCAACTCTACTAGTCCCCTGAGTCACCTCTCAGTACACAAGTCTTCTGGGGGCATCTCAGGTCCAATGATATGCTTCTGTGTTACCAGGTAAAGGTTTGGAGTTCAAGGCTGAGCTGAGGTGGGAGAGGGTTCACAACTGAACAAACAGATATTTGCTGTGTGTCTCCTCCTACCATGACAGAGTTAGGGCCCTTTCCAGAGTTGTCTGCCAACTCCTGACCTATAGTGCAGCCCTCTGAATATATATGCATTCTTCCCAATGTGTAGTAAGTCTGTCTGAACACCTTTGAGCATGTAAAAGAACAAACTCCTTTCCTGGCTAGAGGCTGTGCTTGCTTGCCTCACACCGTCTCAGTCTAGGCCCTTGGGAACAAGAGTTCTCAATGCATCGGTGGACAAAGATGGGCAAGTGACAAACAGAGACAAATCCAGGGGTAGTGTTTGAATCGGAATGTATTTTGCAGGCAAGCAAGCTAGACTTTTATACACATATTTTTGAAATGGGGAGTGTTTTTGTGGTTACATTTTTTTCATACAATTCAAAATATAGGATGTAGAGTAATAATGTCAGTAATCTTGAATCATCATTCTTAAGTCATTAGCTTGGTATCAGTACGCATGTGCCCTCTTTATCAAAGGTCTGTGTGTCAAGACCTTCTCATCACTATCTGGAGCTTTCTTAAACACTTTATTTGTAAGTCATAATATAAACTATTAACTAATGATTAATCTTTAGCCATACTTGTATTAACAAATAGAGCAGAACTCAGTGGTAAACTTGCCTGAGTGACCCTTGGCTGTAGTCCCACTTTAGGGCGTCTCATAACAACAGAGTAATGTTTGAAAAGTTCTGATATGAAAGAAAAAACAAAGGCAGAATGTTCCAAAACAATGAGAAAAAGAAAAGATGCAATCAGTTACTCCTGGCAGGAACATCAGACCTATTCCAGGAGGCTCTCCCTGGGCAGGGGTCATCACCTCAGGTTGTGCAGTAACATTTGTCACTGGAGGGGTCATTGTCCACTGAAGGGGTCGTGACACTTGCTAAATTAAATATGAAATGCAATTTCTCACAGAAGTCCTAACACCTGATATTTCTCATATAAACAGGGCAAGGGTCCTGCCATATAGCCCAGGATGGCCTCACACTCTCTATGTAGCTGAGGCTATCCTTTTTTTTTTTCTGAGGCTATCCTTAAACTTGCTCTCCCCCTCTCCAACCTCCTGAATACCAGAATTACAAGCATATGTCGCCTCATTCAGCCTACTTCTAGTTTTAAGAGTTCCATAAGGCATATAGAATTAATGTCCTCCCCTGTGGGAGGATGCCCTCCTGACCCTTTTTAAAAGATGCTGCATTTTACCTTCCCTCAGGACATCTCCCATACCCTCCCAGTATCTGCTTTTGTTGACCTTTTATTTAATTTCTAAAAGTTAGTGTGATGACCATCAACCTAAATACCAACTAGAGACACTCTAAAATGTAGCGATACTTACGTGGAGACAGCAACATAACGGGGTTACAGAAGTGGGAATATTCAGAGGCAGAAGCAAACAGAATTTTCAAGACAAAAAGGAGTTTACCGTGCAAAGTAGCACTCACTTGTAATCCCAGCACTTGGGAGGCGGAGGCAAGCGGACCTCTGTGAATTCGAGGCCAGCCTGGTCTACAAAGTGCGTGAGTCCAGGACAGTCAAGGCCACACAGAGAAACCCTGTCTCAAAAAACAACAACAACAAACTTTTTTTAAAAACCCAACAAACAAAAAAGAGGCATTTACATCAGACATGTTGAAACAATAGCCCTCGGTCACAATGACGAATAATTAAGAGTAGGGTCGGCCCCAAGCTAAGCAAAGTTAAAGCTGGTGTCCTTACAGAACTGTCTTAGTCGGGGTCTCCACTGCTGTGAAGAGACACTATGACCAGGACAACTCTTATAAATGAAAACATTTAATTGGAGCTGGCTTATAATTCACAAGTTTAGACCATTAGCATCATGGCTGGAGCACGGCAGCAGGCAGGCAGACATGGTGCTGGAGAAGGGGTTGAGAGTTCTACATCTTGATGCTGAGGCAGCAGGAGAGTGTGTGTCTCACTCTGTGTAGCTTGAACATTTATAACCTCAAAGCCCACCCCCCCAACACACACACACAGTGACCCACTTCCTCCAACGAGGCCACACCTACTCCAACAAGGCCACACCTCTTAATAGCACCGCTCCCATGGGCCAGGCATTCAAACACATGAGTTTATAGGAGTCATGCCTATTGAAACCACCACAAGAACTTTCTGTGTGGGGTCTCAGAGCCCTTTGAGGTGTACTGGAGTTCTTCATGACAGTCTTTATCGGGCAATCTTGTGCAAGAACGCTGCCTCACAAGCTACCAGCTTTACGGTGTTGTCTTTGTAGTGCTGACAGGAGGGACTCCATTTTGGTCCTGCTGGCTTTCTTTCCCATTGCTATGGAGAAGACCAGTACCTATCTCCCTAAACAAGCCCACCGGACACCACCCAAGCTGACTCCCTGCCCTTCTGCGGCTTTGACTGTTTACTCTCTAATTCTGAGACAGAGGTACAGGTGAGGGCCACGGGCTACAGAGAAGCACCCTGCTTTCCACAAGAAATGTTTTCCTGGCCAGAAGATTAGGTACGTATTTGGTGCCACAGTGGGATGATCTCAGGCAAATGTTTTCTTTGGGAAAAACAAAAACAGAAAGGAGCCCTTGGGAAATATTGCTGAGTATTCGTTCCCGTTCATTTTCCAGTCTTTATTACATGTTTATTTATTTCATCCATACTGGTTCTATCTATTTATATAGTGGGCACGTGCATGCCACCGCACGCTTGTGGAAGTTGGGGGTAATTTACAGGAATCAACTCTTTTTTTTTTTTTTACCATGTAGGCCCTGGGGATCAAATTCAGGTCACCAGGCTTGACAGCAGGCACACTTACCATACCTACCCACTCAGCTGTCTCACCAGGCCCCATTCATATATTTAAAGAACTGTATAAGGGCTGGAGAGACAGTTCAGTAATTAAGAGCACTCACTCCTGCTCTTGTAGAGGACCCAGGTTCAGTTCCCAATGCCCACACACACACACACACACACATACACACACACACACACACACACACACACACAGTGGCTCACAACCATCTATTAACTTCAGTCCAGGAAATCAATACCCTCTTTCTGGTCATCCCCAGTACATGGTGTTCACAGATACATGCAACCAAACACTCCATACACATAAACTAAAATTAAGTAAGTCTTTTTAAAAAATTAAAATCAGTATACTTTCTGGAACTGGGTTTAAAAAGGCGAGCACGGCAGGAAATCGCTAGTGCTCTCCTCACAGGAAGAGACAAAGAAAGATTAAATGCTTGCCAGCCTTTATTAGTTCAGCAAAGAAATGAAAAGCGATGACCCAAACCCAGCAGCCCCGAGTGATGCACTTCCCCCTCTGAGCAAGGTAACCCCAGGGTCCCCAGTACAGACCCCCTACCCCCATGCCTGTTCTGCACCCCCCAGATCCATCCCTCTTAGGGAGAACTGGTGTTATGCCTACACTTGCAAATTAGCAGGAAGGCCTTCGGGAGCCCCATGATTCAGGCTGTCCGCATTCACTATGTAGGTGCGTTAGCAAAATGGAGCAGAATATATATATTTGTCATTTTCCCCAAAAGCAACTTCCGGCCTGCCCACAAAGGACCACGAGTCCCTGGGCTCAGAAGACACTGTTTCTACAGCTTCAGGTCAAAGGGAAGAAGAGCTTCTTTCTGTCCCAGAAGTCTCCAGTGACAGACAGGTCACTGCCTGTCAACACGGTTGCTGGAGAAGAAAAGAATGAGAAAATAATGAATTGAGGTGGTGGTGAAGAAAGAGAAAAAGGAAGAAGAAAAAATTTTTTAAAATTAAAAAACGAAAACAAAAAAGGAAAAAAAAATTTTCAAAATTAAAAGACCAAAAAAAAAAAAATGAGGAAAACGAAGGAGCTGCCAGCTGTTACTTCCTGAGAGAGAGGGGGGAAAAAATCCCTCTGTGTGCTCCAATTTTTAAAACTTTATTTCTTATTTGTTTATTTATTTATTTATTTATTTATGTGCATCAGTGTGTACATATGTGTATGAATGCAGGTGTACCAGGAGGCCAGAGGAAGGTGTCAGATTCCCCTGGCGCTGGAGTTATATAAATGGTCATAAGCTGTCTAACATGAGTGCTGGGAATTGAACTCAAGAACTCTGCAAGAGCAGCAAGCATTCTTGACGATTTCCAACATTTCTGGACAACAAAAAAGAGGCTCCCACTAACTGCATCTTACAGAAGAAGCAGAAAGTGGTCAGGCGACTTGTCCCATTCAGCCAGTGCCCAGTAGGCTGGGGTCTGCAAGCTGCTGACTCCTGACTCCAGGCTGAGCCACCCCTGCTGCTGCTGATGTTTCCCTGGCTCCATGCACACGGCAGCTGTCTGAAAAGAGACCTTTGTGGAATCCCGTGATTCTGTTTAAGAAGTCATTCGCTGGGTACCAGGCCCAGAGACAGCATCACCCCCATCGTACAGATGCAGAAGCAGAACCTGAGAGGAGAGGTAGCTGGCCACAGAGTTAAGGCACAGAGTGTGTCAGGCCCACTCTGGCCAGAGCATGTGTGCCCCTAATCACTCCACAATTCAGTTTCCTTTTTTATTTTAATGTGGGGTGTGTGTGTGTGTGTGTGTGTGTGTGTGTGTGTGTGTGTGCATGCTACAGTGCAGATGTAGAAATCAGAACACAAGAGCACAACCTGTGGGAACTGGTCCTCTCCTTCTACCACACGAGTCCCAGGGTTCAAACTCAAAGCATCAAGCTTAATGGCAATGTCTTTGCCAGCTGAGCCATCTCACCTACCTAACCCCGCCCCCCCCCCAAAGTTCTGTTTTCTAAAAGGAACCAAGTTAAGAGTTTTCTGTGATGGAAGACAAGGCCCTTGGTACAGGAGGAAATAGCAGACTGGAAGTCAGGAGCATGTCCGTACATAACCACCCTGGCAGAAATAAACATCTAGGGTGACTACACTCGGTTGTTAGAGCGCTGCCTAGCATGCATGAAGCCCTGTATTTGGTCCACAGCACCGCATAACAACACCAACCACGGGACCACACAACTATAATCCCAACACTTGGGAGCTGTAGGAAAAAGGATCAGAAGTTCAAGGTCATCCTAGTCTATGTACAAGTTTTTTTTAAGACTGGGGAGGGCTGCCCTTCCCTTTGACTATCAGGCTATTAAAATAAACCCCTAGAAACTGGAATGGCTCTAGGAACTTCAATGCTGGGAGAAGGAAGGCTGAAGCCTAGGGCCCTCGAGAGAAGGGACTGTCTGCTACAAAGAGATCACACGGCTCTTTCAGCTTGTCACCTTGTGACAGTGATGGTCGACAGACCACACTTGGGCCAGGACCACTTAGTGATGCATGCCTCTGGCCTTCTATTTAAATCTAAACCTCAAGTCAGGACCCTGAAAAAAAAGCGCAGGGTACACTGGACCTCTGTTCCTCTTCCCAATGTGACCCCATGGACTAAGGCTCTGTTCTCTAATTCTCCCCATTAATTGTGTCTTTGAATGGCCTAGTGAAAACAAACAGCTGAAACCAGGCATGGCAGTGCATGCTTTTAAGGCCAGCACTCAGGAGGAAGAGGCAGGTGGATCTCTGTGAGTTGGAGGCCAGCCTGGCCGCCATAGCAAGTTCTAGGCCATCTAGGATGACATAGCGAGACCTTGTCTCAAAACAACAAAGAGGCCAGGCACGGTGGCGCACACCTGTAATCCCAGCACTCAGAGGCAGAGGCAGGGGGATCGCTGTGAGTTTGAGGCCAGCCTGGTCTACAAATCAAGTCCAGGACAGCCAAGGCTAACACAGAGAGACCCTGTCTCAAAAAAAAAAAAAAAAGGTGACAATGCCATCTGTTCCTGTGCCTAGGTTAGGAGTTCCATAGTGGCCAATCAGCTCCTCCATAAAATGGGGTCAAAGTGCACGCCATCAATGATACCAGGGTAGTAAGATGGTCAGGACTTACAGGAGAGCACACTGTAAACTACCGGGTGACGTTTTGAAAGGAGTGCCTCTGCGCTGCTACAGTAGCACAAAATACGCAGCATCGAAGATGAAAAGTTTGCTTACAACCACACATAATAAATCATCCAGTTTTGCTCTGTCCGGTTTGGTCTGTAAAAGCCTCCAAGAGGGCTAGGCATGGTGGTACATGCCTTTAATTTAAGCACTCAGAAGACAAAGGTTGGCGGACCTCTTTGAGTTCAAGGCCAGCTGGTTGCCACAGGGAGCTCCAGGCCCTCCTAAGATACAAAAAAAAACAAAAACAAAGAAACAAACCTGCGGAGAAGGGGCTAGAGAGATGGCTTGGTGGTTAAGAGCACTGGCTGCTCTTCTAAAGAACTCAGTTTCAATTCCCAGCACCTATGTGGTGGCTTACAACTGGCAGCGTCTCCAGTCCCAGGAGGATCAGATGCCCTCTTCTGGCCACTGTAGGAACTGCATGCATGTTGCCCATAGACAGATCTTTAATAGGGTACCATCCCTCCCCATCTGGGATCTCTTGATGACCAATAGAAACCCCTGCATTCTTCCTTGCCTGGCTCCCTTACCACCCCCTAAACCACAAGCAACTGACACTCTAAGCCCCTCTGCACACTGCCCCATAAAGTCTTCCAGCCACTTGTCACAGTCACCCTTTCCAACAGAAGGCCTGGGACCTACCGAGCTGACCCCTTTACACAGGATGGACAATGTTCCTGTCGCAGTGGGGTTTGCAGTGGGGATTCAGCCAGTGTTCCAGAAACTGTTCCTCAGCGCGGTGCTCCAGGGCCAGCAGGTGGTGCACATACTCCTGCAGAGACAAACCCATAGCAATGGGAGGCTCCTGGAACTCACGATGTAGACCAGGCCAGCCTTGAGCTCAGAGAGTTCTGCCTGCCTCTGCCTTTGCCTCAGCTGGCGACAGAGGGATGTGCCACGTACCCTGCTTGCTCTTTCTTCTTTGCCTCAGTCTTTCACACAGCCCGGTGGGAAGCCAGCCAGCAAGGGAGTCGGATGGTGAAGCCTGCAGGGGTCAGCCTCGCTCTGAAAGAACTCTAGGTGCTATAGCCGTGAGAGGTGAATCACTTGCAAGTGTACGTGAAGAGGAGCCACGTAAATATTTTCGAGTAACTCTAAAACAGTGGCCTGTTAACCAGAAAAGTGGCGTTTCACCGTAGGAGAGAGCGGACATATTCAGTAATATAGTATTTGTGACAAGATTAAATCCCTTTGGTATGTGTCTATATCAAATATATCTTAGGCCAGGCGTGATGGAGCAAACCTTTAATCCCAGCGCTTGGACAGCAGAGGCAGGCAGATCTTTATTGAGTTTTAGGCCAGCCTGGTCTACAAAGAGAGTTCCGAGACAGCCAGGGCTACACAGAGAAGTTCTGTCTTAAAAAAAAAAAACTGTCTTGAAAACCCATATATATGTGCATATAACATTTCCCTCAGCACTGAAAAGCCTTTAACAAAGGGCCTAGTTTGAACTTGAAGTTTTGATGCTTTATTACTGCCTTCTAGGAGCTCTATAGCCAGGACTAAATACAATCATTTAAGAAAAGTAAGGGAGGGTTGGCTGTAGTGGCACAGACCTTTAACTCCAACACTCCTGAGGCAGAGGCAGGCAGATCTCTGAGTTCAAGGCCAGCCTGGTCTACAGAGTGAGTTCCAGGACAGTTAGGGCTAAATAGAGAAACCCTGTCTCAGGGAGAAAGGAAAAAAAAAAAAGATTAAGGCCTGAGTCCAGGCCCCCAGCACCTGCATTAAACGGAAGTGGATGTGGTGATGCGTGCATGCCTATAACTCCAGCAATGATGCAATAGACACAGAAAGACCCCGGGGCTTGCTAGGCAGCCAGCACCTTAGAATAAGTAAGTTGCGGGTCCAGCTAGAGACCCTGTCTCAAAAAAACAAGATGGAGAGCAACTGGGGACCCCTGGTTTCCCCTGGCACATGCACACCCACACAGAAAAGCACTCCTGTACGTACATCATATAAGTTCATACACATTCACAGAAAAGCCAGACGTGGTGGCCATGTAGCTATAATCCCAGCATGTGGCAGGCTGAAACAGGAGGATTGCCATACAATCAAGGCCAGCCCAGGCAACACAATGAATTCCAGGCCAACCCTGGGCTTAGTGCGAGACCTTGTCTCAAAAAGAAAGGAAATATTATACGGAAAGAGAGATGGTTAACATTCCTTGGCAAGTGCCTAAAATGCACATATAGGTAAAGCACTGTCACCCACTTTGTAGCATCTCCTGTTTTTCGGGAAAAAAAAATAAAACTGAATGAGGTTCCCCAGGCTCAGGAAGATGAACACCACATGTTCTCTTTCATATGGGGATCTAGATTCTGGCCTCTGGGAGGGAGCACCACACACACACACACACACACACACACACATACATGCATGCAGGCAAAACACTCCTACACATAATAAAATAATTTTTCAAGTACAGAGAGGGCTACAGAGAGACTGTATGTGTGTGTGTCAAAAAACAAACACACAAATCCTGGCTCAAGTGCTTCTCTGCCTTAGCCTCCTGGGTAGTTAGAACTGGCACATGACACATGCCACCCAGCCCGGGTAGGTTTTATTTGAGGGTTTGGTTTTTTGTTTTGTTTTGTTTTTGAGAATAGAGCGTGTGGATTAGTGCCCAGTACACGGTAGGGCCTCTGTACAGCTCATCGAAGACATATAAATGAATACATAAAAAGATCGCTTTTTGTCTGACTTAGTCCTCCTTGGAGGGCCCCTAGCCATCTGTGTCACTCGTCTTGCTATGATGGCCAAACGTACATAAAAGCAAAAGTCAGTGTCTATTTCACAGCAGCTGAAGTCATCACGGAAGGAAAAGCCACCAAAATAAGACACACACTGAGAAGAAGAAAGAAGCCAGCACTGGTTTCCATGACACTTCAGTATTTATGTCAAATGTTGGGGAAATGAATACGCCACAAAAGGCCTGAAAGCAGTCATTAGTCAAAGATGAAAAACCCGACTACAAATCAGCTGAAAACCACAAATTCAACAATTGCATTGGCCGAGTCAGAAACGACCCAGCATTAAATGATCATCTCAAATGTTCCTGGACTGAGAGAAAGGAGAGGGAGATGGAAAACGGGTTCTCATTTCTTTAGAGTCTCCTCTCGAGGGAGGGAAGAAATTAAACCAAAACAAAAATCAGTGTTTGTGTTCCATGTCAGATGCCCATTGTAATGATTTAAGTGAATCATTTCCCAGTAATTGGAATGGAAACTACACATGGACCCTCGCTGGGGCGGCGTGATAATGAAATGAACTGTCTAACAGAGCCTGACCCGACCCAAGAATGACATAGCAAATAGCCTATCAAGGCAGAAGCTTTTTCCAAGATGTCCCCATCCTTTCCTATGACGTTTGGGGCAGGATTACAAGTCCATTGACATTTGGAAGAGTTTATTTTGCTCATTAGTCAAAGCAAGGTAATCACACTGGCTGAGGGATGGCTCGGAAGTTAGCTGCCCTGTGTCCCCCCAAAGGCCCCATGCTCCCAGGCGAACCAACATGTGCTGAGTACATCTCAGCTGTTCTAGACCATCCTTGCGATCCCGGGACCAGAAAGGTAATGGGGTTCCTGGAACACCTGCCCAGGGGCTTTACAAAGACCACTTGGGCAGAATGCTGGCATGATTTATCTGCACCCTGTAAAAAAAAAAATGCCTGAGCTGGGCACAGTCTTCAATCCCTGAACTCAGGGATCAGCACAGGCAGGCTGATCTCTGTGAGTTCAAGGCCAACCTGGTCTACAAATAGAAGCCAAGACAGCCAAGGCTACACAGAGGGACCCTGTCTTGAAAAAAACAAAACAACAACAACAATGCATAATAGAAACAGAAGCCAAAAACGACAGCGTTTCCTAGGAAGGCAAATCCCCAAGGTACAGGAGAGTGCCATCTTTCTTAATGAGTTTGTGTGGTTCTCCCTGGCAATTGGCAAACAATCTCTTCCCTAAAATTTGGAAAGATTAAGAAAGCTCAATGAATTTAAACGAGGCAATGGGAGAGATTTCCTTGAGGTAAACTCCAGATTCCACTGCCGAGTTCCTCTGGCTGAGTCCATCCACTGTTCCCACCCTCCCCAGGACGCACAGACACGACTAACATTTGATAAACGCCAGCCGCCAGCCGTTGGTTTGGTGCTGGAGACCCAGAAGTAAAACAAACTGCCCATCTCCTAAAGTGATTTAGAATAGTCTAATAGGAGAAACATAAAAATATCAAGATTGGGGGCTGGAGAGCTCCCTCAGCGTTGGTCTGATGTATTTTGATGCTAATTACTTCGTGCTGTCTCTGTGACCCACCACGTCTGAGAGCCTAACCTATTTGACCAATAAAAGGCCATCGCACCTGGGCAGGGCAAGTAGGATGGGCGTGGCTAAGGTTCCCAGGGTAGGGGAGAGAGAGAATCTTGGGGAGAAGAGACTGGAGAAGAGAGGAGAAGGAGGCCATTATGGGTTAGATGGAGGAGAAGCACGTGACCGGTGTGGATGGAGAATCCGGCCCAGATGAAGAACATGAGCAAGTATTTGGGATTATGGATGGGAGGTAGCTTGATAGACGTTATCAGAAGCAGATGGCATGGGATTGGGACAGGGATCCCATACCTGCTCCACTATGGGAAGTAGTTTAGGGGATTAATATCTGCCCTGGCACAGGTTAGCTAAGGTTATTTTTAAAATATAACAGGTGCCTGTGTCTTGATTGACTGCTAGCAGATTAGAAAATACTGTCGTAATAATAACTATAGGCCTGATAATAAACATTATTAGGCCATACTGGACATTTATCAACAACAGCTCAGTGATTAAGAACACACACTGTCCTTGCAAACGACCCAAGTTCGATTCCCAGCACTCACTATGTATACACACGCGCGCGCACACATGCACACATACCCACACACAGGCAAACACACAAATGCATACTTTAAGGTGAGAATAATCTTTTTAAATAAATAAGAATAAAAATGCAAGGATTAAATGCAAAGTTCACCAAAGTGCCACGCTCAACCCTCAGCGAGATGGTAGGGCTGAGCGTGAACCCCTGGTCACACTGGGCCTTTTTCTAGCAATCCATATGTATGTGGGTGTGTTTAGGTAAGTGTGTGGCACTGTTTTATAGATGACTAGGACAGTCTCTCCATCCACAGGAGATACCTTCTTAGCCCCGCTAACAAACATCTGAAAATGTAACTGGTGCTGAACTTCCATACACTGTGGTTTCTCCTACAGACACAGGCCTGGGGTGCAGTATAATTTACAAATTGGGCCCAGCAAGAAATCAATGAGGATAATTAATGATAAAATGGAATAATCCAGGGCTCAGTGGTTAAGAGCACTGTCTGCTCTTCCAAAGGACCCGGGTTCAATTCCCAACCACCACATGGCAGCTCACAACTGTTTATAACTCCACTTCCAATGACTTTGACACCCTCATGCTAAAATAAAATTAAATAAATTTTTTTTAAAGATGGAATGATCCAAATTTTATGCTACAGAGCTGGAGAGGCAACTCTGTCAATAAAGTGCTTACCTCCACTCAGTGAGGAGCCTTCCTCGTGGGAGGCTGGGTGTGTTGGTCATGGAGAAAGGGCCTGCTACGGAGAGAGAAAGTTACCAAACTTACCTATAATAATGAAAAGGAAAGCTGGTAGGCCAGAGAGCTCCATTAGTAAAGCCCTCGCCTTGCAAGCCTGAGAGATCCTGAGTTCAATGCCCAGAAGCCACATTTGAAAACCCAGGCATAATGGTGTGTACTTATAAACCCAGTGTTGGGACACCAAGTCAGGCAGACCTCTGGGCTCGCTGGCCAGTCTGTCTGTCCTCTTTGGGGAGCTCCAGGCCTGTGAGAGACGCTGTTTCAAAATACAGGTGGAAGACACCTGAGAAATGATGCTTAGGGTTAACTCCAAACACACAAAAGCACAAATGTGCACAAATGTACACACACACACACACACACACACACACACACACACACACACACACAGCTCTTAAATAGCTTATTGGGCTGCACTTTCCCTCCTTCCTGTGAGGACATGAGCTGATGTAATGCCTGTGGGGAAGGAAGAGTGAGGGGAAGGACAGAGGCTCTATATGAGACCTGCTGAGCTGAAACACACCAATACTGCAGTGGCCTAAAAATGGAGACAGAGACTGAGCCACCACGCCCGGCACAAGGCAACTCTTATGAAAGAAAGCATTTAATTGGGCTTTGCTTTCAGTTTCAGAAGGTTTGTCCATGATCATCACGGTGGGAAACAGACAGGCATAGCTCTGGAGCTTGAGCTGAGCACTTTACATCCTGATCCATAGGCAGCAGGGAGAGAGAGAGAGAGAGAGAGAGAGAGAGAGAGAGAGAGAGAGAGAGAGAGAGAGAGAGAGAGAGGAGAGAGGAGAGAGGAGAGAGGAGAGAGGAGAGAGGAGAGAGGAGAGAGGAGAGAGGAGAGAGGAGAGAGGAGAGAGG
Organism: Acomys minous; assembly: GCF_964271855.1. Lineage (NCBI taxonomy): Eukaryota > Metazoa > Chordata > Mammalia > Rodentia > Muridae > Acomys > Acomys minous. The sequence continues at coordinate 81,750,119 of NC_140493.1, read as the reverse complement.
AGAGAGGAGAGAGCAAAGCCCATCCCCAGTGACACAGGTCCTTAAAGGGTGCACTTACTCCAACCAGGCCACACCTCCCAATCCTTCCAAAGAGATCATCAGCTGGGGACTAAGCACACAAATGTATGTGCCTATGTGGGACCTTCTCGTTCCAACCACTGCAGAGACTAAGTGACTGACTTGTAGAGAGTGTGGACTCACTGACATCCCCGCCCCAGGGCAGCAAGACAGCACAAGATCTCACCACCTTCCCCAAACAGTGCGCAGGGGTTTTTGGGTTTTTTTTTTTGGGGGGGGGTTGGGTTTTGGGGTTTTTTTGTTTGTTTGTTTGGTTTTGGTTTTTTGGTTTTTTTGTTTTGTTTTGTTTTTTTGGTTTTTTGAGACAAGGTCTCTCTCTGTAGCCTTGGCTGTCCTGGAGTCACTTTGTAGACCAGGCTGGCCTCAAACTCATAGCGATCCGCCTGCCTCTGCCTCCCGAGTGCTGGGATTACAGGCGTGCGCCACCAAGCCCGGCTCCAGTGCGCAGTTTTAATCGCGTGCACTGTTCCTTGCTAGAGTTTCCAATTTCGTATTTGTAAACTAAGGGTGGCCATGAGTGAGAGAAGCTTAAGAAAGCAGGGGTGAAAAAAAAAAAAAAAGAAAGGGAAGGGTGAGCAGACAGGAGGAGCAGATAGGAAAGAGAGAAACTCTGACATTCAGTGGGAAGAGGAGGGTGCTCGGCAGAGCCTAGGGAGAAGGGCGTTGGAGGCAGATGCAGCCACTTGTCAGAAGATGCTGGGGTCTCAGTGAAAAAGCAATGAGAAGCCGGGGGCATGGTGGCACACGCCTGTAATCCCAGCACTCAGGGAGGCAGAGGCAGGTGGATCGTTGTGAATTCGAGGCCAGTTTGATCTACAAAGTGAGTCCAGGACAGCCAAGGGCTACACAGAGAAACCCTGTCTTGAAGAAGAAGAAAAAAAAAAGCAATGAGAACATCTAGGTAATTGAACATCAGTTACCTTATAAGGATGGCAGGGAACCCAGGGATGTCTCGGGCTGGCATGCTCCCAGGCTAGAGCGCATTGTCTTTTTTCTATAAGCAGAAAGGATGCGGGAGGCTGTCTTAGTGTCACTGCTACTGTGATGAGACAGGGTGACCAAAGCACACTGGGGAGGATAAGGTTACTTCATTCGTACTTCCTATACTAATCCACCATTAAAAGCAGTGAAGGCAGCAACTCAAGCAGGACAGGAACCCAGAGGCAGGAGCTGAAACAGAGGCCGTGGAGGGGTGCCACTTACTCACTTGCTCTTGGTGACTCGCTCAGCCTGCTTTGTTACAGACCCCAGGACCACCAGCCGGAAGTGTCCCCACCCACAATGGGTTGGGCCCTCCCTCATCAATCACTGATTAAGAAAATGCCCTACAGGCTTGCCTACAACCTGAGGCATTTTTGGCATTTGGAGGCATTTTTCCCAAATGATGCTCCCTCCCCTCTGATGCCTCTAGTTTGTGTCAAACTGACACACACACACACAAAAAAACAACAACAACAACAACAACAAAAACCTAGCTGGTTTGTGTTTGTTTTGTTTTGTTTTTACAGACTCACTCTGCTGAGCACTCACACACTGTCTCTCTCCTCAGCCACACAATGAGCCTGGCAGGCAGTTGTTACTGCCTCATTTTCTAGCTGTGAAAACTGTGACTCGGGGAGGTGTAAGCAACTTGGCCAAGATACAGCAGTCGGCCAGTGGTGAGTTGTGATGCAGACAAGCTGTTGCCCACTGTAAACTACATGAACTTGTGGAAATCGTACACAGGGTCATTAATCTATCTAACTGATAATTTAAAAGAGTACATGGCTCCTCCCCAACTCATGTTCACTTATAACATATGAGGGTAACCCTTTGTTTTGGAAATTTGGAATTTGGAAATTTACCAATGTTACCAATTAGAGGTGACATCATAGGCAATTCAGGTGGGCCCTATCCAATGGCTGGAGTCCTTTGAAGAAGAAGGGAACGTGAGAGACGAGGGCAATGGCTCGGTGGCAAGGCATTAGCTTAGCAAATACGGGTTCAATCCCAGCCTGGCGGTTAGTTTTCTTTAACAACTTGACACAATGTAGAACCTCAGTGAGGCATTGTCTGTGGGCATCTCTGTGAGGGAGTGTCAGGATTGGTTAATTTAAGCAGGAAGACCTGCCCATTGTGGGTGACATCTTTCCCTGGGTTTTGGCCTGTAAGGAGTGGAGAGGAGGAGCTGAGGGTATGTGCTGTAATGTACTCACTTACCGTTTCTTGACAGTGGCTCTGACTGGTTCAGGTTCCTGCCACCTTGTTTGTTTGTTTGTTTGTTTGTTTTTAGTTTTTCAAGACAGGGTTTCTCTCCATAGCCTTGGCTATCCTGGACTCGCTTTATATACCAGGCTGGCCTCGAACTCACAGAGATCCACCTGCCTCTGCCTCCCGAGTGCTGGGATTAAAGGCGTGCGCCACTACACCCGACTGGTTTCTACTATCTTAACCTCCCCACAAGAACAAACTGCAACCCAGAAGTGTGAACTAAAATAAACCCTTTCTCTCCTAAGTTGCATCTGTCAGGGTATTTTAGCACAGCAAGCAGAAACAAAAACAAAACATCCCAACACGAAGAAGAAGAAGAAGAAGAAGAAGAAGAAGAAGAAGAAGAAGAAGAAGAAGAAGAAGAAGAAGAAGAAGAAGAAGAAGAAGAAGAAGAAGAAGAAGACAGCAGGCAGTTTAGAATAACGCAGGCTTGGGTTAAGGAAAGCAAGGACCACCATCCACCACTAGGAGGCAGGCGAGGGACAGGTAATGCACACTCCTTCAGAGTTTCCAGAAGGAACTAACTCTAACAATGCTCAACTTCAAACCCCGGCCTGCCGAGCTGTAAGATGATAAAGGACGACCATTCTATGCACCACATTCCACTACCGCCGCCCTAAGAAAGAAATACACGTAAACAACAAAGACAACGGAGGTGAAGGTGAAGTTCTGCCCCAAGTCTTATCACTCAGAAATATGGTCACTTCTGCCCCATACACACATAGAAGCAGAAATAAATATGGGTAGGCCAAGTTTTTCTTCAAAACGTCATCTTCATTTTGAAAGTTGTCCATTAAAAAAAAAATGTTATATAAGGCTTTGTCATGAGCTTAGGAAACCAGGCTATCAAGATGCATCATGGGGTTGAAAAGGTGCTTGCCGTACAAGCTTGGGGACCAGAGTCCCAACTCTGGAACCCACATAAGAGCAGAATAAGAAAGCCAAATCTACAAAGTTGTCGTCGGACCTCCACATGCACCCTGTGGTATGTGCACCCACAGATGCTAATGATGACATGCTCATGCACAAAAATAATCAATAAATTTTAAAGGAGCTTAGGATGCTGGGCATGGTGACACACACCTTTAGTCCCAGTAGGCAAGACAGATGTATTTCTGAGTTTGAGACTAAGCCTGAGCTACTCAGCAAGTTCCAAGCCAGCCAGAGCTACATAGTGAGACACTGTCAGAGAGAGACACACACAAAGACAAACAGACAGACAGACAAAGACAAAGAGACAGAGACAGAAAGAGGACACTGAGTGTTCTCATACATACTGAGAGTAGTAGGCCTTGATCCAATTTGACAGTCCCTAGTATAATTGAAAGTGCTTGAAACTCTGAAATTTTTCCTTTTGTTTCTGATTTGTTCCATTTTCATTTTGAGCCTGAAAAACACACATGTGTATGAGGGTTTTTATTTTATTTTATTATTTCATGTGTATGAGTTATTTGTATGTCCATGCACCACATGGTGCCCTCAGAGCCCAGAAGATGACAATGGATCCCCTGGGATTGGAGGCATAAACAACAAACAAGTGCTCTTAATCTCTGGGCCATCTCTCCAGCCACATGTATGAGAATGTTTTTTATCACATATGGATAATATCTAAAATGTCCATCATTCAGAAGAAAAAAGGCCAAGTAAGTTGTAGTACAGATCTCACATGCATCATTTAATAATAACGAGCTGGAGTGCGTTCTGTTAACTGGCAACAACCGCACTGCAGAAAAAGGGTAAACAGGACCAGCTTACCACCTTCACCGGACATGATGCAGACACAGTACGGACAGCGACCAGCAAGGCTGGACCAGAGGCAGGACAATGAAATGGTGGTGGTTAAACAGGCCTCTAGTGCTTACAGATCCTAGGAGAACTAAACACAGGAAATAGATGGCACACAGGGGAGGCAGGAATACTAGCTGCAGCATCCCTGCTTGCTCATAGCTGTCCCAATGAGAGTAGAGGGTAAGAAAGTGCCAGGCTTTAGAATTGGGGTGGTGCCACATGCCCCAATGTGGAGAGCAAGGGCAGTAGCCATTGTGAGTGTAAGATCAGGAATTCCTTTTGGAGCTGTTAGATCAGAGAGGACTATTAGATATTCAAGCACAGATGGAGAAGTGGACAGTTGGCTAAGCCAGTCCAGTGCTCCTGAAAGCGGTCAGGCGGGGGGCAGAAGCATCCAGCCGTCTCATTGGTACAGAGGTAAGATCCCAGCCAAAGGGCTAGAACAATGGGGAAGGAAGGCAGAGCCCGGGATGTCCTCACGTCTAAGCAACGTCAAAGGCTATGGACTTGCCAAAGGAGAGCAGAGCCGTGAAACAGAGGAAAGAGAAATGGGAGACGTGGGGGATGAAGGTCCTAAGAGACTAAGCAACCAGAGTGCCCAGGACAAAACAGAGGGGCCAAGTGTGTTGTGGGGGGGGGGGGGAACAATAAATAGGCCAAAGGGCTATATCCTCTTTCCTAGGAGAACAGAGATGAGGCCAGGTCTTCTCCAGAGCAAGACTTCCTAACTCGAAGGTACTCAGCGATTGGCCACATTTAGGGGGTGTGTGGAGCAGCCTGGGTTCTGCCTGTCTGATGAGCTCGGAGAAATCCTGAGCAGCTCTCTAGGGACCACACTAAACAGCAGTAATTGAGACCCAACCCTATCAAGGCCAGGTGAGCACAGCTGAGGGGCTGGGGTTGGAGGGACTCAGGCGAGCACAGCTGAGGGGTTCCGGGGGTAGGGGAATCTCAGAATCATGTTTGTGTTGGTTACTTTCACATCCCTGTGACCTCAGTACCTGACAGAAACAACTTAGATGAAAGATTTAGCCTAGAGATAGCTCAGGGGTTAAGAGCACTTACCTTCTAGAGGACCAGAGTTCAGTTCCCAGCACCCATGCCATGTGGCTCTCAACTGCCTGTTCCTCCAGCTCCAGGGGACCCTGTTACCTATGACCTCCTTGGGGACCTGTATGCACAGGTACATACCCCCCACACAGATACATGCAAATGCAAACCACTGAAACTGTAAATCTTTCTTTTTTAAAGATTTATTTATTTTTTATTATGTATACAGTGCTCTGCTTGCACGTACTCCTGCCTGAACTCAGGACCTTTGGAAGAGCAGGCGGCACTCTTAACCACTGAGCCATCTCTCCAGGCCCTGTAAATCTTTCTTAAAGGCAACTTAGGAAAGAATTGTTTGGGCTCATGATTTTAGAGAGTGTATTTAGTCCTACATGGTGGGGAAGATACAGTAGGTATCTCAGCTCAAGGCAACTGGAGTGTGTGACTGTTCACGGCATGGTGATTCAAGGAACGGAGAAAGTGGGGGCAGGAACCAGGGGCCAGGAACCACTTTCAAAAGCATATCCCCCCCTTTTTTCTTGTGGCGTGTTTTGGTTTGTTCCACCATCCAGACCTCAGTGCCAGCTGAGGAACAAATATTAGACACATGAGCCCGTGGGGCCATTTCAGCTTCAAGTTGCTTGCCATGCTGCCTTCCCTTCCGACAGCCCCGTCTTCACGCAGTTGTCTCCAAACAAGGCTGGCTTATTTAGTTGGTCTTGGCCTCTGAGCTGGATGAGGGATCTTTAGACCTATGAGTCCTCTGATGCAATAGAGTCACGTGACAGCTCAGCAAAATCTACCGAACTCCACACACACACACGGCATAGCCCTAAATAAATTGCCAGCCTCTGGGGAGCCTCCATACCATTTCCAAAATCTCCAAAGAGCTGGAGCCAGGTCAATTATAAACGGCTGTCAGAGCCCATTTCTCTACCACAGCAGTTTCTAGACTCTAGGGGTGATTTTCCTCCCTTGACCGCCAGGAACATCCCGCTGTGTGCCACCTGCTAGGCATCATTGCTTCCAGAAAACCACTGACACAGATGGCTTTGTGTGGCTGGGGGTTGCAGAGGAAACGGCATGCAGTAAAGCCGACTGCAAACCCAAAGTCAAGTGCAGTCAGATAGGCGTCCTGACTGTTCCAGCCGCAGTCTCTGCTTGGGCATCCTTCATCTGCACCTTTCTCTGGCCTCTTTTTCTATCTTCCCCACACACTGGGCCTCATCTTCTTGCATCCTGGCTGCCTCCATACGGTTAAAGTCGGGGGGGGGGGAGGGGCAGTACTCAGAGCCATCTGTCTCCTTCTTAGTTTCTTTTCATTTTCCTTCCAGGCCCGAACTTCCTCCATCAAGGGTCCTGTGCCCCCCGGCTCCGCCAGGACAGATGCCAGCCTGCTGACCGCTAGCATGTTTTTAGGTGCAGGAAATACACAGTGGCTGCTTCAAATAGTCAAGGCCCCTGTGTACATGGGCAGTTTGTCTGACCCTATTTCCCAAAAGCCAATAATTTTGCAGAAGCCAGCCTGTGTGATGTTTAAGCCAAGAGTCAAGATGACAAATATTGTGCTGTAGCTCTTCATGAGGAGAGACTGCAAATCTCCACACATGTTTTCATTTTGAATTAACTCATCTCCCCCAAAGCGCCACCTGTAACCCTCTTCCATGGCTTTTCCGTTCTCTAAACCAGTTTTCTTTTATCCAGTCACTTAGCAAGAAACAAAATAAGACAAGCCCACTAGTTGGTTAAGTTGGCAGTAAGCACACGGTCTCCAGGCTTCGTTCCCAGGGGCACATGCCTTCCCTCCAGAAGCTGTCAGCTGTACTCATTTGCCCAAGAACACCTGGGTACCATGACAAGAAGACGGATAACGCGTCCAACAATGTCACTGCCTGTTTCCCATGTAGGGTAGGGTCTGAAGGCCAGTGTCTAAGATGCTCTGTGTCCTGAACCTCTAATTCACAGACCTAAGCATATCAGTGCCCTGCTTGAAACCCCTGCATGGTTCCACAGTGTGTGCAGCACAAAAACCTGACCATGCTCCAATGATGTCCAGGGGACGTCCAACCTGACCCTGAGACAGCCTTCCCTCAGGCATCTTTCCAAGTAGCCTAAGGGGCTCAAGTCAAGGCCCAAAGAAGAACATGGAGGAAGAATATCAGATTATCTGACACAAGATACTCTGCAAAGCCTTTTTCAAAACACATACAGGATGCCAGGTGGCGCGTGCCTGTAATCCCAGCACTTGGGAGGCAGAGGCAGGTGGATCTCTGTGAGTTCGAGGACAGCCTGGTCTATAAAGCCAGTTCAGGGCAGCCAGGGCTACATAGAGAAACCCTGTCTCGAAAAAAAAAAAGAAAGAAAGAAAGAAAAAGAAAAATCAAAATCAAAACGCATAAGTGTAGGCCAGACTCAGGAGGTAGAGGCAGATGCATCTCTGTGAGTTCAAGGATAGCCTGGTCTACATAGTGAGTTCCAGAGAAACCCTGTCACAAAAGAAACAAAAAAGAGAAAGAAGGAAGCCATGCCTCCTCAGGAGCCAAGGGCCCTCGGATGATGGCCACCCACGGTGCAGCTCTGACCACCAGGCCCTGACCCTGTCTGGCCAGAAATGGGACCTCACTGACATCCCATAACACACTGGCAAGCACAGAGCCACCACGGTTTGCATCCAGATCCACCTGCTGGTGCTCTCAAGGGTTGAGGCAGGCGATGGCCCCAAGCCAGAAAGAGGTTCAATGTCATCAAAGGAGCGCACTCAGAAGTTGCGAAGTGGGACAAGGACCACACAATGCCAGATTCAGAGCCAAGCGCAGCACAGTTGCAGAAGGCAGGAAACTGAGCTTCAACGGCCCAAACACCTGCAGACGGAGGCCTGCAGAGTCTCCAGTAAGGAACAAGGCTCAAGACAGCTGGGTGCAGGGGCTGTCAGAGAAAACCTCAGAGGTCAGGAAGTTATTTAATGATAGAATGCTTGCCCTACATAGGCGAGGCCCTAGATTCACTTCCTGGTGTAGGAAAGAAAGCTAAGAGTAACGGGCTATAGTAATATAAGGAAACTGTCCCCATGTGCAGTTAGAAAAGGGAGAGATTCGGGCGGTCTGGAGGGCTCAATTGGTAAAGGTGATTGCTGCCAGTCCCGACAGCCTGAGTACAGCCGCTGGGCCACACATGACAGAAGGAGAAAACCAACTCCTACAAGTGGCCCTCTGGCCTCCATATGTATGTACACACCTCTAAATTAGCAAGTGTAAAGCAAAGAAAGGATGAGAGAAGAAACAAAGTATATTAAAAAAAGATTCAAATCTAGGTCAACCTGTGCCAGCAGCATTTACCACCATCTCTTTTTTCAATGCTGGGGATCAAATCTAGGGCTTCGTGCACTCCCGGCAAGCATTCTACCACTGAGCTACATTTCCAGCCCAATAAGTCTTTTAATTATCAAACTATGTATGTTGAGTCTGCAGTAAGAGAAGGCAAACGTGGTTCCAGGTCCCTGTGACCCTCAGCATAAGAATCTGATGGAGGCGGGCTGGAGAAATGGCTCAGCGGTTAAGAGCACTGTTTGCTCTCCCAGAGGTCCTGAGTACAATTCCCAGCAACCACACGGTGGCTCACAACCATCTATAATGTCATCTGATGCCCTCTTCTGGACTGCAGGTGTACATGCAGGCAGAGCACTGTATACATAATAAATAAATAAATAAATAAATAAATAAATAAATAAATAAATAAGAATCTGATGGAGGCTGGGTGCAGTGGTGCATGCCTGTAATCCCAGCACTCAGAAGGCAGAGGCCCACCTGGTCTACAAAGTGAGTCCAAGGCAACCAAGGCTACACAGAGAAACCTCATCTCAAAAAAAAAAAAAAAGCAGGAAAAAAAAAAAGAATCTGATGGAGAGCTGACACCAGTTAACGGGTCCATGAAAGAGATCAACTCAAACCACAGAGATACCACAGACAATAATTTCCAGACATCCCCAGTTTGCTGGTGCGTGGTAATGAACCTTCACCTGGATGAGGCAGAAATACCATACATGTCAGAAGTGCTTCCAGCCACAGCACGAGGGAAGCTCAAAACAGGAGCTAAACCAGCCTGCCAAGGTCTCACAGCACCCACCGAGTACTTTCTTTTCCAGGAAAGGGGGTGCGTAATACTTGCCCTGTTGGTGTGATAAAAATATACAACTTGAGGGAGGTTTATTTCCCCTCACAGTTTGGGGGTACTAGTCCATCATGATGGGGGCGGGGTGCATGGCAGTGGTACCATGAGGCTACTGGTCATGTCACTGCCACAATCAGGAAGTAAAAAGAAATGACCCAGCCCCAGCGGACACATCTAGAACACAATTCCTGCTCCAAAGGCTCAGGGAGTTTACTGTGAGATTGTGTCTCCTAGAAATGTCAGAGAGGCTGCACCCATGACGTCTAGTCAACACGGCTGCCTAAACAAGACGGGAGCAAGGCTGAAGGTAACGGACACGCTAACTCGGAAGAGGGAAAGCTCCAGAGGCTTCAACCCTAGGCAAGAGCTGTGGGCAAGTGGGGAATTCTGAGATGGGGAAAATGGCCTTTTCCAGGGAAGAGCCCCACCACCCCCAACTGGTTACAAAATACCAAGTTGTTGACCCTGAGATTATATAGATACAGGTAACATTATACGGGCCGGGCAGTGTTGCAGGATATTTGATCCCATTGTGAACCCTGAGATTGTGAACTGTAAAAACCTGCTTCTTGTTTGGCGTGGTCCAGCCCCAACACACACCTATAATCCAAGAACTTTCAGTTTTATTGTAAAGAACTGATTTTTGGTGTGGTTCAGCCAGCCCTAACACACACCTTAAATCCAAGAACCTTCTGTTTATTATAGACAGGTGATTATGGTGTGGTTGAGCCCTAGCATGCACCTTTAATTCAAGAGCTTTCTGTACCCAGGATTTTAATAAAGTTAACCCTAGGTCAAGAGGGGTAGCAAGAAACCAGCTGACAGGGATTAAAGAGTAGGAGGGACTTTGAGACGAAGGGTATTTAAGACATCGTGGATAAGAAGGGGCTTTTGAGCCAAGCATGGTGGCGCACGCCTTTAATCCCAGCACTCGGGAGGCAGAGGCAGGCAGATGGCTGTGAGCTCGAGGCCAACCTGGTCTACAAAGTGAGTCCAGGACAGCCAAGGCTACACAGAGAAACCCTGTCTCGAAAAACAAAAAATAAAAAGAAGGGGCTTTTAAGCTTCGAGCTAGCAAGCCTTTGGCATTGGGCTTCTTGGTCTTTTCCCCCTGGGCTCTCAGCTGAGCTAGTGAGCTTTTGGGGCTTTTTCATCTAGGACACGAGCTGAGTATGAAGATCAGCTGGATGCTTTCTCTGCCTCTCTGAGATAGCAGGTTTTCACTCCAGCATCTGGTTCCTGGGTCTTTTTGGTAAAAATCGAACAGTTGGAATTTTCATTCTTTTAAAACAGAGCAGGTTGTATTTATGTATTTAGGAGTGTGTGTGTGTGTGTGTGTGTGTGTGTGTGTGTGTGTGTAACAATTAAAGAAAAGGAGAACTGGCCTGGAAACATTTCATCGGAAGTATGTCACTGCCATCCAGCAGGATTCAGGTCCCTTAAGCCACAGTGTGCACTTTCTGCGCATTGCAAGATCGACTTATAGAGGGACTTCCTCCCATACCCTCCTCTCTTTCCCTCATGTGTCCCCAGAGACTGTCTCTCCAATCCCTCCCCTAATAAGACCTCTCATGTGGAAAAAAAGAAAAAAGAACGGGCATGATTCTGAGGGCCGGTCACAGCCTGGGTTCTGAGATGGAGGGGGGAGGGGCAGTTCTAATATAGACTCAGGAGTAAGACACGTGCCTTTAATCCCAGCACTGGAGAGGCAGAGGAAGGTGGGTCTCTGTGAGTTCGAGGCCAGCCCGGCCTATACAGAGAAACCCTGTCTTGGAAAAATAAAAGAAAGAAAGAAAAGGAGGCCATGAATTTGAGAGCAAGAAAGTGTGGGGGGTGGGGTTTGGGGTTGGTATATGAGAGAGGTTAATGGGAAGAAAGGGGAGTGGGGAGTAAAATAATCATATTATAATTTCAAAATAAATTGTTTTTTAAAATTGAGAACTGATGCCCAGCTTGCTTTCTGTTTTTAATGCAGTCTAGGGCCCAGTCCATAGAACGGTGCTGCCCATACTTAGGTTGGCCCTTCCCCCACCTTAGTTAGCTCAACCCTGAAACTCTCACACACATGCGCAGCAGCTTGTCCTAGAGATGGTTCTAGATCCTGTTGACAATATTAACTATCTTAGGTGCCCTGGTTCAGGAAGACTAGGCAAGCAGATGCCATCATCATCAGGGCAGAGCAGAAGACAAAAGTTATAACCAGAGGCAGCTGCTACCAAGACATGGCCCAGGGAGGCCGCCGCTGCCTGACGAGGCTTGTCAAGAGGCAGACAGCAGGTTAGCATCAGAGCAAGGAGAGGAGGAGGAAGATGCTGAACAGCCCACTCAGGATGCTGGGACACACACTCCACACCCCTGTAGACCCTACTCTTCCTGTTTTAAGTACCCTCTTCACAGTGGGTGAGTAGAGCCAGCATCTCCAGGAGTAAAGCTCACACATACTGGGGTCCCCCACCCCCTCACAGGCCAAGCTGTGACCAGCCCACAGTGTACTACAGAACAAAAGCTCACTCAGAAGATAGTGGTGTTCTATAAAATTGCCAGGGCCAACCACTCACCCGAAAGGGCTCATCGGGGAATCCAGGTTTGCTGGGCCTGTCCTGTCGCCGGGACCTCAGGAGCTGTTTGGCTTGCTTTTCTGTCAAAATCGGGGAGGCTTCTGGAAAAAACCAGGAAGAGACTTGAGAGATTCCTAGGCCCAGGCGTCCATACACACTCTATCTCAGGACTCCAGAGAGAATTTGTAAGTTCAGTCTTGGTTAAAACACATCAAAGGAATCTACCCCCGAAAGGATGCACCATTTCTGAGGGCTCAGGAATTTTAAATTGTTTCTATTACGGTTAACTCAGAGCAAAAGCTTCAGGATTTAAATCTATTTACCTCCTACGACGGCCCATTTCTTTAAAGTGAACGTGTATGTAATGCGCGGGCTTTTTGTTTGCATGCTTGCTTGCCTTGTCTGTTTTGAAACCAGCTTTTGGCTGATTGGCCTTGACCTCTAAGTCTAGTTGGGATTAGCTTGAACTTCTGATCCTCCTTGGTGCTGCAACTACAGTTATTTGCCACTATGCTGTTAATGTGGTCCTGGGGCAAAACTCAGGGCTTCTTCACACACGCCAGGCCAGCACTCTGCTACATCCCTAGCCCTGAATATAGTTTAAAAAATAAAAATAAAATAAAATAAATATATAAATATATCTATATCTATATGTCCTTTCCCATTGTGTGTGACAATAAGACTGTTAAGCCCAGCCTTCACACATTCCACTCAGAAGGTATGGTCACAACACAGCAAATGGGGAAGGGAGAATCATATGCAAATATTAAAAGATATTAGCAGAATATTAAAGAATAGTAATTCTAGAAGCTTGCTCATCCAAAAAGAAAGGGCATCCGTCAATACGCACTATATACTATCATGCTGGCATCCTTGGAGAGAGACCCTACCTGAGGAGAAAGCCAGCAGAGTGAGAGCGAAGACCAACAGGAACAGCTTCTCCATGGTGCCAGGCTCCTCTCCGCTGACTGAGCTCAGGAGCAGTCCCACCTACTTGAAAGTCCCCTGTGTCCCCACCCCCGTCAGACCCAATGCTCTGTAGACCGTTACTAACACAGCTCGCCGTGTGACGCTAAGCGTGTCTGACACTGAGTTTGTAATAATGACTGTTAAAATATTTCCCTCCGAATTCCTGCAAATATCCATCCTGAGGCAGGAAATGAGCCCTCTGAATGTGACCTCCTGAGTGTGGTTTTGAGAGTATTCATTTCACGTAAACAGGTCCTTCTGGCACGTTCTGTAACTATTTCTCTAAAGCTTTGGCTTGGTTTTGTCTGGTTTGTTTCTTGTTTGTTTTGGTTTTGGTTTGTTTCACTGAGCAGCTCGCGTCCCCTTTTTGCCACTTAGTTATTTTGTTGTGTATGTATGGGTGTGTGTACATGGACACTCACATGCCTTGGGGGGCCAAATTGGGGGACAATTTGTGGGATTCACTTCTCTCCTTCCACTGTATAGGACCTGGGAGTTGAACTCAGGTTGTCAGGATTGTCAGCAAACACATTTGCCCACTGAGCCATCTCACCCTCCCTGGATGTCTCTTATATTTCCATATTTCATGACATTTCCCCAAAATATCCATTCATCAATGTAAGTTCTTTGTCTCTGTCTCTATCTGTCTCTTTCTCTGCCTCTCTGTCTGTCTGTCTCTTTGTCTCTCTCTGTCTCTCTGTCTCTGTCTCTGTCTCTCTCTCTCTCTGTCTCTCTCTCTCTCTGTCTCTCTCTCTCCCTCCCTTCCTCCCTCCCTCCCCCCCCCACCCCCGCCACTCCCACCCCTTTAGGTAAGTCACTTAACTTCTTTTCTCTCTTCTTGAAGAAGGAGGCAACAAAACCCACCTTGTGGGGTGTGGTGAAGCACTGGGGTGAAGTCACGGAGCTGTGACCACTCACTCTTAGCCAACTCTTTCTTTTTTTTTTTTTAATTAAATCTTTTTTTTTAAGATTTATGTATTTTTTAAGTTTTTTTAAAGATTTATTTATTACATATATAGTGTTCTGCTTGCATGTACACCTGCACACCAGAAGAGGGCACCAGATCTCATTATAGATGGTGTGAGCCACCATGTGGTGCTGGGAATTGAACTCAGGACCTCTGGAAGAGCAGCCAGTGCTCTTAACCGCTGAGTCATCTCTCCAGCCCCCGATTTATGTATTTATTATTATGTACACCTGCAGACCAGAAGAGGGCATCAGATCACATTATAGATGGTTGTGAGCCACCATGTGGTTGCTAGGAATTAAACTCAGGACCTCTGGAAGAACAGTCAGTGCTCTTAACCTCTGAGCCATCTCCCCAGGCCCAACTCTTTGTTAAAATTAAGGAGTTTGAGATCCAGAGATGGAAAAATCAAGTCCAGGTTCATACATGGTTCATATTCGGGGGAGAATCTAAATCTGTCTTCACACTTAACTATGTGTTCTTCTCTCTGTGTTCCATTCTGTAGTTTAGATGCCGGCTGCTCATAAGGCCTGTGTGTCAAAGGTGTGGTCCCCAACATGCCAGAATTGGGGGGAGGGGGAACCTTTAAGATGTGGAGCATAGGCCAGATATAGTGGTGCATGACTTTAACTCCTGGGGAGTTTTAGGACAGCCAGGGCTGTGTCGATAGACTCTGTCTCAAAAATAAAACAAAATAAAAGGTGGCGCCTGCATAGGAAGTCCTAAGGTCACTGGGGACATGCTGGTCCTGAGGACTGTGGGACCTGGCTCCATTCCTCTTTCTCTTTTGCACCGGCATCCTGGCATGACCTATCCTGTCCCACTTGTGCCCCTGCCATGGTTTGCCTCCTCACCCCAGGCCCAATCGAAAGAGGGACAGTGAGTCATATGCTAGAACCCCCTGGACTGTGAGACAAAGGAAACTGTTGCTCAGGGCTGAGTCAGAGTCTCAGCAATCAAGAGCACCTGCTGCTCTTGAGGAGCACCCACACTCAGCTTCTGGCACCCACATTCATAACTCCAGTTCCAGGGGACCCAATGCCCTTTTCTGACCTCCGCAGGCACCAAGCATGCACATGGTACACATGTGTACATGCAAGCAAAACTTCTCATATAGAAAATAAAATAAACCTAAAAGAGGGTTTTTTTGTTTGTTTTTTAAGGAAAAGAAGCCATGTATTGGAAAGAGAGCAAGGCAGGAGGGTACCCAAGAGGGTTTTAGAGGGCAAAGGGGAAGGGAAAAATATATAATTACATTAACATTATAACCTCAGAAAAAAAATTCTGTGTCGTGGTTTACTCCTTTAATCCCAGCACTCAGGAGGCAGAAGCAGGTGGATCTCTGTGAGTTCAAGGCCAGCCTGGTCTACAAAGTGAGTTCTAGGACAGCCAAGGCTACACAGAGAAAGCCTGTCTAAAAAAATAACAATAGTAATAGTAATAATCATCATAACAATCATTTTTAAAGAAACCTATAAATTGATCATCTTGGGTAGTCCATCACAGGGATGAAAACTTGACTAACCCACCATAACACACTTCTTCCTGCACGGGACCTCAGGAAAAATCAGTGAGGCCATGAGCCTCTTTAACCAGAATTAAGGGTATATTCATAAGGAGAAGAAAGGCTGCTGGGGGCGGTGGCACACTGCAGGACTCCTGGCTCCTTCCATGTAGAAGCAGGAGGATAAGGGAGGTTCACGGCCCTCTCCAGCACACAGGAAGCTCAGCGCAAGCCCCACTTCCCTGACCCTGCCTCAGCTGAAGAGGAGGGGATCTGACAAGCTGCCGCAGCTCTCAGTAAGTACCACGTGAAGAAGTCATTAAATACAGAACAAGTTACAGCCAGAAGGGATGTGGCATGTCTTTGCATAATGTTCCCCAGTCAGAACAATGCCTGTTGTCCTGCGGTCACTTGGCCAGCTCCAAAGAAAACAGAACCTGACCCTCAGTTGCCAGAGTCGACGCTAATGCTGGGTAACTGATATTAAACTGAAATGTCCTCAAAAAGAAAAGAAAGAAGAAAAATAAACAAGATCTTAAAACAAGAGTTTTATCCTGCCACTGGGTTGGTATACAGAGGTTTCAAATAGACTGCAGACAGGGAAAGAAAGCGTGCGTTGTCAGTGAAAGATGGCTCATCTCTTCTCTCTCTCTCTCTCTCTCTCTCTCTCTCTCTCTCTCTCTCTCTCTCTCTCTCTCTCTGAAACAGTAACCCTGGCTGTCCTGGAATTCACTCTGTACACCAGGCTGGCCTAGAACTCAGAGATCCACCAGCCTCTGCCTCCCAAGTACTGGGATTACATGCATGCACCACTATCTGGCTCACTCTTTCTTTCTTTCTTTCTTTCTTTCTTTCTTTCTTTCTTTCCTTCCTTCCTTCTTTCAAGGCTGGCAAAATAGATACCAAGCCTTACAACCTAAATTCAATGGCCGGGATCTACAGGGCGGAAAGCCTGAACCAATGCTGGCCATTCTTATGCTGTATACAAATGTATTTATAGAAACACACACGTAAATAAATTTCAGCAAGTTCTTTCCTACCTCAGGACTTTTGTGTATGTTCTTTTCCTGACCACCTCCTTCCCATCTTTCAGGGGTCAACTTGAATCTTCTCCCATCTGGGGAACCCTGCCCTTCTTAGCCTCCTCAGTAAAAACCCCCTGTCTCCCACACCCTTTTCTGTCCCATACTCTGTTTATATCAAATTTATTTGTTTGCTTTTCAAAAGGCTGTCTTCTCCACTGGGCTGCACGCTCTATATTTGTGTGTATTCTCTCAGGGACTGGGAAGGTGACACTGCAGGACCTGTTTCACGCTCTGGGATGCTGATGTGGAAAGGATCCGGCAAGTAGGTGTGGAGAGGGGCGAGCCATTTCAGTTTTGCCTCTCGGAAGAGGGTGCAATTCTCAATATGGCCACAATGTGGCAGTGTAGAGAGCAGGACCCCACTACTAGAACCACGGAGAAATGAGGCCACTACGCTTTCCTATTCTGGAAGTGCGCAGGCTCCAGGGAAGCGCTGGTCATAGGGAGAGGTGGCGCTCCAGTGGCGCTTAAAGGTCTTCGTCAGATGCCGCCTAGGGCTAGGAGAGCCACTTGACAACATCTAAGGACGTTAAGAAGGTGCCACCTAGGCTTGAAGAGGCACTCTTGTAATCCCAACGCTCACAAGGCTGAGGCAGGAGGATTGTGAATTACAGAGCAGCTGAAAGCGTTTTGACTTTTTCCCCCACCCCTCTTTTTTTTTGTTTGTTTGGTTGGTTGGTTGGTTTTGGGGTTTTTGTTTGTTTGTTTGTTTGTTTGGGTTTTTTGTTTTTGTTTTTTTGAGACAGGGTTTCTCCGTTGTAGCATTGGCTGAACTCACTCTGTAGATCTGGCTGGCATTGAACTCAGATATCTGCCTCCTTCTACCTCCCAAATGCTGGGACTGAAAGTGTGTGCCACCATTGTCCGGAGATATTTTGATTGTTCGTTTTACTAGACAGGGTTCTCTGTGTAGCCTTGGCTGTCCTGGACTCACTTTGTAGACCAGGCTGGCCTCGAACTCACAGCAATCCGCCTGTCTCTGCATCCCGAGTGCTGGGATTAAAGGCGTGCGCCACCACCGCCCGGCACATGTTCAGAAACCTTTTACCATTGCCAAATTTCCCACTGCCTGACATTCGGATGCAGTCACAGCTCCCACTTAGAAAGGGTAAGGGCTAGACCAGGTGCCTCTATTTGGGCAGTGGGACAATAAGCAGATGTGACACAAATGGGGTGTGCAATGTGTTTATGAAGCAATCTACCTGGGTCAGACAACCTGCCCAAACCCTCCGAGCCGAATAGTATATTTAAGTTATTAATAAGGCCTTGTCAGAACAGCCACTCAAAAGCAAATGAATGCCTCTGTGTAGGCAGGGTGACATAATGGCTGCAATTGTGGGTTTTGGAATCATCACCAAACCTGGGGTTATCTAGGGGTGGCATCTGCCTGTAATTCCAGCAGTTAGGAAGTAGAGGCAGAGAGTCACGAGCTTGTGGCCAGCAGTGGGGGGGGGGGGGCAGGCAGGGGGGGCCAGGGGTGTGGCATTGTCTCCAACACACACACATGCACACACAGGGGCTAGATATGACTGTCCTTCTTATTCTTCCCTCTTTCTCTGTGTAAAATCACTCTTATTCATTTTGCATGCATGCATACATTCTCGGACACAGGACAGAAAATCGTATGCTGAGCTAGAAGAGGCTGTGCACGTTACGCTTGTGGTCCTACCGCTTGGGAGGAGGAGACAGGAAGATGAGGAGGTCGAGGTCATCCTCGGCTACATAGGAAGTTCAAAGCCACTGTGTCGAATATGAGATCCTGTCTTAAAAAAAAAAAACAGAAGAGGGGAAAATGAGTCTGCGGAACAGTTTCAGAAGACCAACGATGCCGAGGTTAGTCACGCACAGCAGGATACAGAACTTTATACATTGTTTATTAGAAGGGACGGTGGCCCCCTTTTAGTGCGAGATTACTCGCCCCTCTTGCACATCCACCTTGGCATCTCTTTCCCTCAGGGCTTTGCCTATGCACAGCCTTCCCTTCCTGTTTGGAACTGCATAACAATGGTGAGATGCTTTGGCCTTCCGGCCTACTGAGTGCTTCCACAAATGGACTTTAATTTCTCCTCTGGGTCCAGGGATGCTGGCCTCAATTTGTCTCTGCGCAGCAGGTGAGGAGAGCCAAGGTCAGCAATGGTTGGGATGGCCAGAGCCAGCCTGCTGTCCAACCTAAACAGGAAGGAGAGGCACATGGGCAGAGGAGCAGGAATGTAAGATACAGACAGATGCTGGGGGGTGTGGGGGCAGAGGGGGTGCAGGGGAGGGGGAGTGCAATGTGTTGGGTGCACTGGAAAGGCTGGAAAAGTGCCAGCCTGGAACTGGAAGATACATTCACTCTGGGGAAAACACTGACCTAGATGTTGCTCTTCTTGCTGGTATGTTTTATTTATTTATTTATTTATTTATTGGGTTTTTTTTTTTTTTTTAGACAAAGTTTCTCTATGTTATCTTGACTATCCTGGACTCGCTTTGTAGACCAGGCTGGACTTAAACTCACAGCGATCCACCTTTCTCTGCCTCCCAAGTGCTGGGATTAAAGGCGTGTGCGGCCACGCCCAGCTCTACTTTTATTATTATTTTTATTTATTATGTATATGAATGCTCTGTCTGCATGTACACCTGTTCATCAGTAAAGGACACAGGATCACATTATAGATGGTTGTGAGCCACTACGTGGTTGCTGGGAATTGAATTCAGGACCTCTGAAAAGCCATGTGGTTGCTGGGAATTGAACTCAGGACCTCTGAAAAAGCAATCAGTGCTCTTAAGCTCTGAGCCATCTCTCCAACCCCATTTATTTTTATTTTATGTGCATTTGTGGTTTGCATATGTTTGTGTGAGAGTGTCAGATTCTGGAGTTAAAGACAGTTGTCAGCTGCCATGTGGGTACTGGGATTTGACCTTGGTCCTCTGGAAGACCAGTCAGTGCTCTTAACCACTGAGCCATCTCTCCACCTTTAATCCCAGCACTTGGGAGGCAGAGGCAGGTGGATCATTATGAGTTTGAGGCCAGCCTGGTCTACAGAGAACGTCTAGGACAGCCAAGGCTGCACAAAGAAACCCTGTCTCGAAAAACAACAACAACAACAACAACAACAAAAAATTAGTATCTTCTGAAAAGAAAGAGAACATGTTCGCTCAAAAGCAATAGGAACAGGATGTTGGGGAAAAAAAGAAACATTTGCCAAACAAATCAACAAGAAACCAAATTCTAAGCAGGCTGTGGTAGTACAGGCACCAGCCCCAGATGCTTCAGCAGCTGAGGTAGGAGGACTGATTGTGACCAACGTGAGCAACACAGTGAGAGACAGAACTTCAAAAAAATGGGAAAGAGCTGGGTGGTGGTGGCATACACCTTTAATCCCAGCAAAGAGAGGAGAATCTCTGAGTTCAAGACCAGCCTGGTCTACAGAGTTCCAGGACAGACCAAGAAATCCTGCCTTGGGGGGGGGGAGGGGAGAAAGAGAGAGACACAGAGAGAGAGAGAGAGAGAGAGAGAGAGAGAGAGAGAGAGAGAGGAAGAAGAAGAGGAAGAAGAGGAAGAAAGAAGAGGAGGAGAGAAGAGTGAAGAAAGAATAGAAATTAAACAAGAAGGTTGGTGAAAGGGCTTAGCAGAGAAGAGCTTTGAACTTGACTTTAACCTCCTCACCTGTCTTGGACAAGGAGAACTGAGTCCTGAAGCATCCTTGACCTTCAGCGGTCATCACAGCACATACACACACACACACACACACACACACACACACACACACACACACACAGATTTTTTTAAACACAAGAGCAGAAATTGAAAACCTACTGTGAGTTCGAGGCCAGCCTGGTCGACAAAGTGAGTCCAGGACAGCCAAGGCTACAGAGAGACCCTGTCTCGAAAAACCAAAAAAAAAAGAAAAAGAAAAAGAAAAAGAAATTGAAAACCTAATAACAAGGTTTAAAAGAAAAACTGAGGAAATGTTTTTTACAATAAAGCAAGAATGACAAGGAAAGTTTAAGAAAACAAGAAAAAAAATATGTTTGTAAGGGAGGGTGTTTACCCAAATCAGTTGGACACTGTGTCCACATGAAACGTTGCCTACGGACGTTCGTAGAGGCTTTATTCGTCAGTGCCAAGCCTGGCAACCATCAAGATGTCCTTCAGAGGCAAGTGAACACATGATCTGGAAGGAAAATGAAACAAAACGAAGAAGAAAATTTAATAGTATGTGAGAGAAAGCAGACTGAAGCCAGGATGCCCAGTATTCCTGGGACCACAATGGACACCCGGAGCTGTGGCGGCCCCTGCTCCGCGTCTCCTCCCCCATTACCTGAGCCACGTGAACAAACTCAGTAGCCCACAGCACCGTCCCTCTGAGAGCATAGTTTTGCCAGATTTTCAAACTATCGCCCTGCCTGGAAATTTCCACCGTGATGAGGCTCTTCATCCTGTCCCCTGACTCCCCAGGCTGGGATCTTCTTGGGGGAAACCAAATCCATGCTCAGCCTAAACCCCTCGGGCAACCTTCACATTGAAGGGCTTTATGGCTACTTCAGCGTAGAGTTAAGTTGGGGATGGTTTTACAGTTTTTCAAAGCAAAACTGTACTGTTTAGAGATATTCTTGGGGATGGTAAAACTAAAGAAGATCAAGGAAATAAAGACCCCAAGTTCGGGACAGGTATTTCCTGTAACAGGGGAGGGAGGAGACAGCACACAGAGTATTGCTGTCAGTGTACAGTATGCCCATCCGGATAGTGTTTCACAGATGTGCACTCTATTATGACTTTTTAAGCTGTTTGTAAGGTGTGTGTGTGTGGTTATGTGTGGTGGTGTGTGTGTGTGTGTGTGTGTGTGTGTGTGTGTGTGTGTGTGTGTGTGTTTAAGAACATCTTTAAGTATTTTTTTTTTTTACGTGCACAGGTGTTCTGCCTGCATGCCTGTCTGTACACTGTGTGCATGCAGCGCCCTAAGAGGTCAAAAGAGGGCATCAGAGTCTTCTGGGACTGGAGTTAGAGCCTGTTGTGAGTTGCCACGTGGGTACAGGGAATTGAATGCTGGTCCTTTGGAAGAGCAATCACTTAACTGCTGAGCCTTCTTTCCTTGTTTGTTTGTTTTGTTTTGTTTGTGTTATGAGACAGGGTTTCTTTGTGTAATAGCCCTGGCTGTCCTGGATTCACTCTGTAGACGAGGCTGGCCTTGAACTCATAAAGATCCACCATCTGCCTTTACCTTCCAAGTGCTGGTATTAAAAGCACGCGCCCCAACCACCCAGCTAATATCCTAGAATTTTTGTTTGTTTGTTTCAAGACAAGTTTTCTCTGTGTAGCCTTGGCTGTCCTGGGCTTGCTTTTGTAGATCAGGCTGGCCTCCAACTCACAGCAATCTGCCTGTTTCTGCCTCCCGGGTGCTAGGATTAAAGGCGTGCCCCACCACCCCCGGCTCAATATCCCAGAATTTAAGCAACATTTTAAAAATAAATACATGAAAGAATGACCTAAAGATCTTGGAGGGAGAGGAGATGCCTAGTCCACCACAATCTGATTAAGAGGACCTGGGCAGGAACTAGGCAACCCAATTTAGCTGTGGTGGCTCACACCTTTAATTCCAGCACTTGGAAGGCAGACAGACCTCTGAGTTCAAGGACAGCCTGGTCTACATAAGACAACCAGGGCAACACAGAGAAACCCTGTCTCAGGAAACAAAACAAACAAACAAACAAACAAAATCTAGCTGGGTTAAGAACATCATGGTTTTGGTATAAGACAAACTGGGTTAGTCAACTGGGTTAGTCAAAGCCCCCCTTGGTTGACTGGGACTGTGTAATATCACACACACACACACACACACACACACACACACACACACACACACTTCCTTCACATATAAAATGAGAACGGTGAAGCCAGGTGGCAGTGGCACACCTGGCCTTTAATCCCAGCACTCGGGAGGCAGAGATGGATCTCTGTGAGTTCGAGGCCAGCCTGGTCACAGAGTGATTCCAAGGACAGCCAGGGTTACACACAGAGAAACCCTCTATCGAAAAACTTAGGGAAAAAAAAAAAGAGGAATGCTGGGAATGCAGCAGCACAGTGGCTAGGCAGGAGTCAACACAGCTGGCTGTCGTGATAATAATTAGGGACTAGGATGAAGCTCCTCAGTGAGGGCTTAGCACGCAAGGCACTCTGGGTTCAGTATCACAGAAACAAACACTAAGATTTCTCAGAAGCAGAAGTTTCTATGAAACTTGTCCTATTCAGGCAAAATGATCAGCTAATATAAATTTATCAGAGAGATTACTTTTGTTTGTTCAAATTGGCCTTGATATCACTAGGAAGCCTAAGCTGGCCTCAAACTTGAAGTAATCCTCCTGCCTCAGCCTCCCCAGTGAGGGAACAGGTGTTTACCACTACAATGAATGAGAATATTAATCTTTGAAGCATTTTCATAAGCATTGATCTCCTCACTGCCTTTGCATGCATGTGCGCATCTAGGGAACCCACACAAGATGGGAAGGGGGCGCGGAGCAGGGTGCTTGCTATAGCATCTACGATCATGGAAGCAGGTTACATAAAGTGTGGGTCACATCACAGAATGGAGTGTTATGGAGCCACCAAACAGGACCTTTTTCTCTTAAGTGTGTGTATCTATATGTAGAAGTGTATAAACACAACATGCTGAGTCTAGTGTGGTTCATATGTAGGTGTTTTTAGGGCTGACCACATGACACTGGATAATCAATCAAGAGCTTTATTCCCTGGGCACAGCTGATTCTCCCCGCCCCCACCCGTCTTTAATTGACTGTAGCTTTTCATCTATGGGCTTGTTGAGACATACTGGTATATGCCAACTGCTGTCATTTTTCAGGTCTTGGTTGGGCTATAAATATGGGGGGGGTTGTTTTTTGTTTTTGGGGGGGGTTTTGTTGGTTGGTTGGATAGTTGGTTTTTCGAGACAGGGTTTCTCTGCATAGCCTTGGCTGTCCTAGACTCACTTTATAAACCAGGCTGGCCTCAAACTCAGAGCGATACACCTGCCTCTGCCTCTCTAGTGCTGGGATCCAAGGCCTGTGCCACCATGCCTAGCTAAATATGATATTTTTAAATATGCAAAAGTAAGTGCTGGAGAGATGGCTCAGAGGTTAAGAGCACTGTCTGCTCTTCCAAAGGTCCTGAGTTCAATTTCCAGCAACCACATGGTGCTCACAACCATCTATAATGAGAGCTGGTGCCCTCTTCTGGCATCAGGCAGAACACTGTATACATAATAAATAAATAAATCTTTAAAAAAAAAAAAGCCAGGTATGGTGGGGGGCTGGAGAGATGGCTCAGTGGTTACTAGCACTGGCTGCTCTTCCAGAGGTCCCGAGTTCGATTCTCGACAACCACATGACAGCTCACAACCATCTATAATGGGGCCTGAGCCTCTTTTGGCATGCAGGCATACATGCAGACAGAGCACGCATACATAAAATAAAAAAAAAAGTTTTGCTGGGCGTGGTGGCACGTGCCTTTAATCCCAACACTTGAGAGGCAGAGGCAGACGGATCGCTGTGAGTTCGAGGCCAGCCTGGTCTACAAAGTCCAGGATGGCCAAGGCTACACAGAGAAACCGTGTCTCGAAAAACCAAAAAAAAAAAAAGTTATTTTGTTGCCAAACACTGGGGAGGCTGAGGCAGGACAATTACCCTGTGACAGACAGAGCAGTGATTCCCAACCTTCCAACACTTTGACTTTTGTTTGGTTGGTTGGTTTTGGTTTTGGTTTGGTTTGGTTTGGTTTGGTTTGGTTTTTTGAGACAGGTTTCTCTGTGTAGCCCTGGCTGTCCTGAACTCATTTTGTAGGCCAAGCTGGCCTTGAGCTCAGACATCTGCCTGCCTCTGCCCCCACAGAGTGCTAGGATTACAGGCATGCACTGCCACGCCCGGCTGAACAATAGTCATTTTAAAAGAGTATGCTCTGTTGTTTTCTCTTAATAAATGTAAAGGTTCTGCACCCAGAAGGATTTATAGAAAATGGTGATATTTGCGCACACAGTGCCAGTGGTCAGAGCAGAAGGTGTGCCAGTCTCAGACTCACATTGTGGTCCTGGCTGGTGGCGTCATCAAAGCTCCTTATCTGATGGCTGGTACAGAGTATATGGTGTGCTATGCTCTCAGAGCCAGGCAAAGTGGCACTTGTCCATGCTCCCAGCGCTGGAGAGTCAGAGGCAAGATGACTGCAGCAAATTTGAAGCCAGCCTGGCTTACGCAGGGAAAGCGTCTCAAAGTGAAAATAATCTCAGGTCTCTTCCTGAGAAAAGGGGGAAACAGAACCTGCATTTTAGAACCCCAGGGCAAGGTTCCCACGGGAGCAACAGCAAATTAGAGAAACTCTTTCTTCCATGGGTTTTACTGAAGCTGACCTGGAAGACCAACGTAGTTCTTTTTAGAATATTTATTTATTTATTTATTTATTTATTTATTTATTTATTTATTTATTTATGTGTGTTTATGGGTGCTCACATGCCACAGAGAGTATTTGGGTCCCAAACTGAGCCCTTCAGGCTTAGTAGCAGGTGCCCGCACCTGCTGAGCCATCTCACCAGCCCATGGACGGCCAAAGTAAAGCAAGTATTATCTGGGATGTGATAAACCGTTATCGGTGGAGTTGTTTTGAGCTTGAGGGGGTTGTTTTTGTTTTTGATATGGAGTCATATTGTGTACCCCTAGCCGACAGGAGCTTGTGTTAATCCTATCAGTCAAGAATAAAACCACTTGCACAATTTAAAGCCACATTTAAAGAAAACTTTAATTAGATACTAGACAGGTTGATGGACTCTCTGGCCTGGTCCATCTCTGGGTTCCCAGAAACGGGCCCTAGTCACGCTTTTCAGAAAAGGCAAAACCCACAGTTCACTGCCATGTCCCGTCAGGTCCCATCAGCAGCAAGCATACATCCTGATGTATTTTCTGCCCGTGCACCTCCAGCCCACATGTGAGCAAGCACATCCATGCAGATGGATCAAACAAACAGAGGGCAAATATTATTCTTAGTTGCAAACAGAACTCTTAACCTGAAAGGTACAGTTTTCCTGCTTTGGTTTCACACACGCTCTGCAAGCGCATGTAGGTTCCCAAGGAGGCCAGAAGAGGGCGTCTGATCCCCTGGAGTTTGTGTTCCGGTCAGTTACGCACTACCTGGCACAGGTACTGAGAACCAAATTCAGTTCTTCTGGGAGAGCTCTTAACCGCTGAGCCATCTTTCTAGCCCTTAATAATTCTTGTTAGACGTGTTTCTACAGGCCTGATGCCCGGCGAAGGCTCGAATTTCCCACACAGTAATTGCATAGCAATCAACCAGTATGTGTGTCAATAATACCAATAAGAAGATTAGGGTAGCTCAGTGTAGTGTTGGCTAGCATGTTGAACCTCTGGGTTGAACTGCTGGGTCCCCAGCACCAATATAGAAATAAATAAATACAGACAGAGAGCAAGAACATTGGTCACTTTTAGCAATCTTTGACTTATGTCTTTCAGAATGAAACACTTTTGAAAGAGTAATAACGCACTATCATGCCACTCCCTCCATCAGTGAGAAAGGGAGTCAGGCTCAAAGTCAAATGCTATAAGTCGCTTACGGTAGAACTTCCTTTGGTTCTGAACATAGGCCGGTCAACCTTGCACACTAATATCCGCATTACTCCGCCCCTGATTTCCCGAAACCACGCCCCCTCCACTAGTCTCCCCCTCCCCCCCTTCCACTTGACCCCGCCTATAAATGGTTGTATCCGCTCAGGACCCGCCTTTCTTTAACCCCGCCCACCAGCGGAATGGGCCGCCATAGGCCTTGTCCTACCTGGCCCCGCCCATGCTCTGGTCGCGTCAGGCTCCGCTCATCCCTCGCGGAGCGGCCGGCCGGCCGGCGTGTGGACTGCGCAGGTGCACACCGCGAGCGCTGCCTCTCATCCCACGCAGATCTCGGGGCGTGAGGGTAGGACGGAGGCCGCAGGTTTGGCTTCGGGTAGAACCCAGGGCCACGTGAACGGACCGGGGTCTCCAGAGACCTCGCGAGAGGGGCGAGGCCCCCCCCCCCCCCGCGCGACGGCCGTTGCGAGCCTTGGTGGCCGCGAGCCGGGCCTGTGCTGGACTGAGCCCACGGGTGCTTCCTGCGCCTTCCTCGGGGGCCGAGGCCGCGCTCGCGCGCGCGCGCTGCGAAGACGAGCCGCAACCCCACGCAGTGAGTCCTAAGGCGAGCCCGCTGGACCCTGCAGCGCCCTAGGCCACGCCCGGCCTGGGAAGATGGAGGGGGACCGGCGGTCCGGCCCACCCGCCCAGAGCCTGCTCCCCGATGGCCACTTGGTCCTGTGGACGCTGTGCTCCGTGCTGCTGCCGGTATTCATCACCTTCTGGTGTAGCCTACAGCGGTCGCGCCGGCAGCTGCACCGCAGGGACATCTTCCGCAAGAGCAAGCACGGCTGGCGTGACACCGACCTGTTCAGCCACCCCACCTACTGCTGCGTGTGCGCGCAGCACATCCTGCAGGGAGCCTTCTGCGACTGCTGCGGGCTCCGCGTGGACGAGGGCTGCCTCAAGAAGGCGGACAAGCGCTTCCCGTGCAAGGAGATCATGCTCAAGAACGACCACAGGGCCACGGATGCCATGCCCCACCACTGGATCCGCGGCAATGTGCCCCTGTGCACTTACTGTGTAGTCTGCAGGCAGCAGTGTGGCAGCCAGCCTAAACTCTGCGATTACAGGTATGGGACGGCCCTGTGGGAGGCAGGATTGCAAAACAGTGAGTCGTGAGACCTAAATTCATCTCAACTCAGCAAATGATTTAAGCCACTCACTCAAAGGCATCCCAGGCTTTCATGGTGGTTCTCATTTGAGGTTGTTTTTTGTTTTTTGTTTTTTGTTTTTCCTTTCTGAGACAGGGTCTCTTGTGTAGCCCAGGCTGCCTCAAACTCACTGGAGAGCAGAGGATGACCTTGAACTTCTGATTCTTCTGCCTTCACCTCCCCAGAGCTGAGATTACACCCCAGAACCACCAGAACCAGTTCATGAGGTGCTGGGGATCCAACCCAAAGGCCGTGAACACGTTATTCAAGCCCTCTGCCGCCTACTGAACTCCACAACCACCACCCCCTACTTTTTCACCCCTGCTAGGCGTCTTAAGTGCTGCCTGCCTCGTGGCTACTCTATAGCACCCCATTTTATATAAGGAAAAATGAAGGGCACACAAAGTATGTCAGTCACAAAACCGATGGGTACTTAGTCTGGAACAGTGAAAACAAGGGTCACCCCAAAGCTGTGCTCTTCCATTTCTTTTGCTAACACAAGGTGTTGGGGTCATAGTGACGTATTTGACACTATGGATAGGAAAGGAGTATTTCTTATGTTTTCCCTCTGTTTGTTTATAGGAGGGAGGTGCGTTTGCAATGGAGTTGTACGCGTGGTGGCAAGGGGTGGGGGGGTGGGGGGGGGTCTAAGACAGAACTTTATGGCCTGAGCTCCCTTCTGCTGCATGAGTCCCGTGGTTCTAACCCATCATTCTGTTGGGCCATCTCACCAGCCCTGAAAGGAATATTTCTGTTGTCATATCTTTCAGGACTAATGTCGCAGATGAGTCAGTCACCTTAGCTAAACTTAAGGATATTTTCGTGAGCCGGGGGGTGGTGGTGCATGCATTTAATCCCAGCACTCAGGAGGCAGAGGCAAGCGGATCGATGTGAGTTCAAAGCTAGCCTGGTCTACAAAGCGAGTCCAAGACAGCCAAGGCTACACAGAGAAACCCTGTCTCAAAAAACAAAAACAAACAAACAAAAAGAATATTTTCATGGCCTCAATATACACATCCCACAATGCAAAATTCATTATTCAGTGTGTATTTTGAAGCCACACAACGAGTTTTGCGTTGTGGAATGCTGTCTGAAATGGGCTTCTGTGTTCTGGGGGGTGGGGGGGCCGGTGTTACAGATCATCTATTCTCACTTGTTTCACACTTGAGAAAATTAAAGATAAAATAGCACTAGTTCCTAAAATTTCTAACACCTAGTTTTGTCAGAGGCTTGTCAGAGGTTTTATTTCTGGCAAATAGAAACTCCCACACACACTTTGAAGAGCTGAACAGAAAGGTGGTACTAGCGCTGAAGCTAGTGGGGCGGGCATTGTTGGCATCTGTATGTGAGTGCAGATCCCCACAGAGGCCACAAGAGGGCGTCAGCCTGCCCTGGAGCTGACGTTGTAGGTGGTTGTGAGCTCCCCATCATGGGTGTTGGGAATCAGAGGGTCCTCTGGGAGAACAGTAGTACATACTCTTAAGTATTGATCAATCTCTCCATCTTACTATGTGTGCACTTATCGTCCCTGCTGGGACACACTGAGAGCAAAAGAGAACACTATTAATAATGATGCCAGATGCTGGGCTTGGTGCACGCCTTTAATCCCAGCACTCAGGAGGCAGAGGCAGGCGGATCTGGGAGAGTGCAAGGCCAGCCTGGTCTACATAGTGAGTTCCAGGACAGCCATAGTGAGACCTTGTCTTAAAAGACAAAACAAACAAAAAATAATTTCTTGTATTTGGGCCTGGAGAGGTGGCTCAGCAGTTGTACTGGTTACTCTTCCAGAGGACCCAGGTTCAATTCAAAGCACCCACATGGGAAGGGTCAGAAATTTGCAGTTACTCTTGGCTACAGAACTCAAGGCCAGACTGGGATACAAGAGACTAACTATAAATAAACAAACAAACAAACTGATGCATTTTTTAAATAACTGACAATAAAAGAGATTTCTGGGTAAATGAAAGTGTATGCAGTTACCAAAACCTAATGACAGGGCCATCAAGATGGCTCAGTGGGTAGACTGCTGCCACCAAGTTTTACCACCTGAGTTGAGCCTGTCCTAGGCCCACATGGTGGAAGGACAGAGTCCAGAAGTTTTCCTCTGACCTCCACAGATGTGCTGTGGAATGCCCCTCTAACACATTGCGATTCATTAGAGGATAGGTAAGTAGGTAGATAAAAGTGAGTCCAGGACAGCCAGGGCTACACAGAGATACCCTGTCTCCAAAAACAAAACAACGTAGTAAAGAAATTCATGAATATATTGTAGTTTTAAGAAACTTAAGTAACATACACAAAAATAACAGGATTAGAAGTTCATGCCCTTTCCACCTGAGTCTTTTCTTCCCAGAAGAAATTATTATGAACACTTCGTGAGCATCCCTTGCCGGTTATGTCCAGTAACAATGTACTGCTCTTAGGCTGTGATTCTCTTTTATGAGGCCACAATCGTGTAAGCCTGTGCCAGGAGGCTAAGCCAAGGCTCTGCCCTTGGTTTTGGTTTTTGTTGGTTTGGTTTGGTTTTTGGTTTGCTTGTTTGTTTGTTTTGGGGGGGTCTTTTACTATTTTATGTGTACTGGGGTTCCGCCTACATGTGTGTCTGTGTGCCACGTGCATGCCTGGGGTGCCCACAGGTCAGAGGAGGGTGTCAGATTCCCCTAGAAGTAGAGCTGTAGGTGCTTTTTGAGCCACCTCATGGTTGCTGAGAGCCCAGCCAGGTTCTCTGCAAGAGTAACAAATGCTCTCAACTGCTGAGCCATCTCCCTAGCCCCTGCCCTTGTTTTTCAACACTATAGGGGGTTTGTTGTTTTATTTTGCCAGATGTGTGTGTGTTTGTGTATGTGTGTGTGTTTCTTTTTCATTTTTGTTTTGTTTCAAGATCAGCACTTTCCTAAAGCCAGGCAGTGGTGGCCCACGCCTTTAATCCCGGCACTTGGAAGGCAGAGGCCGCAGGATGTCTGTGAGTTCAAAGCCAGCCTAGTCTACACAGTGAGTCCGGGACAGCCAGGGCTCTGTTACACAGAGAAACCCTGTCTCAAACAAACAAAAACAGCGCTTTCTGAGTGGGAAACTGTGACTCCTCAAACGTGTCCCCTGTGCTTGTCTCCGTGGTGGGAACAGTTTACATGCCAAATCTGATTGGCTGTGCAGGTGTGAAGCCAAGGAGTCAAGGACATCAGAGTCTCATAGTCTTGCTCGGCTTAAAAATCAGTGGTGAGAGTTGACCCTCTTCCCCACAAATAAATGTGATACTATGGGGGGAATATACGATACTAATCTAGAATGAGCTAGGCTATGGTGTAGGTGGGTAGGAAATAGAATATTTGAATTATTTGAATAGCATGAACAGGTCCTGGGTTGCATTCCAGCACCGAATTTTTTTTTTCCCAAGCCAGGTTTGGCCATCTATAATCCCAGCACTCTGGAGCCTGAGTCATTAGGATTAGGAGCTCAAGACCAGAGGACCAAATAGCAGGATCTTCTCTCAAAAACAATGATATTATATGCACTGGTGCAATCAAATAGTAATTAGCTGTAGGCCACCAGTAGATGGAATATTTACATCAACTGTGTAACCATCTGTTACAGTTTCTGAAGTTAAAGGCCAGGGTTTATAAATGTCGTGAGCTATGTTATACTGTCCTTTACACGTTATACAGGTATCTGGTTTTAGCCATCAATAGAACTCTTGAGGAAACAGCAGTAATTACTTGACACATCTCAACATCCAAAACACCTTTAAAATAGAAGGCCACGAGTTAACATCCAGCAGGAAAGTGTTCATTCCCTCCTTTTAAAAGTAGTTAATTCTGTCCTTCTCTGATGGCCTGCGTTTGCTCAGTCAGATGTGTCTTACTGTGAGTGGATTAAATAGCTTAGCAGATTAATAATAGAAAGCCTGAGTCTCGCCAGCACTATTCCCTGCCTATTGTTGACACCGGCACCCAGTACAGAGGCAAATCTGAATGCACACGTCCTGTCTTTGTTTCAGAAGCAGACATGGAGCTATTTATCAGCTCCTAAAAGAAATGGGATGTTTTGCTTTCCACATACAAGTTGAAAGGTTTCCAGACCAGACCTGAGGAACCACAGATGTCATAAACAGGTTTCAGCTAAAGCACACACACTACTAATGTGTACAGCTGTTCTAGATTGACCTTGTGTGCAGGGAGTGGGGGTAGAGGGCATGGTGTACCTTCAGGTGTCGCCACGGTACAATATTGCAGCAAGAAGTTCCTTTTTTTTTGTTTTTGTTTTTGTTTTTGTTTTTTTTGTTTTTTTTTGTTTTTCGAGACAGGGTTTCTCTGTGGAGCCTTGGCCATCCTGGACTCACTTTGTAGATCAGGCTGGCCTCAAACTCACAGCGATCCGCCTGCCTCTGCCTCCCGAGTGCTGGGATTAAAGGCGTGCGCCACCATGCCCGGCGCTATTATTTTTAAAATTATCATAAGTAGTACATTTTTGTCAAACTCATTACACTTATTTGTGTGGGGATGCGCTATTTTAACTTCCCACAGAATGTGGGTTTTGGATTAGGAACACTGGTTTAAAATTAATTGACAGCGGTGTCTTCTTTCCTCAGGTGCATTTGGTGCCAGAAAACAGTCCATGATGAATGCATGAAAAGTAGCTTAAAGAATGAAAAGTGTGATTTTGGAGAATTCAGAAATCTCATCATCCCGCCGGGTTATTTAACTTCCATTAACCAGATGCGTAAAGACAAAAAAACAGATTATGAAGCGGTAATTAGTTATTTTTTATAAATTTATTCACTTAAAGATGGCAAGTAAAATGTTTCCTTAATTCTGTGTATCTGAGAAAGTGGGAATTAAGTAAATAAGAGGTTAAGGGTTATAAAGGTAAGTCACAAAACTCTGCCCAATGCCCAGTATGATGGCACACAACTTTAATAGCATCACTTGGGAGGTAAAAGGCAGCAGGATCAAAAAATTAAGGCCAGCATAGTCTATATAGCAAGTTCTAGAATGTTTCGCAAAGTCTGGTCTTAAAAACTAAGAACCAAGCCAGGCCGTGGTGGTACACACCTTTAATCCCAGCACTTTGGAGACAGAGGCAGATGGATCTCTGAGTTCAAGGCCAGCATGAACTTCAGAGTGAGTTAGTTCCAGGACAGCCAGGGCTACACAGAGAAACCAAACCCCTCCCCCCCAAAAAAATTTTAGCTGGGCAGCGGTGGCACACGCCTTTAATCCCAGCACTCGGAAGGCAGAGGCAGGCGGATCACTATGAGTTCGAGGCCAGCCTGGTCTACAAAGTTAGTCCAGGACAGCCAAGGCTACACAGAGAAACCCTGTCTCAAAAAACAAAACAAAACAAAGCAAACCTAAGAACCAGGGGCTGGAGAGATGGCTCAGCGGTTAAGAGCATTGGCTGCTCTTCCAGGGGACCAGGATTCAACTCCCAGTGCTCACGTAAGGAGTTAGATCCAGCCATAAGTCCAGTATGAAGGGATGTAGTGCCCCTTTGGGATGCTAGGCATTGCTTCGTTTGTTTTGGTTTTTTGAGACAGCGTTTCACTGTGTAGCCTCAGCTGTCCTACTCACTCTGTAGACCAGGCTGGCCTTGAACTCACAGGGATCCAAGTGCTGGGATTAAAGGTGTGTGCCACCATGCCCGGCTTAGGCATTGCTTTCATATGGTACACAGGCATAAATGCAGCCAAAACACCCATACATATAAAGTAATAAGAGATCCTTTAATCACAGTCCTCAGGAGGCAGACAGATCTCTGTGAGACCCTGTCTCAAAAAGAACAAAGGAAAAGACTAGGAGTCACAAACAGCCAAGCCTTCCAGAAAAGGAAAACAAAGAGATCACAGAAAATCTAAGTCCAGTCTGTCAGTGGCTAAAAGAGATAATAGAGAATACTAGGGAGGCAGAAGCAAGTGCGTCTCCCAGTTAGGGGGCCAGCCTAGTCTACAGAGCTAGTTCCAGGATATAAAAGTAACTTTTATTCACCAGAAGTAATTGTTGTCTCAGAAGCTTACTGCCTCCATTTGCTAACATAAGCCTAGTCCTGGAAGCTTCTAGCCTCTGTACAGTCTAATCTAGGCCTAGAATGTTTTCAGCCTCTGAGACTTATTACTGAGTAAGCTCACCCTTTCTAGTTCTTTCTGAACTCTAGCTGGCTGGTTCAGCTCAGCTATTCTGGCTCAAACTCAGTCTTCCAGCTGACTGATTCACACTGGCTTCTCTGAGCTTCTGACTGAACTGCCCTGCTTGGCCTTATACTAACTTTGGCAGGATGTTCTAATCTTCTGGCTCCATTCTGTCTTCACTTATGTGTAACTTGTTCTCTCTCTCTCTCTCTCTGCAACCTGTCTCATACAACTGTCCTGGTCAGACTGCCTTCTCTCTGTCCCTCTGAAGTCGCCTCTCTTTCTTGTGTTGTTCTCCTGAAAGTTGGGCGTATCCTATTTATTCTGTCAAATCTTCCTCTGATTTGTCACTTTGTCTGCCTCTCAATTAAACGTCACTTTTAAACATCACTTTCAAACATTAGTGCTTCCTTCTACAAACTAACTTTACCTTCATTGTTTGGGATTAAAGGTATGTGCTAATGGCACGTCTGCATTCCAGATCTAGAAGGTCTTTGGATGTGATCAGAGGACCCTGTTGCTAGATTAAACATCCTCTACACCAGACATCCAGGGGCCGGGAGGACAGCCTACCTCATGCTGCTAATCTGCTGATAACAGTTCAGTAGAGGGGAAGAAATGCTATCTGTTTGTCTATCCACTGGGGAGCCCACCCGGCTCTGATGGTTAGGTTCAAATTCAGGATCACACAGGTACCCCTGATTAAGGTCTATGGGACACTAAACAAAACCAAAATTAGTAAATAGAGGGAAGAGGTTTGTATATGGCTGGGGATGGGGTGATTTTAAGGATGGAAAGGAAGTGGGAGGGAGAACCAGATACTCATACACATGTATGAAAGAATAAAATGATACCATAGGCCTATGGAGGACAAGGGACACAGGACACTTCTGTGGGAGGAAGGACCAGATATGCCATACACATGTATGAAAGAGTAAAATGATACAATAGGGCCTATGGGCGGCAGGGCACAGGACACTTCTGGCTCAAGCATTTCTGATAAGGTATACTCAACCTACGTAATGTTTTAAGTATTTGAACACAACAATTGTGTGGTAAATTATGTGATGACTTTGATTGCTTTATTAATGAGTTCCTTTAATTTTTTTCCATGAGTGTGTGTGTGTATGTATGCACTCACACATGAGTATCACACACAAAAAAATGAAACTGAAAATAAAATATTTTTAAGTGCTTATCACATTTACTTATTTCATGGAGGGTATACATGTGCCATTGCGCATGAGATGAGGTCAGAGGTTAACTTGTGGGAGTTGGTCCTTTATACCAGGTAGGCTCCAGGGAGTGAACTGAGGTATTAGGCTTGGTGATAAGTATTTTTACCTGCTAAGCTGTCTCACCAGCCTCTAAGTATTAGTCGGAATTCATCTAGGACATGCCTGGATGTTCATATTTAAAGGACCTCTAGCTGTCTTCTGAGAGGCAGTTGTGAGCTACTTGAAGCGGGTTCTGGGGACAACACTGCAAGAGCCCTATGAAAATACTGTTTAAAGGATGCTAAAGGGGCTGGAGAGAGGGCTCAGCAGTAAAGAGCACAGGCTCTTCAGAGGGCCCAGGTTTAATTCTCAGCACCCACATGGCAGCTCACAACTGTCTGTAACTCCAGTCCCAGGAGATCTGATGCCCTCTGGTTTCTGAGGACACTGCATACTCATGATGCATGTACATGTAGACAAAACAGTCATGCACACAAAAATAAATTTTAAATATATTAAAGATTGATAAAATTTAGCAGGTGGTAGTGGCGTACACCTTTAATCCCATCACTTGGGAGGCAGAGGCAGGTGGGCTTCTGAGTTTGAGGCCAGCCTGGTCTACAGAGTAAGTTCTAGGACAACCAAGGATACACAGAGAAACCCTGTCTCAAAAAAGGGGGAGAAGGTGATTAAATTTGATTTCTTTAAAAGGGTAATGTGAAAAGAGTGCAGTGGCGACTGAGGAAGTGAGTACTTGACGTGTAAGCATGAGGACTTGTTCTCAGCATCTGTGTCAAAGGCTGAGCATGGCAGCATCTATGTATAGTCCTGCCAGCAAAGGGCAGAGCTCCTGGGGCTCAAGGCTAGCCAGCCTAGCGTAACTGACAAGCCCATGACCCATCAGAAGACCCTAGCTCAGTAAAAAAGGTAGCCTCTTGTTGCTGGAACACCTTTCATCCCAGCACTTGGGGGGCGAGGACAGGTTGATCTCTGTGAGTTCCAGGCCAGCCAAGGCAATGCAGTGAGACTCTCAAAAGACCAATTACAGAACCATCGTTACTAAAGAAAGCTTTATGTCTCAGACACTAATCCTGTTTGTTTGTTTGTTTGTTTGTTTGTTTGTTTCATGTTCCTTTTCAGCTAGCTTCTAAGTTTGGAAAGCAATGGACCCCATTAATAATCCTGGCCAACTCTCGGAGTGGAACCAACATGGGAGAAGGACTGTTGGGAGAGTTTAGGATCCTATTGAATCCAGTCCAGGTAACTAAAGAGAAAAACCGTCCTTTCTGCATTGCCTGCCTTGGTCTTAGCTTTTATTTCCATAAAATGTAATGATTATAGATGCTTTAAATCACTACCTAGTCATAGGAAAGAATATAACAGACTCAAGCCCTTCAAATGTAAAGTAAAACAAAAACTATACTATCTATCAATTCTGTTTCAAGGGATATCAAGCCTTAGGTCACACAGGGATGGGTGCAAATGTTTGATGGCAGCATTTTCCATAATTGCCTCAAAGTGGAACAGCTTGACTGTGCATGGCCTGCTCAGTGGATAAGTAAACTGTGGACTCATAGAGTACTCATGGAGCCACCAGGCCAGGCTCAGAGAGAAATTTTTGATAAGTAAATTATACCTTGAATTTTTTAAATGGGTCAGGCATGCCATTAAAATAGAATATGCAGCCAGGCGTGATGGCTCATGCTTTTAATCCCAGCACTCAGGAGGCAGAGGTAGGCGGATCACTGAGTTCGAGGCCTACCTGATCTACAAAGCAAGTCCAGGACAGCCAAGATAACATAGAGAAACCCTGTCTCGAAAAACAAAAAACAACAACAAAAAAAAGAATGTGCCTGTCTAGGTGTAGTGATGTAACACCATAGTCCCAGTACACAGGAGGCAGAGACAGGTGTATCTCTGAGTTCAAGGCCAGCCTGGACTACACAGTAAGATCCTCTCTTAAAAGCACATTTTAAAAAATAAGATTATATGTATATGCTAGATAACAATCTACTTTGTAGCTGTCAGAAATGTAATTGCTTTTTTTCCTTCCAGTTTATGCGTTTTACATCTTTAGTACTGGATCAGTAACCCAATGATAAAGCAATTGTCTAGCACTGAGAGCCCAGATTTAGTCCTAACAGTAAGATGCATAAATTTGCATTTCCTCAATGATGTAAATATTTTTTGCTATTGCAATATAACTTTGTAATTATAAAACTGGCAACCAAAGTCATTTAAAAGATATGCGGTGATTTATCGAGTTTCCTACTGTTGGAAGTTGAGACTGCCCCTGCACTTGGATTACTATAAACTGTCCCACAGAAGCCACCAGTACAGACAGCATTAGTCTCCTAAGTATTTTCCTGTGTCAGTAAATACTTACAGATATTCAGAGTCCTTACACTTTAGGTCACTGTGTATTTGTCAAAATTATTTTCTAGAAATTTGCACTAGTGTTGTTTTGTTCTGTTTTTAAGTCGTGAAATACGGAACACTAGCTAAAGATAAGCTTAGCACACTTTAGTTTGATGTGAATAAAAAGGAGTCAAAATGGAGTTGTAGTCTTAGTTTGAATTGTCTTTCAGCATCTGCAGAGTCACAGGCCGCTGACTTGACTCCCAGGCCTCAGTGTCCTGGGCGGTAGAATCAGGCCGGTTCCTCCTGCGTAGGTCAGTGTACAGGGTGAGCCACAGTGAACAGGAGGTCTGGGCTTGTCTCTGAGGCACTGTAAAAGGAAAATACATAATAGCCAGTACTGCTGCTCAGCTACACCTCTGTTCTTCTAGAGTTCAGTCATCGGCAGGCAAAGGGCAGTGTTAGGCAAAATAATTTTTTCTTGCCCTTTCACTTTTAGGTGTTTGATGTAACTAAAACGCCTCCGATCAAAGCCCTGCAGCTCTGCACGCTTCTTCCTTACCACTCAGTTCGAGTCCTTGTTTGTGGAGGGGACGGGACTGTGGGCTGGGTCCTCGATGCAGTTGATGAGATGAAGATTAAGGTACCCAGCTTTTGCACCTACTGCATGGGGCTAATGGTTTGGCTCCGTAGTAGAGCGCCTGCTTAGCATATGTGGCTTCAGTCCCTAGCACTCCCCCCACCCCCAAAGAATAAAATTAGCAGGTGACTATTAGAAGATGAAGCCAGTCAGGCGTGGTAGTGCATGCTTTTAATCCCAGCACTTGGGAGGCAGAAGCAGGCAGATCGATGTGAGTTTGAGGCCAGCCTGGTCTACACAGTGAGTTCCAGGACAGCCAAGCTTACACAGAGAAACCCTGTCTCGAAAAACCAAAAAAAAAAAAAAAAAAAAAAAAGATGAAGCAAATTTGGGTAGTTAGGAATAAGACACTGATTAGTGGTTAAGACAACCTACAGTTGTTATGTTTGTGTCTTTGTTGCTTTAGTCTTTACATTTCACAAAATATCATTATGCTCCAGATAATCTAAAGGAAAAAATCTGCAGTACATCTTCTGTATTCTAGGGACAAGAAAAATACATTCCACAGGTGGCGGTCTTACCTCTGGGAACAGGCAATGATCTGTCCAATACCCTGGGTTGGGGAACAGGCTATGCTGGAGAAATCCCGGTTGAACAGGTCTTGAGAAATGTAATGGAAGCAGATGGAATCAAACTGGACAGGTAAGCTAGGCTGTGCTAGCAAGTCTGTCATTTGAGCTTGGGGATATTTTTCATATATATGAAGATGTGTGTAGCTATAGAATTTAATGAAGTTGCCCAGGCATGATGACTCATACCTGTAATCCCAGCCCTTGGGAGACTGAGGCAGGAGAGAATTGGGATGAGTCTGAGGCCAGCCTGGGCCATAGAATTGAGATCTTGTCTCAAGAAACCAAAACCAAGTTAAATGTAATTTAAATTAAAAGAACTGAGCTGGGCATGGTGGTGCACACATTTAATCCCAGCACTCAGGAGGCAGAGGCAGGCAGATTGCTGTGAGTTCGAGGCCAGCTTGGTCTACAAAGCAAGTCCAGGACAGCCAAGGCTATACAGAGAAACCCTGTCTCAAAAAAAAATAACCAAAAAAAAAAAAAAAAAAAAAAAAGAACTATATTTGTTGTGCTTATGACAGGTGCTGGTATCTTAGTCGTGGTATTATAAATGGTTCAGTTATAAATTATGCCAAAATTTGAACACTTACTTGGGTGTAAATATGTTCTCAGATGCTTTAAAATAGCATTTGTTAAAATAGAAATTTTCGTCTGCCAGGCTATCTAGAATACAGGTTTTTTTGGTAAAAAGTACTTTCTTCTTTTTTTTTTTAAACTTCTGTTTTTTAGATGGAAAGTGCAAGTAACAAATAAAGGATACTACAATTTAAGAAAACCCAAGGTATGTTTCTAGGGCTTCAGCCGTAAGCACTTCAGCAAAGGCACACGGTGTCTGCAGTACATGACTCCAGGCTGGGGGGGCACGGGGGTGGGGGGTTGGGGGGAGCACACATGGACGGAGAGGCCTGTTATCTGAAGGGAGCTGGGTCCAGAGCGGAAGAACACCCAAATGCTGCTTCCTCACTAACCCCTGCTGGGTTTGGTTTCATTTTCCCCCCACTGGCTTGTGTTTTGGGAAGTGCTAGATTATTACCCTCCCACTGAGCCACATCTCCAGGCCCCAAGCTGGACTATAAATGTGCTATAGAAGAAAATATTGCTCAAGGACACTTAGTCCTGGCCTGGCAGATCAGGTTAATTTGGGTCAGCAAAGAAACGCAGGGTTTCCCACACAGAGGTAAGCATGTCAGCAAATAGCAAATAATACAGAGATAATAGAGAATATTTGAGCCAGGACCAGTGGTGCACGCCTGTAATCCCATGGAGCTCTGTGAGTTTACTGAGAATCAAAGTCAGGATCTCACACATGCTGCCCACGTACCCTGCCACTGAGCTACCT
Organism: Acomys minous; assembly: GCF_964271855.1. Lineage (NCBI taxonomy): Eukaryota > Metazoa > Chordata > Mammalia > Rodentia > Muridae > Acomys > Acomys minous. Next base: position 81,710,666 of record NC_140493.1, on the reverse strand, counting down.
ACAGTCCCAATCAGTATTTTAAGAAAGATCCTGAAGACAGTGTGACCATAGTTCAGAGACCCAAGGAGAGCCTTGAGGACAACAGGATCCCAGAAGCCTGCATATAGAATCGAGCCATTCCAGATGGGAAGTTCTGAGGTAGGATGTGCAAGCGAGATAGAAAGTAGGAGTGGCTCTGGAATTCTCAGCCTGTGGCTTCAGCAGGCAATGTGTGACAGTAAATACAGAGCACAGACTGGGACTGACCTGTGTGTGGCACAGCTGGTAGAGTCACCCTCCTTCCTCTCTCCAGGAGTTCACAATGAACAACTACTTCTCTATTGGACCCGATGCCCTCATGGCTCTCAATTTTCACGCTCACCGTGAGAAGGCGCCATCTCTATTCTCCAGCAGAATCCTTAACAAGGTGTGTGGGATAAAATAACATTTCCTGCTTATCACCGAAGGTACAGTAAAAACCAACACTTCAATTATATTTAGCACTCTTAGATTCAGATCACTGATTTATGGAGGCATGTGTTCTACTGTGTATTGGATTTCTAATTAAGATATGTAAATATATTTTGTTAACAATAACAAGAGCTTAAAAACTAGAAGTGGAGTGCCGGGCGTGGGCGTGGTGGTGCACGCCTTTAACTCAGGCAGATCACTGAGTTCGAGGCCAGCCTGGTCTACAAAGTGAGTCCAGGACAGCCAATGCTACACAGAGAAACCCTGTCTCAGGAAAAACAAACAAACAAACAAAAAAAAAACTAGAAGTGGAGATGTTTTACTTAGATGGAAGGTAATTGGCACATGTTGAAGTTTATCTTAAATAGCAGAAAGAAATTCTAGGGAAAATAAAATTTGTTGCCTTAGGAGGCCTCACAAGGCAGATGAAGTGAGGAAAGGGCCATTTGTTACCCATGGCTCACGACACCATCACCACTCCAGTTCCGAGCATAGCGGACTCCTTTGTTGGAGATATTGTTTCAGTTTTTGTTTGTTTGTATGTTTGCTGGGTTTTTTGTTTGGTTTGTTGTTGTTATTAGTTTTTGTTTTGTTTTGTCTTGAGACAAGAGTCCCGGATGCCGCCCTGACATTTGCTAAGTAGACTAGGCTGGCCTGTAACTTTCAGGGACCCATCTGCTGCCGCTGCTGCTGCTGTGCTTCACCATGCCTGGCTCTGTTTAGGGTTTGTTTGATTGTTGTGGCTTTTGGCTGTGAAAAATAAGTGCAAATTAGTTGTGTCCCTATTTCTATTTTACAAATCATTGAAATTTCATAGTAGGTTGCAGAGGGTGGGGAATGTCTTTGTGACTTTTATGGACAGCTGAGTGATGAGCTTCTGGGAGCACGAAGGCAGGTCAGCTCAGCATGACTCAGTAGCCAGTGGTGGCTCAGACTTCAGGTGTCTTGCCCCCTAGTGGTCTTTTAGTCGTATTTAAACACAGCACAATTTGGTGAAAGCTTTTCTGTGATACTTAACTCAATTTGTCAAAGCAGACAAATAAGTAAGCCAAATGCAGATCAGCTGTTACTCCATCCAAACTCCTTGTAAAATCCTAAAGATAGGTTCTGTGGGTTGACTGAGGAAAACAAGCTTACCATAAGGGTCTTGGGGAGGATCTGGTGCTGAAAAATCTTCAGCCACACAGATAGTGCAAAGGTCACCAGGCCAGAAAGTTCCAGGCTTCTGGGCAGAAGGAACAATCCTGTGTGCAAATCTGAGTGGAAAGACCTCTGTGCCCCCTACAGCTCCTTTTTTTATTTTTTTAAAGACAAAATTGTGGCTGTAATCCAGAGGCTACGGTCGAATGCCCTGTCTGCATGTCTTGTCTTGCTATTATTGATAAGCACAACATTGTGAGCAGAGGACCAGGGAAAGGGGAAGGCATCTTAACCATGATGCTTATTCCAAGGTCACTTGAGAGATGTTTGTTTATCATCAATCCATCATTGATAGTATGAGAGAAATCTGACACATTAAAGCAACACTTGGCAGGAAATTGTTGGCAACCAAGATTATGCTTGATCAACAAAAAAAAAATCTCTAGTAGCTCTATTTTGTAAAACTGTGGTTCTCAATTTGCCCACCTCTTGATTGGCCTCTGCTAATATGTTTGCTGTCACTAATCACACAGGCCATTTTTTAAATCTCTCTTTGAATCCCAGTAATCAGTCTTGGAACTGGTAACTTTAAAAAGCCATTGTAAAGCCGGGCGTGGTAGTGCACGCCTTTAATCCCAGCACTCGGGAGGCAGAGGCAGGCGGATCGCTGTGAGTTCGAGGCCAGCCTGGTCTACAAAGTGAGTCCAGGACAGCCAAGGCCACACAGAAAAACCCTGTTTCGAGAAGAAAAAAAAAAGCCATTGTAGCAGCAACCATTACAGGATCCAATAGATGCAAAGAATTACCACACAATATTCAGGGAGAACACTCTTTCACAGACACTGGTTCCCTTTTATTAATAATGTTATTAAGAGAACATGGGGCTGGAGAGGTGGCTTAGTGGTTAAGGGCACTGGATGCTCTTGCAGAGGACCGCTCTTGCAGAGGACCAGGGTTTGATTCGCAACACCCATGTGACAACCCACTTCCCTCTCTAACTCCAGTTCCAGAGAATTAGGTGTCCTCTTTGATTTCTACAGGTACCAAGCACACATGTGGTGCACAGACGTACATTCAGGCAAAACACCCATACACGTAAAATAAAAACAAATCTTTTTTAAAATAATGTTAACTAAGTCAGTGAAGAGTTGGCAACTTCAGTGTTTTTATCAACCCTTCTATACTCAAAAGTGTCTATACAACATTTGCTAGATGTATATGTATTTTCCTTAAGTCACCTGGAGTACGAGGAGAAGGTAGGATCTTCTTTGTCCAACATAGTCTTATAACATGTGCCTTTGGACTAATGAGAAGGAAATGCTATTTAATCACAGACCATCCCAGCCATATTCCACATCGCCTCTGTGAGACAGACTATTTAAACCACAGTGATGGGTTTTACTGTCACATGCTAAAGAGGAGGAGTCTGTATCTGTAACAGAATGGGACACCAGAGGCAGAAGAACTACTATCAATTCAAGGCCACTCTGAACTACATAGCAGGACCCTATCAGAGAAAAAAAAGAGGGTTCAGGAATTGTGCTCGGTTGGTAGAGTTCTTGTGTGGTATGCGTGTAGCCCTGGGTCAATCCCCAGCTCCCCATAAAACCAAGAGTGGTGACATAGAGGCAGGAGGAGTAGGAATTGAAACTAAGTATCAAATTCTAGGCCACACTGGGCGACAGGGACCCTATCTCCAGAAAGAAGGGGAAGGCTAGCACTTCATGGGTCACAGTTCACCTGGAATTCTGCAGCCACGGATGCAGAGTAGAAGGAAATGCTGAAGCCAGGCACAGTGGCGCACGCCTGTAATCCCAGCTCTTGGGAGGCAGAGGCAGGTGGATCTCTGTGAGTTTGAGGCCAGCCTGGTCTACACAGTGAGTTCCAGGACAGCCAAGGCTACACAGAGAAACTCTGTCTTGGGGGGGAAAAAAAAGAGGAGGAGGAGGAAGAAGAAAAAAGAAATGCTAGGTGTTAAAAGAATGTGAAAGTGCTAGAGGCGCCTTGTTCTTCTGTCCCTTAAAGTGTCTTCTTGATGCTTTGATGCCATACTTACAATGTCTTCTTTTTTCCTTCTTCTTTTTTTTTTTTTTTTTTTTTAGTCTTTCAAGACAGGGTCTCTCTGTGTAGCCTTGGCTGTCCTGGACTCACTTTGTAGACCAGGCTGGCCTTGAACTCACATCAATCTGCCTAGCTCTGCCTCCAGAGTGCTGGGATTAAAAGCGTGTGTCACCACGCCCAGCCCAATTTCTTTTTTCTTTTGGTTTTTATGCGGTCCTGGAACTCACTCCATAGACCAGGCTGACCTCAAACTCAAAGATCCGCCTGCCTCTGCCTCCCAAGTGTTGGTATTAAAGGCGTGTGCCACCACACTGGGCCTTGTCTTCTTAATGTTTTAATGCCATTATTACAGTGTCTTCTTAATGTTTTAATGTCATATTTTTGTCTATTTTTCATAGGCTGTTTATTTATTCTATGGAACTAAAGATTGTTTAGTGCAAGAGTGTAAAGACTTGAATAAAAAAATTGAGGTAAGATACTAATGTCTTTTCTAAAGTTGGGCATTGTCTAGATTCTGAAGTTCTTTATCAAAAGCTAAATTTTTTGGAAACATACTTTGTTCATGAATGTGGAATGTTTGTATGCCAGGCACTTGGCTGTGTTCTTTGTGTGTGTGTGTGTGTGTGTGTGTGTGTGTGTGTGTGTGTGTGTGTGTGTGTGTTTGTTTTATGTATATAAGTGTGTTTGGCCTGTATATATGTAAGAGCACCACTTGCGTGCCTGGTGCCCTTAGTGGTCCAAAAAGGGTACCAGATCCCCTGGAACTAGAGTTCAGGACAGTTGTCCAAGCTGCCTCGTGTGTACTTGGGAACTGAACTTGGGTCCTCTATAGGAGTACCAGGTGCCCTGAACCAGTGAGCCATCTCTCCAGCCTCTGCTTAACTAGGTTCCTTTATATTCATCATTCCTCTAAATTATCACTACAGCTCTGTATGGCAAGCATTACTGTATTCCAAGAGATGGCCAAACTGTTTGAAATTTAGTAATTTTCCTAAGTTACATAGTTCTTAGCCATAGGAACTAGTAGTCACAACTTGAACCCAGGTTTGTTCCCAGAATCTGTTTAATTGGTAAGCTGACTGATATCAAATTTAAAGTTCTTAACACAGTGCTGACTCATCTGAATGCTCAGGAAAATTTAAAAGATGAATTCATGTTTTTTAGCAGTCATGTGTATCTTGCTTGCTTCTAGAAAGATTCCATAATGGTCAATAAGGACAGAAACATTAATTAGAGAAGCCCAAAAGTATTGAAAAATACGAAGGGGAGAAATGATAACGACCTTGGGGCAAGAGTGGACAACACAAGCATCAGGAAGCAGCCTGGTCCCCTAGCCCCATCCAGCAAGCCTGTGGCTGAGAGCCTCTGCAGGCGCTGGGCAGGGAAGGAGCTGCAAGGGTCCCATGACGGTGGTGCTGAGTGTGGTGCTGGGCATCAGATGCTTGTAAGAGAGCTTCAGTGCCGATCATGGCTTGCAGGGAAGAAGAGGGCAAGAGGCAAGGCTAAAGACGTGCAGACAGATGTTGAAGAAAGTGGGTTATTAATATTTACCATTAACCATGTAATTATTACAGTGGTTATTTTCTAACCTGCTACCATATCAATAAAAGACACAGACACCTCTTAGATTTTGAATGTGCCTTAAGCTCTGGGCCTCAGCAGAAACTACCCCCGCAAGCTATCATTTACCTCCCAGGCCACGTCCCATGCCTCTTGCTCCACCTCCTGACCTAGGGTTAACTTTATTAAATCCTGTGTACACAAAGCTCTTGGATTAAAGGTGTGTGGAGGGCTCAACCACGCCAAACAAAAGACAGGTTTTTACAGTTCACAATCTCAGGGATCACACTGAGATCAAATATCCTGCAACATCTGATTTCCTACTAACTGGCTGTGGGGAACACAGTGTAGATAGCGCCAGGCTCCTGGTCTGGAATGTAAGGCCCCATGCTACTTTCTCCTAAGATGGGTGATGAGAACGGGTTGCAGAGGAGCTTTTTTCTTTTCTTTCCTTTTTCTTTTCTTTTCTTTTTTTTTTTTTTTTTTTTTTTTTTTGAGACAGGGTTTCTCTGTAGCCTTGGCTGTCCTGGACTTGCTTTGTAGACCAGGCTGGCCTCAAACTCACAACAGTCCACCTTCCTCTGCCTCCCAAGTACTGGGATTAAAGGCATGCCCCACCACGCTCAGCTTCATACGGAGCATTTTTATTTATTCTTATTTTACATGTATATGAGTGTCTGGGAAGGGTTGCACACACATGCAGGGCGTGGTGGTGTATGCATTTAATCCCAGCACTCAGGGAGACAAAGACAGATGGATCTCTGTGAGTTTGAGGACAGCCTGATATCCAAAGAGAGTTCCAGGACAACTAGGGATACACAGAAAACTCTGACTCAAAAAACCAAAGGAGACAGAGACAGAGAGGACGTTGTTGATAACTTGATTAAAAACCATTCTGCTTAGGGTGGAGGGGATAGTTGGTGATGGGCTTATAGTGCAAATGAAGGCCTTCCATCCCCAGAACCCAAGATTTAAAAAAAAGTAAAAGTAATAAGTGCCAGGCAGTGACACTCTCAAAACCGAGGTTAAGAACACTGACTGCTCTTCCAAAGGTCCTGAGTTAAATTCCCAGCAACCACATGGCAGCTCACGACCATCTATAATGTGATCTGGTGCCCTCTTCTGGCATGTAAGTGTTCATACAGGCAGAACACTGTATACATAATAAATAAATAAATCTTTAAAAAAAACAACATGCATGTAGCAGTTATCTTCAAAATCATGAAAGAATTCACACAGGAATCTAAGAAATGAGGTATAGACTTGCCAACCTCATTCGTTTTCCACACTCAGTCCTCTCCCTGGTGCTTGAGTCAGATTAGTATCACCACTCCATCATTAAAGTATTGTCTCCTTTTCAAATTGTAGACATATTGTCATCCAGAAATACAGGGACAATTTAAATAATAAAATCTATGTGTAAATGAAAAAAAAAAAAGGTATGTAGCCCCTGGGAACCACCTCCAGACACCAGGAATAAACTAAATAAGACAGAAGTCCATTGTTTGAAGAGAAAGGCCAGGCTGCCTTGAGTTGAGGTTGGAAGTTGTCTTCCCCTCAGGCGTGTCTCACATCTAGGAATATGCTTAATAAGTTTGAGTTCCGTGGATGGGTGTGGAAATAGGGTGCCCTGTAGTAACTAACTACTTACGTTTCTTTAAAGCTAGAACTGGATGGTGAACGAGTTGAACTGCCCAGCTTGGAAGGCATCATCGTTCTGAACATTGGCTACTGGGGCGGCGGCTGTAGACTGTGGGAAGGCATGGGGGATGAGACTTACCCTCTAGCCAGGTATGCACCCTTGCAGTGGAGCTGGTTGGGCAGTTTGGGGGCGGGGAGTGTCTCACTGTGTAAACCTGGTTAATCCAACTCTGCCCTCCCCTCCTGCTGCAGCCTCCCTGGGACTAGATTATAGTTCTGAGCTACCACAGCTACAGTCTGGGTTCATCGCTTTCCCTTAGAGCGCTCGGGTTTGGGTTGTTTTGGTTTTTGTTTTGTTTCAAGACAGCGTCTTACTGTGTAGCTCTGGTGTTCTGAAACTTACTATATAGATCAGGCTGGCCTTGAACTCACAGCCTCTGCCTCCCAAATGGAGTTAAAGGTATGCACTACTGTACCCAGCCTTCTATTTTTGTTTTTGAGGATTTGGGGGGTACGGGGAGGCGGTTATTGGTTTGCTTGCTTTGGGAGGAGTTGGTTTTTTGTTTTGGGGTTTTTGTTTTGTTTTTTCTTTTCAATAATTTATTTATTTTTATTTTATGTGCATCAGTGTTTTGCCTTCATGTATGTCTTTGTGAAGGTGTCAGATCTTGGAGTTACAGACAGTTGTGATGTCTGCCATGTGGGTGTTGGGAATTGAACCTGGGTCCTTTGGAAGAGCAGTCGGGCTCTTAACCACTGAGCCATCTCTCCAGCCCCCTTGTTTTGTTTTTTCAAGACAGTGTTTCTCAGTTGTAGCCTTGGCTGTCCTGGACTCACTTTGTAAATCCACCTGCCTCTGCCTCCTGAGTGCTGGAATTATTAGTGTGAGCCACCACACCCAGCAGTTTGTTTGTTTTCCCCCTCCCCACCCCACAGGGTTTCTCTGTGTAGCCTTAACTGTCCTGGATTCACTTTGTAGATAAGGCTGACTGGCCTGGAACTCATCCACCTGCCTCTGCTTCCCAAGTGCTGGGAATAAAGGCATGTGTCGCCATGCCTGGCTCTTGTTTGCTTTTTAAACTTTCATTTTTCCCTCAGGTTTTTACTTCTGTATTATTGTTATAATGACAGTAAAAATCCCAAATATTCAAGTTTATTAATAAACACTCAGGAGCCAGATGCTGGGGTGAAAGCCTACTAGCTCAGTGAGGCGGAGAAAGTACCCAGCTGACCTTCCTACTCAGCCAACATCCCAGAAGGAAAACAAAAAAGCCCAAAGCCTAAAGCTTGCCAGCTCAGCCCAGGAGGAAAAGCCAAAAAACTAAAAGCCAAAGAGTTTGCTCACTCTTTGCTTATCCATGCTGTCTTAAAGGGCTTTGAACTCAAAGGGCCTCCTACTCTATAATCTCTGTCAGCTGGTGTCTTGCTCCACCTCCTGACCCATGGTTAGCTATATTAATCCTGTGTACACAAAGCTCTTGGGTTAAAGGTGTGTCCTAGGGCTGTCTGAGCCACACCGTAGTCACCTGTTTATAGTAAACACAGAGTTCTTGGATTAAAGGTGTGTGTTAAGGCTCAACGACAGCAAAGAAAGAGGGTTTTACAGTTCACAATCTTGGTAGTTCACAATGGGATCAAATATCCTGCAACACTGTATATGTTAGTAATAAGTTAGAGTAGGGTATGGTGGCGCAGCATTCCTTTAATCAAATAAATAAATAAATACGGTGATGGCCTGCTTGATTTAAAAGAGTATGTGTTTTTCCATGGATAATTTGATTTTACTGCATTCTGTAATCCACATTTTCCTTTTCCAATGTTAGACATGATGACGGCTTACTGGAAGTCGTTGGAGTGTACGGGTCTTTCCACTGTGCGCAGATCCAGGTGAAGCTGGCAAACCCTTTTCGAATAGGACAAGCACATACAGTGCGGGTAGGTGGCATAGCTCTGTAACCAGCTACTTTTTTGTTGGTTTTTCGAGACAGGGTTTTTCTGTGTAGCCTTAGTATAACCAGCTATTTTCAAGCATTAATATGGAGAAAGCAATGTGGACCCTAAGCTTTATAGCCTATAGCAGGGCTTGCAGGAAGCTAGCCAGTTAAAGAAATAAAATGCTCACTGGAAAAGAATACCTAAACAATCTATTAAAAAGGTATATTCAGATTAATTTTTTTTAATGTCAAAGGTTAAGGACCCACAAAAGAGAGTGGTGGTTAGGAACACCTTCCTGTAGTGTCTAGAACTGATGTCTTTCTAACTATTTCCTGACTTCAGCTGATTCTGAAGTGCTCCATGATGCCGATGCAAGTGGATGGGGAGCCATGGGCCCAAGGACCCTGCACCGTCACCATAACGCACAAGACACACGCGCTGATGCTGTACTTCTCTGGAGAGCAGACGGACGATGATGTTTCAAGTGCTTCTGATCAAGAGGACTTAAAGGAAGCTGAGTAGAAGGATGGAATGAAGCAGCATCTGCCAAACCAGGAGACACATGGCCGTCCACAGGAAGTACTGTTGGCACTCTGCTCTTCATTTCATTCCTAGTATAATGTATGTGAGCTCTGTAAACAGCATTTCCACAGCTAGACTTCAGTACCACAAGCACATACTCTTTTGTCACCGAGACACTGATCATTTCTCACTAACTCTGAGAAAACACAGCAAGTTCACAAGGATGGAACGCTCCTCCTGGCTGGATGTGTTAAGACTGGCGCTCACTCTGCACTGTGTACTCACTGTCTGCATGGACAAGATGTGGATGAAAAGATCATTCCCTTAGTTTTTTATATCGTAACAACATAACATGTTAAAAATTAACTTGCTTTTTGGACTGCTGTGGTTAACACTGGGCTTCCGCCTGCAGAAGCGGTTTCCTGGTTTCTAGGAGCACCTGAGGAGAAAAGTGAAAGAGAAGCAGTACTTCCAATTTTCACAGTAGAATCTTTTGTATCTATTTTATTCCTTCAGGTATTTAATGACCATATTGAGCTGAAATGCAAAAATTTTTAATTGTTTTTGTTTGGGCAATACTAGGTATTGAAACTAGGTCCTCTGGAAGTCTAAACAAATGCTCTGTCATTGAACTATATATATATATATATACACACACATATGTATATATATGTATATGTGTATGTGTATATATATATATATATATATATATGGCTGGATGGGTCTAAAGTAAGATATAGAGAACTTTGGATTGGAAGCTCTACAATTTCCATCTTCTCTTTAGACTAAAAGATAGTGTTGACAGTGAGACAAAATACACATAGTGAAGCTTCTGGGTCAAATTAATTACTTTAAAAAAAAAAATCCAGGCTGACTGCCTTCAAGTTGAGTGGTCTTGTGTTGTGAATCACTGCAGGACTCTTGACAGCGTCACCCTCAGAGAGGGAAGCTCTGCTAAGATGTTTATATTTATTTCAAAGTGAGAAAGATATATATTTTTAATTTAATTTATTTACCTTGTGGCATGATGCTCGTGTTTAGCGTTTACACTGTATTGTACAGCTTTATTTAGTGAAGTGCTCACATAAGTCTGCTGGTCACAGTCACATAGAACTCTCTCTTGGTTCCCATGACATATATCCTCACCTATGCTCACTCCTCAGACTGTAAAGAGGAGGGCACATAATGAAGAACTTGGGGTTTCAAAGCTTTGTCTCATTGCACCTCCAGTCTCCGTTGCCAAGTGCTTATTGAAGGCAGTTCCCCGGCTCTCCATTAGGGGGTGCTCTTCTGCTGTTGTCAGTGGCCTGCCTCTGCACTCAGCTGCACCAGTGGGCAGCTAACTGGGTGTATTTCTGACAAATGGCATGTTTGCACTTGCTGGTCTTGCATAAACTAATTGCTGAAAGACTAGAATCTATTCCCAAAACCACCATTTATTTCCCTTTTAATGGTTTATTTTGAATCTTCAGTCAGTGAACTGCTATAAACTTCAATTTGAGTCATCTCAGGCCTAGACCATGTTCTTGAAAGGACAACTTATAATATATATTACTGAGTGCATTGTCTAAAGTAATTTGACACTGCTAAATTAACCTCTTCCACCTGTTCCTGGGTGATACCAAATTCTACCATGGAAAGATGATCCATAGGTTTGTTAGTTATGCATGCGCCTCAACTCTGGACAACTGCAGCTGAGGGCCTGGGGGAGTTGTGAAGTGATCCAACCTCAGACTGTCATACAGTCACTCTCTGAGGCTGTTGAGTTGACTTGGCTGTAGGTTATACCTGTAATTCACAATACTCATTTGTGGTGGAAACAGACTGTCGATTCTGGGCTGTCAACCAAAATAGTTAGGTAACTATTATAGAGACACACCAGGCAGAAGCGGGCTGGTGTCTCCTTCCTATGACGCGCCGGGGTGTTTTCTGATACGCATTCACTCATATTCCATTCTGTAACTTTCACAATACACAACACCGCATCAGAAAGCATACCAGCACTTTGTTTTACCACATACAGCTCACTCATATTCCATTCTGTAACTTTCACAATACACAACACCGCATTAGAAAGCATACCAGCACTTTGTTTTACCACATACAGCTCACCTTTTTAGGCACCAGTTTACCCAGCATTCCAGATAAATGGATAGGCACGTGCCTTGTTTGAATACAGTTTATAGGTCTTGGTGTTTGCGAGTTACGTTAGGCGGTGACAGCTTACCACCAGGGCTGTGTACTTTACATACATACTGATTCACCGTGAGATCACTCTGTTCTGTTTAAACTCATAGCAACAAATCTTACACATTCTCAGGAAAAACTGCAAACCATCTCTTTATCTGTTTTCACCTCTCTTGTCTTTTTCTGCCCTAATACATTCCTCACACCACGTGACTTAGTGGCTTTAATTCCGAGTACCCGGCAGCTCCTCTCGGCCCTTAGAGAGTTTTCAGTACTTTGGTTTTTTTGTTTTTTTTTTAATAGAGTCAGGGGTTTCTGTCTCAGAGTAGAAGTTGTCCAGTAGGAAGGGAACTAAGTTTAAGTGTTTTAGATTTTCTGTAACTCTTAGCTGTGAACCTGTAATGTGTAGCTGATATTTATAAAAATTTTATAGTGAAAACTATTTTATTTTTTTAGATTATGAAAACCTGTAGTATTTGCCTTTTGGACATTTGTGTACCCAGTTGTAATGAAGACTGACTCAGAAAAGTTCTTTTTATGTTTTAACTTAGCACTTGTGCCAGCATGTCAGAAAGAGCAATTTTCACCTGTAATATAAAGTAAAATATTTCTAATGTATACTGTGGGATTTTTAATTTGCACTAGCTAGAAAACTTGAAAGGTTATGATAGTTTACACATTATTGTGGACCTAAATACATAATCTGATCAGAAAGGTCATTAGAATAGGTATAATTTCATGATACTTTTGTTCAAAATAAAAATATTAAAGCAAGAAACCAGCACTTTATATTCAGAAATGTGGTAGGTGGGGAGTGGTTAATTTGGTTTCTGTGACTTTTTAAACTTCTGAACAGTTTAGGACAGGAAATGTTAAGTAGATTATATATGTATGTTTGTATATATTTTTTTCTTGCTTTTTTGTAATCTAGAAATTTTAAAAGAAAAATAGTTTTGTTACTTGATCCCAATCCTCATGAAGTCACGTGCTTGGCCATAGCACAGGCTCTTTGGCTCACCTTGAAGCATGTCTTATGTTTCCAGAACCCTCACGCCTAGCCTCTGCATCTCAGGGGTTCTCTCAGAACCAGGAGGCCCAGGAGTGTGATTGAGGGGTGAATTCCTGAGCCTGATCGAAAGACAGAGGAGCTCCCCCCCTTTTTTTTTTTTTGAACAGCACTCATGTTTGTATTAAGTTGGCAGCATATGCTGTTAGATCCCAATACCTAGAGGCTGAGTTCAAGGCTAGCCTAGCTATATATCTCAAAAAAAAAAAGTTTATATTCTAACCTAAATTAATGGCCTCGTTATTAATGATTGGTAGTCCCTGCTGTGAATGTAGTGTTTAGACTGCCGGACGGACTTTCAAAGAAGTAAGAGCAGAGCTAGTGGAGCAGAGCAAGCGAGCACTCTCAGTGCAGCATGTTAGACTGCACTGGGCTACACTGAGTGGTGTGTGGGACCAGTAGGTAATACTGCCACTACTTAAAAACCAGCTCTCTGTTGGGTGTGTTAGCAGTATCTGTGATCTCAGAAAGAGGCTGGAAGATCTCGGAGTTGAAGGCCGGCCAGCATGGTGTTTGTGTATGGGTGTTTTGTCTGCGTATGTCAACACCATGATGGTGCGCAGGGAGGCCAGAAGAGGGTGTGAGGTGAACTGCCATGTGAGGGCTGGGAGTTGAACTCAGGACCTCTGGAAGAGCAACCAGTGTTCTTCACCACTGAGCCATCTCTCCAACCCCAAGATTGTATTTTTTTAATAATTTATTTTTATTTTATATGCATTGGTGTTTTGCCTGCATGTATGCCTGTATGAGGATGTCAGATCTTGGAATTACAGACGGTTGTGAGCTACCATATGGGTGCTGGGAATTGAACCTGGGTTATTTAGAAGAGCAGTCAGTGCTCTTAAATTTTTTAAAAAGAGATTTGGGAAGCACTTTCTTTGATGAATTTGGCACATAGTTGATTTTCTAATGGTTTTTTGTTTTGTTTTGTTTTTTCTTTTTGAAACAGGGTTTCTCTGAGTAACAGCTTTGGCAGTCCTGGAACTCCATCTGAAGACCAGGCTGGCCTCGAACTCACAGAGATCCACCTGCCTCTGCCTCCCAAATGCTGGGATTAAAAGCATATGCCACCACCGCCCAGCTTTCTAATGATTTTTGTATGCACTCAAAACCTTGTATTTTTCTGAAAATACTTCTTTGGGGGAGTCTCAGTTGCCATTTGGAATACACTCAGCTATCTCAGCTTTCGGGGGAGGGGGGATTTTTGTTGTATAGTAAAATGCCAAACATAGTCACAAGATGTTGTGACTATAATGTGGAAATTCCCTGTGAATTCAGTTATTTGACATAAATACACACATGTGTTTGCTCTGATGCCTCTTGTTTGCTGTGTAGGAGTATGAGGCTTACTGGTCTCAAAGGCTATACCCAAAGATTCTTGTGGAAAGCATATTAGAAAGTCAAGTCTTAATATAGACACTGCTGAGATTTAGCCCTCTGGGAACATCTGCAGAATGTATCTATCCAGAAAGCACGCAATCATGATGCTGATAGCAGACCAAAAACAGTGCCTCGGTCTCTAGAAGGATAACCTGGGCTACTCATGTTAAAGGAGGAGCCAGCACAGAATACACTGAACAGGAAAGGAATTCAATCTCTGGTGACTGACACAGAATGTTGAAACAGGGAGAGTTGGGAAGTTATATTGTTTCCTGGGTTTTGGGGTTTTTGTTTGTTTGTTTGTTTATTTTCTCTGACAGTGTCTAAGCAGGACAGCATCCTGAATGGATGGGCAGGCCAAGAAAAATGCAGGCTTAGGCAGCACTGTGTGCTCTTAGGTGGCGACTGCCTCACACGGGGCTTCCATTGCTGGGCTCTGGGCTATGCTAGTGTTCTTTACAGCTTGAGCATTTGGATGAAGCAGCTGACTAGATTGGCCTTCTGCTCCATACGAGTTTAGAGCAGCCTGGCTGGATCCTTGATTCTCTCACAAGAGCCAGCTACTCACACCCCTTAACCCACAGCATTGAAGATGCTCAGTGAGTCCGCCGGAGCAGCCAACCAGCTTCTTGCACGTTTATCCCTGCTCTGAGCACAGTACTAATGTCTACCGCCGGCCATCACTCTTACGTTAATTGCTTCCGTTGAGCCGGGTCTGCATCCTGCGATGAGTGCCTACAAACAGAAATGTAAGGGGAAGCATTTGATATGTCGACGGTATGCCTGCTTGTTTTAAAATAAAATGTAAAGTGTAGCACTTAAAAAGTGTGGTGGGTGTGTTTGTCAGTGACGTAAAAGAAGCTGTGAGCCTCCACCCATGGTCACAGTCCTTCAGCAGGGCAAACAGACTTGGTGACAAATTCTAAGTCAGATATTTTTGGGTGGAAGGAAAAACAGAAAAATTATAGAGCCTCTGGATGTGGTGACATACCCTGTGGTGACTTGAGTGAGAAAGGCCTTCAGAGGCTCATAATCCTTGGTCCCCAGTTGGTGGGACCTTCAGGAAGAATTAAGAGGTACGGTTTTGGAGGAGTGGGCTTTGAACCTTCAAAAGCCCCTCCCATCCCCAGTGTGCTCTCTGCCTCCTGCTTAGGGTTTGGGATGGGAACTCCCAGCTGTTGCTGTTGCTATGCCTTCACGACTCTTCCATTAGAATTGTAATTCAGTGGCACCGAAGAGACGGCTCATCAGTTAGGAGCACCTGCTGTACAACCATGAGGACCTGAGTTCAGATCCTGTACCCATATAATAGGCTGGTGTGGTCTGTCAAATCCCTGTAGCCCCAGCATTCAAGAAACAGACAGAGCCAGCCCCAGCATGGTGGTGCACGCCTTTAATACCAGCACTCGGGAGGCAGAGGCAGGTGGATCTCTGTGAGCTTGAGGCCAACCTAGTCTACAAAGCAAGTCCAGGACAGCCAGGACTACAAGAAAAACCCTGTCTTGGGGGAAAAAAAAAAAGGCTGGAGAGATGGCTCAGTGGGTAAGAGCACTGTCTGCTCTTCTAGAGGTCCTGAGTTCCATTCCCAGCAATCACATGGTGGCTCACAACCATCTATAATGAGATCTGATGCCCTCTTCTGGCATGCAGGTGTAAATGCAGATAGAGCACTCATACATAACATAAATAATATCTTTAAAAAAGAAAAGAAACGGAGACAGAAGGATCCTGGAGCTTGCTCACTACTAACCTAGGAAAAATGAAAGGGTCACACATAGTGGCATCCATCTTTAATCTCACACTTAGGAAGCAGAGGCAGGGATCTCTGAGTTTGAGGCCTGCCTGGTCTACATAATGAGTTCCAGGCCAGTCAGGGCTGAAAAGTGAGAATCTGTCTCAAAGAAAAAGAGAGAGAGAAAGAAAGGGAAGGATGGAAGGAGGGAGGAGGGAAACCTGTTATACCCAGGTAACTAGGCTACTGTATAAACTAGAACATAAAAGCCATCCATATGTCCCAGGTATGTGGTGCAGTAACATCTGCAGAACATCTGTCAGTCATAAAGCAGTTTCAATTATTCCTTTCAAAAAATGAAAGTGAATCAGCAGAACATATATAATTTCTGTTGCCCAAATCATGATGGTTATTCAGAAAGGTTAATGACTTGCTGAGGCTGCCCTGACTCCATTTTGCATCTGCTTAGACACTTTCAGCCCTCTACCCGTTCCCTCCAACAACCAGGTCTGCCTTGGCAACACATCCGGGATTTCCGTGACCCTGACCATGGTCCAGATGTATTAACCAAAATAAGTAATGGGTATACAAACCACATAAGCTAAAATTAGCTGGGAAGGGTATAAATCAAAATTGTCATGTTGTGTCTGAAATAATTAGGCTCTATCAAAATAAATGTTGCAGGATTACTCTGACCTTATCTAAGATCAATATAATTGTGCTTTTTCTGCCTTTTAAAAACACTACCCTTAGTCGGGCGGTGGCGCACACCTTTAATCCTATCGAGTCCAGCACAGCCAGGGCTACATAGAGAAACCCTGTCTCAAAACAAAACAAAACAGAACAAAACAAAACAAAACAAAAAAAACAAAAAACACTACCCTTAAACTGGGCGTGGTGGCACACGCCTTTAATCCCAGCACTTGGGAGGCAGAGATAAAGGTATCTCACTATCTTCTCACTGTATCGATTAGGCTGGCTAGCCAGCAAGCCTGAAAGATGTGTCATCTCCATGTCCCTAGTGCTGGGTTTAGAACTGTATGCCACCACACCCGACTTTTTTGCATGGTGTTGGGGGATGGGACGGAACTCACATCTACGGGTTCACACGGCAAGCACTTTACCAACTGAGATTATCTTCTCAGACCAGAAAGCAGAATTTTGTAAGGACCTTGTCAGAAGTGGCCTGGTAAGACTCAGCCTGGTAAGGCTCAGCAGGTAGAAGACATTTGCTGCCAAGCCTGATGGCCTGAGTTTGATCCCCAGGGCTCACAAGCTGGAAGAAGGGAGCAGCGTCCATGTTATTCTTTGATCTCCACATATGTGCTGTGGCTTACATACATACATACATACATACATACACACACACATACATACATACATACATACATACACACACATACATACACACCACACATACATACATACACACCACACATACATACATCCATACACACACATACATACATACACAAACACACACACACACAATAAGTAAATGTAAAAAAATACACATTTTCACCAGGCACAGTGGCTCACACCTGATATCCCAGCACTTGAGGAAGCAGAGGCAGGAGGATCTCTGTGAGTTCAAGGCCAACCTGGTCTACAAATCCAGTCCAGGACAGCTAAGGCTACACAGAGAGACTCTGTCTCAGAAACAACAACAACTACAGCAAACAATCAAACAAAACCAAAACAACAGATTTTCACAGCCAGCACAATTGATAGTGTACACTTTTAATCTCACCTCTCCCAGAGGCAGGTGAGTTTCTGTGAGTTTGAGGCCAGCCTGATCTATGCAAGTTCCGGCCAGGCAGCAGGGCTACATATTGAGACTGTCTCAAAAACAAAAACAAACAAACCTCAGCAGTTCTAGCCAGGGCTGCCACACACAGTCAATATAAACTGGCCATGCATGAACTTGTTCTGCACGGTCTGCTTCTGCCGCCCCCAGTCATTTCCGGCTCTGACTCACACAGTGTATGAGACTGCAGGGTCAGAAGAGTTAACAGGAAAAGAAAAGTGATACTTACCATGAGCCTAGAAGGAGCTGACAACGTAACCAACTCAAGTCCAAAGATGTCACGCTGGACAAGGTGGCAGGAAGAGCCGGGTGCTAGCTGAGGCTCAATGAGAGAGGAATTTAGAAAAGTAGCAAATAACTACGTAAGCGAAGTTTTTTGTTTTTGTTTTATTTGGGTTTTGTTATTGTTGTTTTGTTTTTGTTTGGGGTTTTGTTTTTTTTGTTTGTTTGTTTGTTTTTGTTTGTTTTTTAGTTTTTCGAGACAGGGTCTCTCTGTGTTAGCCTTGGCTGTCCTCGACTCACTTTGTAGACCAGGCTGGCCTCAAACTCACATCAATCCTCCTGCCTCTGCCTCCCAAGTGCTGGGATTAAAGGGGAACACCACCACCTCATCTTCTCCTATACAGCGACTCCGAGGACAGCTTTGGCTACAATGAGACCTTGTCTCTAAGAGGGAGTGGGCGGGGCTTGAG
Source organism: Acomys minous (assembly GCF_964271855.1). Lineage (NCBI taxonomy): Eukaryota > Metazoa > Chordata > Mammalia > Rodentia > Muridae > Acomys > Acomys minous. Next base: position 81,692,493 of record NC_140493.1, on the reverse strand, counting down.
CCTTGGAAGGACGAATCTATTCAATTACTATTGGGCGCACTTTCATGTGAGTGACAGAAACAAAAGCATGGGATGCCAGCTCACGAACACACAACCTAGGCCAGGTCCTGGCTGATTGGATCAGTATGCTTACTTGGAGCCACTTAGAAGCTGGTGACATAGTTCAGCAAGTAAAGGTGTTTGCCACCAAACCTAATGACCTGAATTTGATCCCAAAGCCCCAAATAAATTACAGAACTCTACTACAAAGGCGAGAACCAAGCCAGAGGGGCAGTAGTGGTGGCATATGCCTTTGATCCCAGTGCTCAGGAGGCAGACGCAGGCAGATCGGAGTTTGAGGCGAGCCTGGTCTCTAGATTGAGTTCTAGGACAGCCAGGGCTACACAGAGAAATCCTGTCTCAAAAGAACAAAAACAAACAAAGGTGAGAACCAGCTCTCAAAAGTTGTCCTCTGACTTCCGCAAGAATGCACAGGCCATACATACACAATAAATAAATCAATGCAATTAAGAGAAGTGTAATAACCAGGCATGGTGGCACACACCTACAATCCCAACCCTCAGGGAGGTAGAGGCAGGCGGATTTCTTTGAGTTCGAGGCCAGCCTGATCAACAGTTAAGGCTACCCAGAGAAGCCCTGTATAAATAAATAAATAAATAAATAAATAAATAAATAAATAAATAAATAAATAAATATTCAAAGTCATCCTCAGTTACTTACAGAGTTTGAGGCCAGATTGAGATTTTTCTTAAGAGGCCCTGCCTAAACAAAACAAATAAGCAAAAGGTGCCAGGTCCCCTTGATTTTTGTCTTATAAACCAGAAAAGGTCCAGCACTGACACTGAAGGGGCCGGAAGACCACAGTGAACATGGTTGAGCGATGGCCTAGGAAGCTGCCTCTGGGCTTCTGTATTCTAAAGCAATGCTTCGATGGGGCCTGAACAGGAAGTTCTCTGCTTCCTCCCACCTCCCCCCCCCCAGAAGCCCTGAGAAACGAGAAACTGTCTGATAGCTTCTCCAGACAGCTAGAAGAAGGACCCCTAGCACTCCATTGAAGGCCTCCCAGATCCAAGAAGATCACAGGGTGTTCTGCCAAGACTACCTTTCAAGTTCACCTGAGTACGTTCAAGGTCACCATGATGCCAGGGCGAAACCCTCCCCACACATAGGAGCTGGCCTTTTCAGAAACTGCAGATGAGCTGGGTTTTAGATACAGACACTGGACAGATAACAGGGACGTTTACAGGGAAGTACCCGGGGCTGCTGTGAACGGAGAGTGTAGGCCCGTGTGTCCTGTGCAGAGTCGTGGCGATGACTGGGTCTCGGAGAGACGTCTCTAGTCCTGAGGTCAGGTCCTGTCTCTGTGACACCTGTTGTGGTTTCAATCTGAGATGTGCCCCGCGGGCTCCTGTCTTGAATGTTGTTCTCCAACTGGTATCTCTATTTTTGGGAAGCTGTGAAACCATTAGGATGGGGGCGGGGTGGGGCGGGGTGGGGGGAGACCCAGCTCGCTAAAGTCAGCCACTCACTAGAGGTGAGCCTTTGAAGGTCCTAATCCGGCTCACTCTGCTTTCTGCTTTGTCCTGATGTGAGGCATCTATCTCTGCCAGACTGCACCGGGATGACATCCACCATGCCTTCCTGGCCTTCCTGAACTGAGACCCTTCTGAAAGGGTAAGTCAAAATAAATCATCCCTCAGGTTGTTAATGTCAAGTATTTTGTCACAGTGACACCGAAGTAACAGACACAATGGTTGCCTTATTAATTGCCTCAAAACTTGGTAGTTACATTTGTGAGGTGGGGGGGTGGGAGGGGGTAGGGGCGGTGATGCTTTTCAAGACGAGGCTTCCCCCAAGTTCAACTCAAACTAAGGGGTTCAGGTAGGTGATACTGGCTGAGTCCAAAACACTCTCCTCTGACCTCTTTGGGTGGCCAATGTGACACACAGGGTCTCCAGAGGCTCTGTTGTAAAAGGTGGTCCCGTCTCTCTTTGGTTCTGCTGGGACAGCTGCCCTGGGACCCCAGCCCTTTCTTCAGTCTCACTCACATCGACACAATGTGTCTTCCAGCTGCTGGGAGAGCAAACAGACGCATGGACGGCTCCCAGTTGCTGTTAACCGCTGGTGCAAAGGGATCCCTCCATCCTCCAAACTACCCCAACAGATGCCACGTGGACTGGAAATGAGCTGCGCCTCCCAAGCTGTGCACACATTGCTGAGTCAGAAGGGAAACACACCTGTTTTCTTCTCCAAGTTTGCTGTGCTTGTCACAGAGAGCTGACGCAGGCAGAATCAACCCAGAGACACCCTGCCTTGGGACTGAGAGTTCTTGAGATGGAGGATTTCCTCATTCTTAAGAGTTGAGTTTGGAAGCCGGGCGTGGTGGCGCACGCCTTTAATCCCAGCACTCGGGAGGCAGAGGCAGGCGGATGGCTGTGAGTTCGAGGCCAGCCTGGTCTACAAAGTGAGTCCAGGATAGCCAAGGCTACACAGAGAAACCCCGTCTCGGAAAAAACAAACAAACAAACAAAGAGTTGGGTTTGGGGGCTGGAGAGGTGGCTCAGAGGTTAAGAGCACTGACTGCTCTCTCAGTGGTCCTGAGTTTAATTTCCATCAACCACATGGTGAGTCACAACCATCTATAATGTGATTAATACCCTCTTCTGGCCTGCAGGTGTTACCTGCAGGCAGAGCACTATATACATAATAAATAATAAATAAATCCTTAAGAAAAAAAAAGACTTGGGTTTTCAAGCACAGCATGGTGGCTCATGTCTCTAAACCCAGGAATCAGGTGGCTAAGGAGGGAGTTATGTCTTGAGTTATGGCTCAATGCCAGTTAGGACTACAGGTTAAGATGATGCCTCAAAAACAAAAGCAAACAAATAAAAACAAAAACAAAAACCAAAGTTGGCAAAATGGCTCAGTGGGTATAAGGGTACTTGAAGGAACCAAGCTTGATGAGTTTGATCCCAGGACCAGTCATGTGAGAAGAGAGAACTTTTTCCCACAAGTTGTCTTCTGACCACACATGTGTCCTGGCATCACCTCACTCCTCCAACACAACTTTATGTAATTAAAAAATAGATATGACAAGTTGTCCTCTGATCTCCACGCACACTCAGTGCCACATATGCACACACACACACACACACACACACACACACACACACACACACACACACCACACAAAAGAAATATTAAAAACTTAAATTTTTTGTAAGGACACCAAGGCTGGAGAGTTGGCTTGGCAGTCAAAAGCGCTGGGTTTGACCCCCCAGTACCTATATGGTAGCTCACAACCATCCATAACTCTAGTTTGGGGGGGGGGAAGGGGGTCCAAAACCCTCTTCTGGCCTCTGCAGGCAACAGACATGCATGTGGTGCGAAGGCATACATGCAGCTAAAACATGAATGCACATAAGATAATCATTAAAAAACAAAGTTGGGTTCATTACCACAAGTAGCATCCTGGCGCCATGTTCATGCAGAGTGCTGGATGGTGACCAAGAAATAGAAAAGTGCTGGGCATGGTGGCGCACGCCTGTAATCCCAGCACTCGGGAGGCAGAGGCAGGTGGATTGCTGTGAGTTCGAGGCCAGCCTGGTCTACAAAGTGAGTCCAGGACAGCCAAGGATACACAGAGAAACCCTGTCTTGAAAAACAAAAAAAAAAAGAAAGAAAGAAAGAAAGAAAGAAAGATAAACAACAACAACAAAAAGCAAAATGAGAAAGTGCACTACCAGGTTTTGTTCTTTTTTGTTGTTGTTGTTGTTTGTTGTTGTTGTTTTCCAAGACAGGGTTTCTCTGTGTATCCTTGTCTGTCCTAGACTCACTTTGTAGACCAGGCTGGCCTCGAACTCACAGCGATCCAGTCTGTGCCCAGCCTCTGCCTCCCGAGTGCTGGGATTAAAGGCGTGCGCCACCATTAACCATGCCCAGTTCCAGGTGTTGTTCTTACATTGGGTGGGAATCACAGTGGTGCAGGGAAAACGGCAGTTGAGAAGACGTCCTCCAAATGATGGAAGTGACAGGTCAGATCACCAGAAGGTCAGAATGACAACCAATAAAAGAAAGCAAAGTCAGCTCACGCCTTTAATCCCAGCACTCAGGGGGAGAGGCAGGAAGATCTCTGAGTTCGAGGCCAGCCTGATCTACAGAGTGAGTTCCAGGACACCTAGGACTACAGCGAGAAACCCTGTCTCAGAAAACAAAAACAAAAAAAAGCAAAGTCAAGTTTACCCTGAAAACAAAACTGAGGAACCGTGAATATCAACTACCGAAGAGTCAGGGACAGGACAAGAGCCACAGGTACGCTCTTCCCTTACCTCAAAGAGATCCCAGGGGAGCCATGTGTGACAGTGCAAAGTCTGATGTCCTCTGACACACAGTTCTCAGTGCAGTTCTCAGACACTACCTGTATCATCAGGTGCCAGAGAGAGAGAGAGAGAGAGAGAGAGAGAGAGAGAGAGAGAGAGAGAGCGCTTTAAGCTCTGGGGTGGTTCCAAGTCACCAGAACCCTAAACAGTGGGGAATTTGCTCCCAGGGGCTCTGAGCACTGGGAAAGGCATCGATGTCATGGAGGACATTAAATCCTCAGCAAAAATGATCTTACTGATAAAGCAGTGCAGACACGCAGGGAAGGAAGTTTTTTTGTTTTGTTTTGTTTTTCCATAAGAAACGGAAGGCAACACTCTGCCCAGCAGTGTCACTCGAGGGCAGGAGAGGGCAGATACAGAACAAAGCCTGGCCTGTGCCCGGCAACCCCCTCTGAGGAGCTTAACTTCCCTTTTTCTCTAAGACTCTGGGTAGTCATGTTGAGCATCAGGGTGTTGTTAGTGCTTGAAACAGGATCTCACAGTGTGTCTCAGGCTGGCCTTGACTCAAGAACCCCGTGTCAGCCTGGAGAGCGTAGTGATTTCAGGTGTGGATCGTCATCCTCTGCTCAGGTTTTAAAGATGGTGATGATTACGTTTGCAAAGGATTGAGGGTGGGGCGGGGGGGGGGGTAAGGGAGTATGCACATGTGGGTACCATCACCCTTTAAGGCCTGAAGAGAATGTCGTTGGAGGGATTCCTGGAGCTGGAGTCAGAGCTGTGAGCTACAGAACTACTGGGAACTCAACGTTCAGTCCTCTGCAAGAACAGGAAGTACTCTTAACAGATGAACCATCTCTCCAGCCCACGGCTCAGGACTTACACACACACACATACACCACACACACACACACACACACACACACACACACACATACATACACTACACACACACACATACACCACACACAAACACACACACACACACACTTTACTTCCAAGCCTTCATTTTCTCTCTTACCTTTGCCTTCTGGGGCCTAAAGAGCTCACCACCCCCACAAAGAAATCTTCCCTGATGCTTTAGATACAGCAGCAAACAATGTCTATTTATTATGCTATAGTCTTATCTCTTTTCTTTACAGTCCCCTTTCCCTACATCCCCATGTAGGATCTAGAACCCCCATCACACACCGAGCATGGATTTGGGGGTGCGGGGGGGGTGCTTTTTCACTCCTGTATCTCTCTCTAGCATGGTTGCAACGCCTGGCACATGGCAGCCCTGCAGGCAAGCTTCCTGGGTGAGAAAGTCACCCTTCTGTTGATGTTTGGCAGCAGCAGTGGCACTTTGTGAGAAGAAGCCAAGGCAGAGTTCAGAGCAGGGACCCACAAAGGCTGGCCAGGCAGGCAGGACAAGTGTGACACTGAGAAGCGGCTGTTCTAAATGGAGCAGCAGACATTGAGCTGAGAGCACTGGGATTTCCTCTGAGTGGTGTTGCTTTTAAGAAGGACTAGAAGGCCATTGTCTCAGACAGTCAGTGTTCTGGTGCTGGGAAGAGACATCATGACCCTGGCAACTCTTATAAAAGACTTACCAGAGGCAGGCAGATCGCTGTGAGTTCGAGGCCAGCCTGGTCTACAAAGGGAGTCCAGGGCAGCCAGGACTACACAAAGAAACCCTGTCTCAAAACAAACAAACAAACAAACAAACAAAAAGGCTTGCTTACAGTTTCACAGAATCAGACTATCGTCGTCATGGTGGGGAGTGTGGTGGCAAGCCTGGTACCAAGCACAGTGCTGCAACCGTAGCTAAGAGCTATGTCCTGATAGAAAAGCCCGGAGTGTGTGGTATGGGCCTACCCTCAGTGACACACTTCTTCCAACATGGACACAGTTCCTACTCTTTCTCATCCTCTCAAACAGTGCCACTTCCTGGGCACTAAGCATTCAGACGTATGAACACATAGGACCCATTCTTTTTATTTTTCTTTACTTTTGTTGCTGTTTTTCAAGACAGGGTTTCTCTGTGTAGCAGAGTCCTGGCCGTCCTGGACTCACTTTGTAGACCAGGCTGGCCTCGAACTCACAGCGACCCACCTGCCTCTGCCTCCCGAGTGCTGGGATTACAGGTGTGGGCCACCACACTGCTTACTTCTAAAATACTCTTTTCTTCCCCAGTAAAGACTGCGGGGCTCCTAACAGTGGCATCTTTGTTGGCTGCCTTCCACACAGGCAGAGAGGTGAGAGGTCATTGCCTGACGTGGCTATAGTGTGCCTTAAAGAAATCTGTCTTCAGGTCTAGTAAATAGACTCGCTATGAGTCAGTAAAAATGGGGAAGAAATAGGAACTAGAAACTGGCCCACCCAGCAGGTGCCATTGGCTTCGAGGACAAAGTTCAAAGTTACACAGGAACTAGAACCATCCAAGACCAGGCCAACCTTTCTGTTTACGTTTCTGGGAGAGTTACTCTATGAAAGACTGCACATTGATACTTCCTGTTTCTTTAGTGCCTGTGTGTGTGTGTGTGTGTGTGTGTGTGTGTGTGTGTGTGTAACAAAGCTTAAACTGCTCTTAACCTTATATTTTTTCTTTTTTCTTTTTTTTTTTAAATATTTATTTATTTGTTATTATGTATACAGTGCTCTGCCTGCATGTACACCTGCAGGCCAGAAGAGGGCATCAGGTCACATTACAGATGGCTGTGAGTGGATGCTGGGAATTGAACTCAGGACCTCTGGAAGAGCAGTCAGTGCCCTTAGCCTCTGAGCCATCTCTCCAGCCCAACCTTATATATTTTTTAAATGTTTTAGAGATAATTTTTTTTTTTTTTTTTTTTTTTTTGGTTTTTCGAGACAGGGTTTCTCTATATAGCCTTGGCTATCCTGGACTTGCTTTGTAGACCAGGCTGGCCTCGAACAATTTATTTTTTTATCTGCATGTACTTATACATTTGTGTGAGTGTCCATGCAGGTGTCCTGGGAAGCCAGACTAGGGCTTTAGACTCCCAAGCGCTGGAGTTACAGGCTTTTGTGAGCTGCCCAACAGGGGTACTGGAAACCCAGCTCTTATTCCCCTTGACTAAGCAAATGCTCTTCACCACTGAGCCAGTACTCCAAATCAGTCTCTCTCTCTCTTTTTTCTGTTAAAGAATCGCTGATTAACTTTTGTGTTTTCCACGCCTTTAATCCCAGCACTCAGTAGGCAGAGGCAGGTGGATCACTGTGAGTTCAAGGCCAACCTAGTCTACAAAGCAAGTCCAGGATAGCCAGAACTGTCACACAGAGAAACTCTGTCTCAAAAAAAAAAACAAAATAAATAAATAAATAAACAAAATAAAGAAAAGAAAAAGAAAAAGAAAGAAAGAAAGAAAAAGAAGAAAAAAAGAAAAGAAAAGAAACAAGTGCCTTTAGAAGAGGTAAGAGAAAGGCCAGAAAGAAGACACACAAACACATATGCCCTGACTCTGGCCATGCGATGCCCTGAGTTGGCTTAGAACTTTGCTAGTAAGGTTCTGCCAGCCTAGCAGAGTGGTACCTTAGTTAGTGTTGCTCTGTTGCTGTAAAGAGACACTGTTACCAAGGCAACTCTTATAAAAGAAAGCATTTGACTAGGGGCTTCCTTACAGCTTCAGAGGCTTACTCCATTATTGTCATATTGTTGCGACAAGGAGCATGGTCCTGGAGCAGTAGCTGAGTTATAGCCTGATTTCAGGCAGGGGGAGGGGGGTAGGACAGGGAAGGAGAGAGAGAGAGGGAGAGGGAGAGAGAGAAGAGAGAAGAGGAGAGGAGAGGAGAGGAGAGAGAGAGAGGGCACAAAGGACTCAGTGTGAGTTCAAACTTCAAAGCCCACCCCTACAGTGACACACGTGGTGATCTTTCTGGTCTTTTCATACAGTTCTGTTCCCTAGTGACTAGACATTCAGGTATAGGAGCCCATGGGGGCCATTCTTAGTCAAACCACCACAAACGGCATGCGCCTACAGTCCCACCCAGCACTTGGGAAGTTAAGGCAGGAAGTTAGTGAGTTTGAGGCTATAATATGGTGCATTGAAAGTCCATCTTAAAAAAAAACAAAAAGCTGTTGGTACTGGAGAGATGGCTCAGCGGTTAAGAGCACTGGCTGCTCTTCCAGAGGTCCTGAGTTCAATTCCCAGCAACCACATGGGGGGGGCCTCATAACCATCTATAATGAGAGCTAGTGCCCTCTTCTGGCATGTAGGTGTACATGCAGTCAGGACACTGTATATGTAATAAATAAATCTAAAACAAAACAAAAACCTGTTTCCATTGTAAAATTAAACATAGCTTGCATGCGCTACACCAATGACTCCTATAGCAGAAGCTTTTCATTATCCGCTAATACTATGTGTGCATGTGTAGTGTGTGTGTGTGTGTGTGTGTGTGTGTGTGTGTGTGTGTGTGTACTGGGTCTGTCTAGCTGCCTTGTCCTGATAAAAGAGGCCTGATGTCTAGCTACAAACCAGCCCAGGCTGGCCTCTAGCTCACTCACTGTGCAGCCAAAGATGAGACTGGATTGTCTCCACCACCCAAGCACTGGAATATTGGCACCATCATGCCAGGTTTGGTCCTGGGCATTGAATTCAAGTCCTCTTATGATCCAGGTAGGCACTCTGCTGAATGAGCTACAGTTTTTCTTGTCTGCCCGCACATGTGTGAGCTCTCTCTCCCTCTCCCTCCTCCCCCTCCCCCCTCCCCCGCCTCTCTCTTTTTTTGATAGGTCTTGCTAGGCAGCCGAGGCTGTGTGTGTGTGTGTGTGTGGTATAAGAGTGTGGGTGCATGAGCCGGGTGTGGAAGTCAGAAGCCAAGCTGCAGAAGTGAGTTCTCTCCGGCCATGTGGGGCACAGGGACCTAAATGAAGCCAGCATGCTTGGCACCAAACACCTTTACCCATGATCCACCTCACTGGCCCTCCCAGCATGCTTTGATCTGAAAAGTTGCCCTGTAAGGTCCTTAGATTCTGGTTTTGTTTTTTTTTTTTTTAAAGATTTATTTAGTTATTATTATATGTACAGTGCTCTGCCTGCATGTACACTTGCAGGCCAGAAGAGGGCACCAGATCACATTATAGGTGCTTGTGAGCCACCATGTGGTTGCTGGGTATTGAACTCAGGACCTCTGGAAGAGCAGTCAGTGCCCTTAACCTCTGAGCCATCTCTCCAGCCCCGGGGCCCTTAGATTCTTATAAACAAGATTATAAGCTTTGTTCACCATCCCTTGTGACACCCCACAGTAAGGATTCCTCCAGTTTGGTGACTGGTTCGTCTTATCTCTGCCTAACGTACTTTAGGACTTCCCTGTTGCTCTGATCTACTAAAAAGAACGGGCTTCTTAGAAATACTTTGAACAATGTAACTTCTAAAGCCACCAAAACACTACAGTTGGCTATCGCTGATACAGCACGCACAGGTCTCTCTTGAGAAGTCCACACCCATGCCTTGGCTGTGTACTGTTCTTTTTAAGGCACCCTTCTCCCTACTGCCTGTGCTTAAAAGCTGTTTTCCTTCTTTTTAAGATTGATGTGTTTTGTTTTGTTTTGTATATGTGGGTGCCTGAGTGTATATATGTGCACCACGTGGTTACACATACCCACGTGTTTGCACACATGCATGTGTTTGCACATACCCAGGGAAGCCAGAAGATAGCCAGACCCCCTGGAACTGGAAAAACTGGTGTTTGTGAGTGCACATGGGTGCTGCAACTGAACTCCGGTTTGCTGCAAGAGCAGCAAGCTCTTTTGACCTGTGAACCAAAGTATCACAGGGAAAGCTAAGCTAAAACAAACAGTCCAGGGACAGACTGGAGTGGGCAGCTTAGCTGGCTGAGGATTTGTTTTGTTTTATTTTATTTTGTTTTTGTTTTTGGAGACAGGGTTTCTCTGTGTAGCCTTGACTGTCCCGGACTCACTTTGTAGACCAGGCTGGCCTTGGACTCACAGCAATCCACCTGCCTCTGCCTCCTGAGTGCTGGAACTCAAGGCCTCTGCCACTAGGCAGCAAGGATGTTTAACCATCAAGGACATCTCTGACCATCTGGGGACAAAGGTCCCAAGAAGTGGCTGTAGTTTTTCTTGGGGCGATCTTCCTGGAAAAAGTGGAGGCTTCCTTAGAAGGTGTTTGTTTTTTGTTTTCGTTTTGTTTTGTTTTTGTCTTGTTTTGTTTTTGAGACAGGGGTTCTCTGTGTAGCCCTGGCTGTCCTGGCACTCACTCTGTAGACCAGGCTGGCCTCAGCAATCTACCTATCTCTGCTTCCAGAGTGCTGGGACTAAAGGCATGCGCCACCACGCCCAGCCTAGAAAGTATTCTTGCAGTTCTCTGTGTGTTGCAATTCAATGTCTTACTACAATATGTGGAAGAGCATCGCCGCCTTAGGCAGCTGGAGCCAGCCAAGACAGGCCTTGTTGTTGTCGGTTAGTGCTGCTCCTTGGCCCCAACACTATCCTCTTCTCTGAGCTGCCTGGCTGTCTCATACCCAGCTGCAAGCCTTCTCGGTCACCTTTTCTCCGTGTTCCCAGGTGTCGTAATGTTAACTTCAACATTAATTTTAACATACATTTGTTTCCACCATAGTGCAGTCTCGGCCGGGAGTCACTCAAATAGACCACGGATAACTTTAAAATTGTTCCCAACAGAAGGTTGGGGGGCTGCTGGAGAGATAGCTCAGAAGTGAAGAGCACTGGCTGCTCTTCCAAAGGTCCTGAGTTCAATTCCCAGCAACCACATGGTGTGGCTCATCTATAATGAGGTCTGGTGCCCTCTTCTGACATGTAGGCACACATCCTGGAAGAAGACTGTATCCATAATAAGTAAATACATTTTCAAAGAAAGAAAGAAAAAAAAAGGGGGGGAGGGGGGAGAATTGAAGGCCACTCTTGGCTACACAGCAAATCAAGAAGCCTGGGTTAAATGAGATTCTGTTTCAAGCAGAAACAGCCCTAACTTTGGGGCTGGAGAGTTAACTCAGCAGTTAAGCTTTCTCCTCTTAGCAGTGCCTGAATAACGGGATAGGGTGGGGGTTGGGGGGTGGAGGGCCTCATGATCACCACAGCTCCAGGGGGTTGGCATAAAAGCTACTGCCTCTAGGTTTCTTAGCAACCTCTAATGTCATCACCTGCCTCTGCCAGGTGTGTGCATGCCCGCACCACAGTGCACTTCAGCTGTGCCAGATATAATGGATTTACTCACCACTGCACTCTCGATCTTACTTTCTTCTCTTTCTCTTTCTAGCACTCTCTGCCTGTCTCTCTGTCCCCCAGGGGTGCCCCTTCCCCTTTCTCTCTCCCCAAGTTTCTAAAATAAATATCTCTCTCTCTCTCTCTCTCTCTCTCTCTCTCTATATATATATATATATATATATATATATAATGATAAATACAGGGGGCCCCAGCGCTCTTCTGGAGTTCAGGGTGCACCTGCACTCGCATGGGCACATTTCCACATTCACAAACCCAGCTTGCCTTGACTGAGTAGCCCGTTCCGAGTTTTATCTGAATGACAGTGTTCTGGGCCAGGTGAAGTGGCATCTCTGAAGAGTCTCTGACTTGGTGAGTCTTCCCAGAATAAGTGGAGAAACAACTCTAAGACAGCCCTGTGTTTTCCTGTGACAGGCTGCCCATCTCTGCACGCGCCCATCACCTCTGTTGCAGCAGCAATCGCTGTCCTGCAATGGTGGGACGGAGGGGGTGGAGGCGCATTGCCAGCCGCCAAGAGTTAGATGTGGTGCCCCAAGTTAAGGGACACACTCCCCAACCCCCATGCCTTGCCAATCCTGGAAGTGACTGTGACCTGCCTGCCTTTTGGCCACTTGCTAGAATTCACAGACGGCGGGACACTGTTGCATTTGTGATTTGAACTTTATTCAAAAGAACAAGAATCAGAAACAGTCAAATAAAGATACATATAGGGCAAGGCCTGGAAGGGTCTCAAACACAGAGCTCCCCTGTCCTGCCGTCACGGGACAAGAGTGCGTGAGCCAGAAGCACAGCCATTCTGTGTTCATCTGCAGGGATGTTGCACTCGGTCTCAGCTGGAGCTGGGATTGAACTGTCATTTCCAGGCAGGATTCACAAAGGTCTTGCACTGCCCTTGCTCCCCGGTTCCCTCTTCTTCCCTCCAGAGGTCCTTTGAGCCCAGTGCCTCATCCCTGTTATCAATCAGTAAGCTAGCTGCCTTTAGAGTGCCTGGCTACCACCCTGAGCCATCTCCTCCATTGACGCAAATTCCACTGTGATCAAGAGACAAATAACAATGATGCTCCACCCTCTCAGGAAATTCCAAGGACTTAAGACACACACACACACACACACACACACACACACACACACACACACACACACACACACACACACACCCCAGGGACAAAGGCGAGCCAGATTCTTTAATAGCCAACAAAGTATCTACACTTCCTGAGACACCTATTAACTCTGCAGAGAAGATCACAAATAGGGTCCATCTCTGGTTGAGACTGTTTTCCATTTCACTATTTAACTTTTCATGATAGAAATGTTCAAGCCCACACAACAGTAGGAAGAGCAAGAAAACAAGCCCTGGGCTCCCTTGCTGGTCACTCAAGTGGGGCTTAGTCAATGTCCCGCCTTTGTTTGCATTATCTTGAAGCTTAAGCCCTCACATTCTCTCTCTGAGTATTCTCCACCCAGAGTTCCCTGCAGTCGGTGCCACGCTACGGCAAGCTTCAAGGGAGCAGAAGTCTGGAATGGAGGCTGAGCACCCAGAGGCCCTGGGCAGAAGTTTTTGGGGAGTGGGCGGGTGGGTACCTCATCAGCGGATTTCAGCTTGAGTGACAACATCTTCCACCCACACCTCAATCCAGAAGGGTCCATGAAGGCTACTTCAGTGCATTCAAAGTAAGGCACAACAGTGGAGCGATGAACAGCCAAAACTATCCCAAGTCCCCAAAGGCCCCGCCTCTTGTTTTTGGCTCACATTTATATCTCCTCTCAGAATTTGTTCAAGGATGTTTTTTTTCAGCTGGTTAACAACCAATCTCCCCTATGCAGTGGTTCGACTTCTAAGGGGATAAATATCACCTGTTCTCTCACAAGTCTTTTTCTCATCCCCCACTTATGACCTAAACAAAAAAAAAAAACATGTTTATCTCTCCTTCATACACCAGCCAGCCTTGCCCTGTTTGTCATGATTATCTTAATAATGAATTACCTCTAAAACACTAGGTTCAAGAAGTTATAGTTAAAACATCAGTAATTCATTAAATCAATAGTGTAAAAAGATAATATATCAACATTAGTAATATATTAAAAATCAATTTTCCGAGTAATTAAAAAGACTAGTCAGCCAGTCCTGGATAATAATACAAAGACTTGACCTTTACTTTATCACACCAGAGTGACTGAGGCAATCCCCAGTACCTGGGTCTAAAATAGTATTTTACATGAACGTTTCTGGAATTCTCTGTATGTCCACAGGGCCCCAGGGTTTTCCTGTCACCCATGTTGGGCATCTCCATGTTGGTGGTGAACCGGGCCATCCTCCCCACCCCCTCCTGCCTGCCTCTGCAAAAGGCTAAGTGAGATAGAAACCTGGGTTCCGTCCATGCCACGAGCCTGTGGTACGCCAACCCAGAAACGCTTAGGGTTACGGTAGGTCTTAACACTGCAGACAGAAGGGTATCAGACAGCAAGGGTATACACTCCTCCACTCACAACTCCAAAGCATCTCTCACCCAGCTCTGGGCTCCAGTTGCCTGCTTGGCTCTCTCAATCAACAGAGAGGTGCGTGCCTTCCTAGCCTGAACTGCACTCCTAGGAAGAGTCTCGACTGCCTGCAGGAGAGCCCGAACAGGAAGCCCGAGTTAAATCCTTGGGATTCCACTTCCCAAGTCTCGCTTGGCTTCGGAACAAGGCTTTGTTTCAGAAGATCAGTAAAGATGCTTCATGTTTGGAGAAGTACCACCAAGAATGCATGTGGCAAAGGAGGAAACCTTTCAAAGCCCACATATCATCCACAGGGACATGCTCCCTGCAAAGATGCTCCCAGGGAACAGAGCATTCCTCTGGGAGAGGACATAGATCACACATCTGTCAGGAATGCCATGCTAAGAGCCCTGGAATCCCATACAAGCCCCTGAGATGTGTTATGCTCTCAAATATCCATCCCTATGAAAGATCTAGGGACCCTACCTTCCCTAATGTGACCCCTCTTCATAAGAATGCTTACAAGAGAGAGAGAGAGAGAGAGCTCCCCACTTAGCAAAGAGAGAGCTGGACGCCTGTCCCAAGAGGCCAAATCCTTACACTTTCTTGATTTGACATCAGGACAGAAGGAGGGTGCCCTTCAGTGGCCTGGGCTATTTTCCCTGGGTGAAAGAGTGCAGAGAAAACCGCCGCTGGCTAGACCCTCCTTAACTTATCTTTTCTTATCCTTAAACGTCTTCCTAGCCTGTGGTTTGGTCTGTATGAGCATCTGGAATTAAAAGACAGCAGAAGGATCAGGGCAGGTGACAGGCCTGAGACCCATCAACTCCGCCTGCAGTCTGTGGCTAGGGATAAACAGGAATATCGCTGTCTCCCACAGATCTGTTATAGGACCCTTCAGGCCACTGGTAGTCACCCCACTGGGGTGATCTAGCGAGGTTCCTGAAGCAACCACGCACAGTATGTCCATATGACGGTAGGGCTTGGAAATGTGGTGTGGCTCTCTGGCCACTTAACTGTGGCAGCCACAGGAGGCAAATGTCAGCATTTATAGCCATCGGCCTGATATCTACAACAGAGGAGGGGGACACTACTGCTGACAATGCAAAAGAATAGTTAGAGCAAAGCCATTAGGCTCCCATCAACCCAGCCAGGGTTCTGCTCCCCAATCCCCCACTGCCAGCCAAGGCTATATAGGAAGAGAGGACTCTAACTGTGTGGCCACAGTCAACAGGTCCCTGGAGAGATGTCCCTTGGGAAGGGAGAGACTTCCATCTCAACCAGGTCTGGGTTATGTTGACAAAAATCAACACAGGCTGATCCAGAGCAGAGCCTGAAGCCTTAGCTATAGAAGGTTCCTATAGAAAGGGTCATATGGAAATTCAGAGTAGGGGTGATGCTCAAGAGTCGAGCAAGGCCCCAGATTCAATTCCCAGTACCAAAGAGATAATACATACACTGAACTCAATAAGAAGTTTTTGTTTGTTTGTTTTGTGGTGACAGGGCCATACTATGTAGCTTTAGCTGTCCTGAAACCCACTATGTAGACCAAGGTGGCCTCAGACTCATAAAGATGCGCCTGCTTCTGCTTCCTAAATACTAGAATTAAAGGCATGTACCACTACACCTGGCTTTTTTTTTTTTTAATAACTTAGAATATAATCAAAGCACGAAGGTCCGAAGGCTACCCCAGAGAGCAAAACAGGGTGGACATCTGTCACCTGAGAAAGAACGGTGCCAGGCATTGGTGGTGCACACCTTTAGTCCCAGCACTTGGGAGGCAGAGGCAGGCGGACTGCTGTGAGTTCGAGGCCAACCTGGTCTACAAAGTGAGTCCAGGAGAGCCAAGGCTACACAGAGAAAAAACAGAAAAAAAAAGAAAAGAAAAGAAAAAGAAAAAGAAAAAGAAAAAAAGAAAAGAAAGAGCATGGCTATAGATTTTTCTGTAAGACAAAAGGAACACTAATGATTTTACTCTCTGAAGCTCCGCCCAAGTGGCTAACGGCTTAGAGATTTCCCCAGAACACTGGGAGGAGGTTACCCTGCCCTCAGGGCCACCAGGAGGTAGATATTCTTCCCACCCACAAGACAATTACCCCACCCCTTTCTGAGCCAAATCTCCCCCTTTTACTCCCTCTGCCCCCTCCCCGGCTTCCTTCCCAATCTCCTATCTGCCGGGGACTCCTTTTTCGGACAGTCCCTCCTACAGCATTTCCCCCCTCCCCCCCCAGTCTTGGATATTTCCCAGCAAGGCCAAGTGTCTGTGGCTGGCTTAGAGGCTTGCCTACTTGGAGGCACAGATGGAGAGCGTGGTGCCCGCAGAGAACACCCAGAAGGCTGGGTACAGAGCTTCAGTAAAGTCCACCTTGAACTTGTACATCGGATAGAGCTTTTCGGTGGCAGCAAAGAAAATGACGAAGCCGTGGTCACAGTTGAGAAGCACGCCAACCCGCGTGGCCTTGGTGGGGGGCAGGGTTTTCTCCACGTTGTTGTGCCAGGCGGAGATCTTGTTATTGAACCACTCCACACACCACGAGTTGGGGTTCCGGCCCAGCCGGCTCTCAGGGCCCTGCCGATCCATGCTGCCGTAGCAGACGCCCACGCCGCAGAAGTTGTTCTTCTGCAGTTCCACCTCCCAGTAGTGGATGCCTTTCTTGTAGCAGTGCAGCCCCAGCACCTGAGAGCAGTAGGTGAACCTCTGGGGATGGGAGCGGTAGTGCTGGAGCACATCAGCCACAGAGGCAGTGGTGTAGTTGTCCGTGAGAGCCACTTTGTTGTGGGCGGTATTGTAGTCGAAGATGACTTTAACGAAATCTGAGAAAACATCCCCCAGAGAACCAATGTTACCAGGGGCCCAAGGTACTCCTTGCACTTTTCTTTTTCTTTTTGGTTTTTCGAGACAGGGTTTCTCTGTGTAGCCTTGGCTGTCCTGGACTCGCATTGTAAACCAGGCTGGCCTCGAACTCACAGGGATCCACCTGCCTTTGCCTCCCGAGTGCTGGGATTAAAGGTGTGTGACATCACCATCCGGCATGGTGCTTACACTTTTAAAGCTTTCCTTATCTGCACACTTATTTTACCCATCCACCTATCTACTCACACATCACCCACCGATTCACTCAGCCACCCACTCATCTAACTAGCTATCTGTCTACCCACTCACCCACTCATCTAACTAGCCATCTGTCTACCCACCCACCCACGCATCTAACTAGCCATCTGTCTACCCACCCACCCACTCATCTAACTAGCCATCTGTCTACCCACCCACCCACTCATCTAACTAGCCATCTGTCTACTCACCCACCCACTCATCTAACTAGCCATCTGTCTATCCACCCACCCACCCACGCATCTAACTAGCCATCTGTCTACCCACCCACTCATCTAACTAGCTATCTGTCTACCCACCCACCTACTCATCTAACTAGCCATCTGTCTACTCACCCACCCACTCATCTAACTAGCCATCTGTCTACTCACCCACCCACTCATCTAACTAGCCATCTGTCTATCCACCCACCCACCCACGCATCTAACTAGCCATCTGTCTACCCACCCACTCATCTAACTAGCTATCTGTCTACCCACCCACCTACTCATCTAACTAGCCATCTGTCTACTCACCCACCCACTCATCTAACTAGCCATCTGTCTACCCATCCATCCACTCATCTAACTAGCCATCTGTCTACCCACCCACCCACTCATCTAACTAGCTGTCTACCCACCCACCCACTCATCTAACTAGCTATCTGTCTACCCACCCACCCACTCATCTAACTAGCCATCTGTCTACCCACCCACCCACTCATCTAACTAGCCATCTGTCTACCCACCCACCCACTCATCTAACTAGCTATCTGTCTACCCACCCACCCACTCATCTAACTAGCTATCTGTCTACCCACTCACCCACTCATCTAACTAGCCATCTGTCTACCCACCCACCCACTCATCTAACTAGCCATCTGTCTATCCACCCACCCACCCACGCATCTAACTAGCCATCTGTCTACCCACCCACTCATCTAACTAGCCATCTGTCTACCCACCCACCCACTCATCTAACTAGCCATCTGTCTACCCACCCACCCTCTCATCTAGCCATCTGTCTACCCACCCACCCACTCATCTAACTAGCTGTCTACCCACCCACCCACTCATCTAACTAGCCATCTGTCTACCCACCCACCCACTCATCTAACTAGCCATCTGTCTACCCACCCACCCACTCATCTAACTAGCCATCTGTCTACCCACCCACGCATCTAACTAGCCATCTATCCACCCACCCACTCATCTAACTAGCCATCTGTCTATCCACCCACCCACCCACGCATCTAACTAGCTATCTGTCTACCCACCCACCCACCCACTCATCTAACTAGCCATCTGTCTACCCACCCACCCTCTCATCTAGCCATCTGTCTACCCACCCACCCACGCATCTAACTAGCCATCTGTCTACCCACCCACCCACGCATCTAACTAGCCATTCATCTACCCCAACACCCACTCAAATACACATATCATCATTTATCTACCCATTTAGCTACCTACTAATGCACTGACCACCCAATCGTCTGTCTGTTCATCCACCTGCCCATCCATTCCTCTGCCATCCATGTATGCATGTAGCCACCCACCCACTCTTCCATCCACATAGCCGAGCTACTCACACTCCAGGAGCTCAGCTCTAGACTTGGTTAAGAAGTTTTCTAGTATCTTAGCCTTGAGTGCTGTAGAGTTTGGCTGTGGGGCGTTGGCTTTGGGTGTGGCTAGAAGAGGAAACCGAGAGTGGTACTCAAGACAAACTCGAGACAAATGGTAAATACTTCCCTGGCACTTGTCCTCAACAACTCACCATCGGGGTTGGTTGTTTTAAAATCCATTGTCTGTCCCGGAGCTCCAAAGGTGGGAAGCTTGTTGGATGAGGAAGAGGAGGGGGTAGGGACAGCAGGACCAGCTAGGAGGTGAGGGAGGACAAACATGAAGAGCAATATGACACAGGGGTCTAGATTTCTCTCCCCTTCCAAGATGACTGTCAACTTCCACAAACACACCTGACCAGCCAGGGCCACACAAGTGAGACCAGATAAAGCCCTCTATCTGTCTTACGCTGGGCCTCAAATCTCTGCTCATCCCTGCCCGCCTTCCCAGCATACATCTGTGAGAATGGCTCCATCACAGAACCCTTGTTAAAACAGGTCAACTGTTGCTGCCCACCCTAGCTCTAAGCTCAAACAAGTCAGGAAAATAAAAAGATACACAAATGCATGACTTACGGGTTTTCTTGGTCTTCTTTTCCTCTACAAAAGAAAGATTTTAGGATTGAGATATTTTAAAGCACAGTGCCACACAACAAAAGAACATACTAGCATTCATCAGCATGCATTTGACTCATACAAACTAAGGAAGGAGGCGGGCGTGGTGGTGCGCGCCTTTAATCCCAGGAGAGGCAGAGGCAGAGGCAGGCTATATCGCTGTGAGTTCAAGGCCAGCTTGATCTACAAAGTGAGTCCAGGACAGCCAACGCTAACACAGAGAAACCCTGTCTCAAAAAAAAAAAAAAACAAGACAAAGACAAAACAAAAAAACCAAGGAAGGATGACATATAAGGCAGTGGCTGATGACACACATCCATAAGTACAGGCGCTCCCACCAGGGTCATGGGTGGTATAGACCATCTATTAGGAAATACGAAAGACTTTTCTAGGAAGTGTTTACATTAATTTGGGTCATTGTAACAGGGAACACATTTGCCAAAATGTATTTAACTTTTTGGCAAAAAAAACCCAAACAAACAAACAAACAAAAAAAAAAAAAAAAAAAAACAGTCCTGGTTAAGTATTAACAAAGGCGCTTAAAAACATCCTGCCTTCCTAAGGGCTCGCCTCCTTCTACAAGCACACTGTCACCAGGTGTTCTAGTCCACAGAGAGAACAATACCCAACAGTGGTTTGCTGAAGACAACCCACACAAAATAAACAAGCAACAAGCAGTGAAGCTCACCCGGAGTCCTCTCACTCACTGGGTACCCACTAACATCAGGTGCCTTGGTGCCACTTTATATTGACCTTGGGGCAACAGTCCCAGCTTGCCTGTGCTCACAACCAGTGTGTCCAGGGGCCACCTCACTTGCCATCCTCCCACCGTCTCAATTGCCATTATTTTCCAAACGTGAGGGACACGGAGATTCACACTATTCTTTCCCAACCTCATGCCCACATTCCCAATGACAGTGACACCATCACAGTGTTGGAGGGAGGGGAGCAGGGGTAAAATCTAATGCTTGAGGGTGCGGGGTATAAAAAGTATTCTTGGGGCTGGAGAGATGGCTCAGTGGTTAAGAGCAGTGACTGCTCATCCAAAGGTCCTGAGTTCAATTCCCAGCAACTACATGGTGCCTCACAACCATCTATAATGTGATCTGATGCCCTCTTCTATCTGATGTCCTCTTCTGTCATGCAGGCATACATGCAATAGAGTGCTTATATACACAAATAAAAAAAATTTTTTTAAGTGTTCTTTTTAAAGCCCACAGAAAAGGAAAACCTTTCTGAGACAGGATCTCTCTACATAGGCCTGGCTATCCTGGAATCACTCTGTGGACCAGGCTGGCCTCAAACTTACAGGGACCTACCAGCCTCTGCCTCCCGAGTGCCACCATGCCCTGCTTACTGCTTACTCTTTTTATAAATGAACCACTATACTGTACATGTATAGAATCAAATTTTCGCTAGTAGGGACAATTAGGAAAACATTTTCTAAGGCTCAGTGGGAGAGGGCAATGGGGCGGGGAGGGAGGGAAAGAGTGAGAAGGACAGGGCTGGGGAGATGACTCAGTGGACGCAGCGCTTGCCACACAAGTGTGGGGACCTGACCCCAGATAATGCTCAATGGGGTAGCATGCATTGTGATCCCAGAAATTACACAGCAAGTTGATGGCTAGCCATCACGGGAGAATCCCCAGAAGCCTTCAGGCCAGCAAGCCTGGCGCCTGCCGCGGCCAACAAGAGGCCCTGTCTCAAACACGGTGGAAGGGAAGGACTGATACCCAAGCTTGACTTCTCACTTCCACACAGGCACCCACACTGAAGACACACAGAAAAAGAAAGATGGAGAAACGATGCTGCAACAGCAGAGTGCCATAAGGCCAGCAGGGAAGAGAGCACACTTATCTGACAAATGTCCCTCAGTCACATGGCAGACTTGGTCACTTTTCCTGCCCCACTGAAGCACCTGCCTGGCCCTGTTGCCCAACTTTTCTCCAGTCGAGGCCCCTGGGAAACTTGGGATGGGCCGTGACCGTCTAAAAGCTTCAGCAGGTCCTGGGATGATCTCAAACAAGCACCTGACACCGGAAAGGGGGCTACTTACGTGGTGTCTTCTTCGTAGGGCGCGTTGGTTTGGACGCGGACTCCTTACCATGGTCCCCCACATCACCTGTGCCAAAGAAAAGGGTCCGGCTGTATGTGGTCCTCCCCACTAACTCCAAGAAAGGTCAGAGCATCCACTCGGACAGCCCTCCCACTCACCGTCCCACCCAGTCATTTGCAAGAGACAAAAGTAAAGTATTAGGAAGAGGAGTCTTTGTTCCTTCTCTTCGCTGCTTAAAGCACAACTGGGGGAAAGCCTCCTCCACCAGCACCCAGCACTGAGATTCCTCTGGTTTCTTGGGCCATACATGAAGGAGAACACCACGTTGATGATGGCTGATAAGACTCCTGAATGAGGTCCAAGTGTCTGGTATGGAGTGGAGGGTAGGCCAATATCAGTCTTTTGTCCACTGGTTCTTTCTTTCCTCTCTCAGCAGTCTAGTCACTCAGAGATTTACCCCCATGTGAGGTACTTCCAGAACCTTCCACAGAGGTGCTTCATTTGTACCTGTTTCCGAAGTCCCTCTGCAAGGACACTGGGTTGGCCCATGAAGTTCAGGGCCCATCCCCTGGGTTACTCAACAAGGATTTTACAAATGTGCCAGGCTCTGTCCTCAGCGCTGTGGGACAGCTTCTCCTAACAGGCCTGGCCCCAGCCATCACAGAGGTCAGGGAGGGAGACAGCAGCGGGTCTCAAGGAACAGTAAAATGACACGTATGTAAAGGATCCCCCCAAAAAAGGCTCCTACCCTAAAGTCTGTCAAGATGGCTTTGTGAGTAAAGGAGCTTGCCGCCAAACCTGAGTTCAATCCCCAGGACCCACTCAGTGGAAGAAAGCCAACCCCCATTATTTGTCCTGTGACCCCGAACTCTATGTCCTGGTGGACATGTCCATACACATACACATATGCATACATGCATACATACAAAATAAGTAAATAAATGTGTTTTATTTTTAAAAAGTGAGAATGTTAGCCGGACATGGTGGTGCACACCTTGAATCCCAGCACTCAGGAGGCAGAGACAGGCGGATCTCTGTGAGTTTGAGGCCAGCCTGGTTTACAAAGTGAGCCCAGGACAGGCAAGGCTACACAGAGAAACCCTGCCTCAAAAACACCAAAATAAGAAAACCAAACCGGTCAAACAAACAAACAAGCAAACAAATGCCTGTGGGGGATTATTAAATTTCCTACTGAGGTGGGAGGACCCACCCACTCTGGGTGCACTCTTCCTTGACTGGGATGCTGGACTGTATAGAATGGAGAAATCAAGCTCAGCACTAATGTGCATACACTTATTACTCTTAAGACTGCACATGAGCCGAGCGTGGTGGCGCACGCCTTTAATCCCAGCACTTGGAAGGCAGAGGCGGGCGGATCGTTGCAAGTTCAAGGCCAGCCTGGTCTACAAAGCGAGTCTAGGACAGCCAAGGCCACACAGAGAAAACCTGTCTCAAAAAAAACCAAACAAACGGAAAAAAGACTGCACATGTCACGTGACCAGACTGCAGGTGTCATGTGATCGGCTGCTTCAGGCTCGGCTGCCTTGACTCCCTGCCATGACGGAAGGTGACTTGAACTGTGAGCTAAAAGAAACCCTTTCTCCTTTAATTTGCTTTTATCTGGATAGTTTAGCACAGCAACAGACCAAACACAGGCGCCTAACAAAACTAGAATGCCTAACTGTCTATTCCTGTAATCTCGGTTACCCAGCAGCCTGAGGCTGAAGGACTGCAAACTCAAGGCCTGCCTAGACAACTTGGCGAGATCCTTCCTCAGTGCCAGATATGGTAGCACGAACACTGTATTTATTTATTTATTTATTTATTTATTTATTTATTCATTTATTCATTCATTTATTTTGGTTTTTCTGTGTAGCCTTGACTGTCCTAGACTCCATCTGTAGACCAGGCTGGCCTTGAACTCATGGAGATCTGCCTGCCTAGGCCTCCCGGAGTGCTGGGATCACAGGCCTGTGACACCCCACCCTGCGGTGACACACACCTTTAATCTCAGCACTTGGGAGGCAAAGGCTGGATCCTTGTGAGTTTGAGGCCACATAGCAAAACACCCAGAGCTACATAATAGAGAGAGAGAGAGAGACCCTCCCTCAAACAAAACAAAACAAAATAAAACAAAACCAAAAAACAAACAAAAAAAAGATTCTGCCTCAAAATAAAAATGTTCAAAGGGGGCCGTGTGAGTTGGGTCGCTGCTGTTACCTGAGGCGGAGGGCTCCTCAGCCTTCTCCTGTAGCTGCTTGAGGGAAAGCTTCAGCTCAGCCTTGAGGTCCACTGCACCCTGGTAGATCCCCTTTATCAGCTCGTAGTCTAGGTCGACCTTTGGGATGTACACTGGTTTCGTTGACACTCCTTCCAACTTTGCAGCTTTCTGGAACAAGCCAAGGTGTTAAGCACAGGCACCGGGGCCCAGGCTCCATCCTCATCATGCCCACAGATGTTTCCTTTGTCAACAAGGAGTCCAACTGCCTGTTTCAGTCACAAGCCCAAGGTCACCAGCAGTTTAAGAACTGGAGCCGGAAGGACCTCAGGTCACTTCTCTTACAGAGCAGGAAAGAGGTCTAGATGCAGCAAGTGGCTCGCCAGCAGTTGTGCGGATGAGAGGCACAGACAGGATGGACAGGCTCTGGAGCTCTTCCCCTCCTCCCAAGAGATACAAGACCCTCCTCCCTAAAGATGATGAGCGGGGATGTCTCAAGCATATGGAGCTTGAGCCAGAACGGCCTTCTATGGAGTGGAAGTGTCACTGAAGTTGGAAAGCTAGTTTACTAACTGGGAGTCCCCCGGAACCAAGGGAGCTCAGATGGGGGAGTTTGAATCCTCTCTCAGAGAACTCAGCAGCTCTCAGGCCCGGGAATGAGCTCCCGGGGACAGCGTAGCGCCTCCACCTAGGTATCAGTAGGCATCAGAGGCGGAGGAAGTCCCATGACTCCTGTATTGTGCAGGGAATCTGGGTCCTTGGGGGACTAGACTAGGGAGTTCACAGAGATCCCCCGCCCTGCACAGGGCAGGCTCAGTCCTGTGGTGATGGTGGGGTGGATTAAGGGAGGGTAATATTCTACAACGCTAATACTGTGTAACAGTGGGACCCAAGGAGGTGGCTCTGGAAAAAGGACATAATCTACTGGGCAGAGGAGACCAACATGGTGCTCCCACTCAGTGCTCCACCTAAGGAATGAATAGAGAGGGCCTACTGTGGTCAGAGCACAAGGCATGGACAAAGGGCAAGGAGATGAGCTTGAGAGAAGACCAAGTCTGGATAGCAAGGACCTCATTCATGGACCATGCTAAGACACACAGCGTGCCAGACAAAGCAGGAAGACAGTGCTTCCAGGGACCATGTGAGGGAGGGCAGTGAGTGACACACTAAGATGGTCCCAAGAGTCTCCTCTTATACACACCCTTCATGACCATCCCCTTGAGTACAAGGTCAATAGGAAAGGACCTGATTGACAACAAACTACAAGGGACAGAGAAGGAAGCCACAAGAACAAAGAAGACATCAAACCAGTTCAAATAATTAACCGAAAGGGCAATTATCCTGGGTGGGGCAGACTTCACTGGGTAAGAGACCTTCACAGAGGAACGCAGGCCTTCCTAGAGGAAGCAATGTTTTTGCTGGCTTGAGGAAACACACGCTGCCAAGTTGGGAAAAGACCTCAGCTGACAGCCAGCAAGAAAGTGTACACTTCATCTATAGCCCCAAGGAACTAAATTCTGCCAGTAGCCAGGTGCACTTGGAAAACAGACCTGCACTCCCAAGTCAATACAGCCCAGCCTGCAGGCAGAAAGCCATGCCCAGATGATGAGGCAAGGGGACTACTAAAATATTAATCCGAGGATCTCTAAAGCCTCTAAACTTGCTGGACCTGGCGAGCACACCTTGAAGCCCAGAACTCAGGAGGCAGAGGCAGGTAGATCTCTGTGAGTTTGATGCCAACCTAGTCTACTAAGGGAGTCCAGGCCAGCCAGGGCTACACAGGGAAACCCTGTCTTGAAAAACAAAACAAAACCAGTCCCTACTCCTTGAGGTCCAGCCTACTGTGGATTCTGGGATGCTGGGCAGAACACACGCAAGTGCAGTGGGATGCTGGGCAGAACACACACAAGCGCAGCGGGATGCTGGGCAGAACACACACAAGCGCAGTGGCACCCTCGACACGACTCACCTCCAGAAACTCAAACTCATCCCCTTTGCCCAGGATGAGCTCAACTTCTGCCTTCAGACTCTGCATCTCGCTCTTCTTCTTGAGAAGAACCTGGTGGATGGTGTCAAACTTTGCACAGACTCTCTTCTCCTCCTCCTTCATCTTCCGTGTGGAGCTGGTCTCCGCGGCGTCGATGACGGCCTTCATTTCCATATATTCTTGTCTCAGTTGGTCCGTCTTCCTGGTCATAGACTCCTACCAGGCCAAAAGGAAGAGGCTCCTGTCACATTTGGCGAAGGCTGCACTCCAGTGTTGGGGTCAGAGGGGGGCACGAGGGACTGCACAACACTTCGTGGCGCCACTCTGGGGGATGACGGGGGGGGGGGGGGGGGGAGGGGTAAGAAGCCACGTGGCAGCGTCCTGTCCATCTCGAAGTGATCACACCCCAAGACCCAGCAACCCCAATTCCTAGGAAGTTTGAAACAGCAAAAAGTGAGCTACTTGGGCTGGAGAGATGGCTCAGGGGTTAATAGCGCCGCTTGCTCTTCCAGAGGTCCTGAGTTCAATTCCCAGCAACCACATGGTGGTTCAGAGCCATCTACACTGTGATCTGATGCCCTCTTCCGGCATGCAGGTGTACACACAGATAAAGTACTCATATACATAAATAAGTAAATAAATAAATCTTTTTTTTTAAAATGAGCTAGTTACTATGGCATATGTCTATTACTCAAGTTTCTCTGGAGACTGAGGCGGGAGGGTGTCAGTGGCCAGCCTGGACAATATAATATAGTAAGACTACGTACGTGGGGTGGAGAACTTGAACAAAGAAAAGATGTGATGCAAAGACTGAGAACTGATCATAAGATAGAATATCAAACAATAAACTGGATGTACATGTGGGTTCATCTCCACAAGGGAAAACTACATAAGCAGAAGAAGCGGTTAGATTCTATTCACACAAAGCTTAGATATTAACAGAATAGTGGTGTCTGCTACTAAGAAATGGAAACGCGCGCACACACACACAAATGCACAAATATGTAAACACATGGGAATGAATGAACAATTCAAGATGGTAGCTACATCTTGGAGTTTAGGTATGATAAGGTAGAAACATCGAGCCAGGCGTGGTGGCGCACGCCTTTAATCTCAGCACTAGGAGGCAGAGGCAGGTGGATCGCTGTGAGTTCGAAGCCAGCCTGGTCTACAAAGTGAGTCCAGGACAGCCAAGGCTACACAGAGAGACCCTGTCTTGAAAAACAAAAAAAAAGATAGATAGATAGATAGATAGATAGGTAATACATAGAAATAACATTTTAGACACACTGAATTAAATAAAGTGCATTACTAAAATCAGTTTCAGGGGTTGAGAGTATAGTTCAGTGCAGAGTGTTTACCTAGCATGCATGTGATCATGGGTTCAAGGTTCACATAGCTCGTTTCACGTTGTTCAAATTAGTTTTAAATAAGTCGGGTGTCTGGGATGTTTCTGGTAGGCAGCATTGTTTCAACAGTCATGTTTCTGAACAAATATATTGAGTAACTTCAATAGTCCAAAATCATGACAAACAAAAATATGCAATGCACACAAAAAGAATGGAATTCAAATTGTTGGGGGGGGGCGGGGTTTCTCGAGACAGGGTTTCTCTGTGTAGCCTTGGCTGCCCTAGAATCACTTTGTAGATCAGGCTAGCCTCGAACTCACAGAGATCCTACTGCCTCTGCCTCCTGAGTGCTGGGATTACAGATGTGTGCCACCACACCTGGCTGAAATTGAACTTTTGGTTTGTGTGTGTGTGTGTGTTTTGTTTTTTTTTGTTTGTTTGTTTGTTTGTCTTTTGAGACAGGATTTCTCTGTGTAGCCTTGAGTGACCTAGACTTATTTTGTGAGCCAGGCTGGCCTCGAACTCACATCGATCTACCTGCCTCTGCTTCCCAAGTGCTGAGATTAAAGGTTTGCGCCACCACACCCAGCCTGAAATTCAACTTTTGAAAAACTGGAGAGATGGCTCAGCAGTTAAAAGCACCTTCTAAGCCGGGCGTGGTGGCGCACGCCTTTAATCCCAGCACTCGGGAGGCAGAGGTAGGCGGATCGCTGTGAGTTCGAGGCCAGCCTGGTCTACAAAGTGAATCCAGGACGGCCAAGGCTGCACAGAGAGACCTTGTCTCAAAAAAACAAATAATAATAATAATAATAATAATAATAGTAATAATAATAATAATAATAATAATAATAATAATAATAATAATAATAATAAAAGCACCTTCTAGAGGACCTGGGTTCAAATCCGAGCACTCACATGGCAGCTAGCAACTGTCTGTAACTCCACGATCCAACACTCTCACACAGACATACATGCAAGCCAAAAATAATGCATATAAAAAAAATTAAAGAAAAAAATGGTAAATTTATCATCATCATCACCATCATCATCATCATCGTGTGCACACATCCCCAAGTGCAAATGTGGAGGTCAGAGGACAACTTTAAGGAGTTGTTGTAGAAATTTTGGATTATATGTAAATGTTTTTGTTTTAATCCCACGTGTGGGATATGGGGGCTGCTCCTATTTGTCCATAGCTTAGAACTGCCTCATGAGAGGGAGTGTGATCTTTGCCAGTGGAATAAATGCCAAACCAAGAGAGACCTGGGAGATGGAGGGGGCGGGGGTTGGTGCTTCCCTTCTGGCTTCTGTTGATGCTGTGTGACAAGTCAGAGGACAGCCTGAAGCAGAGAATGGTACTGCCCCAAAGAACCTGCAACCCTAAACAGCAGGAAGTAGCCAAAAAGAATTACGTCCCTTCTCCCTAATAACCTCTCTCTCTTACCTGGTGTTGGGGTGTTGAAAGGGACGGGGGATGAATAAGAAGAAGGAGATTTAAGGAGGCAGGCAGATCTGACTTTGAGGCCAGCAAAACAAAACAAAACAAAACAAAAAAGTGGTGTGTGTAACAAAGAGCACACTGATGGCATAAGAGGAAATTGCTGGTTGCCGGTGTCTTTCATCTTGTTCCCTTTTTCACAGACTAGAGAAAGCAGGTAAGGCTGGGCTAGTGTAAGGATCCAGCCTGGCATGAATTTAGTTTGGTCATAATTATTATTAGCCATGGGCCACCTTAGCCTACCTCAGCACACACATCCCGTTCTCCTGCTCAGAAAGACTCTTGCCTACCTAATCCTTAATATATTACAGACTATGCAATCCTGGCTCTGCCAGCCTCTTCCTTTGCTCTTCAGTACCTGGTGGCACACACCTTTAATCCCAGCACTCGGGAGGCAGAGGCAGGCGGATCTCTGTGAGTTCAAGGCCAGCCTGGTCTACAAATAGAGTCCAGGACAGCCAGAGCTGTCACACAGAGAAACTCTGTCTTGGAGGAAAAAAAAAAAGAGTTAGTCATGTGAGCCAGGTGTGGTGTCACACACCTTCCATCCCAGCACTTGGGAGGCAAAGGCAGGTGGATCTCTGTGACTTTGAGGCCAGCCTGGTCTACAGAGAAAGAGTTCCAGAACAGCCAGGACTACACACAGAGAAATCCTGTCTTGAAAAACCAAAACCAAAACCAAAACCAAACAAAACAAAAAGTTAGTCATATGTGGGCTTTAGGCTGTTAAACTAAACAAAAATTAGCTACCTTAAATCTTTGCATTTGGAGGGGCTTCATCCTAGGAGTTTAGTCTGCTCACCAACCAATAATCATAATTCCACCTTCACCCTGTGGGTCTCAAAATCTCCTCAGAAGAGTTGAGGTTCCCCTGTGCCAGTAGGAAATTAAGGCTTGCAGATCCACCACATGGGCCAGTCCGTGCTAGAGCTGGGATCAGAACCCAGACCTCAATGAAGCCACAGCTGCCACGGGTAAGTGGGTACTGCAGCTCAGCAACAGTTTTTTTTCTTTCTTTCTTTTTTTTTTTTTTGAATCAAGCTCCTTTCTTTCAGTATAAAGGTAATTGGTTAAGAACACTGGCTGCAGCCAAGCGTGGTGGCGCACGCCTTTAATCCCAGCACTTGGGAGGCAGAGGCAGGCGGATCGCTGTGAGTTCAAGGCCAGCCTGGTCTTCAAAGTGAGTCCAGGATGGCCAAGGCTACACAGAGAAACCCTGTCTCGAAAAACCAAAAAAAAAAAAACCCAAAACCAAACAAAACAAACAAACAAACAAACAAAAACACTGGCTGCTCTTCCAGAGGACACAAGTTTGATTATCAGGACCCACATGGCAGCTCCTAATATAACTCCAGTCCCAGGGGATCTCCACAAGCACCAGGCATGCATATATACACAGACATACAAAGAGGCATAACACCCATACACATAAAATGCATCTTTTAAAAATTAAAGGTAAGGGCTGGAGAGATGGCTTAGAGGTTAAGAGCACTGGTTGTTTAAAAAAAAAAAAAAGAGCACTGGTTATTCTTGCAGAAGTACTGAGTTCAATTCCCAGCAACCATGTAGTGGCTCACAACCATCTATAATGAGATCTGGTCTTGTGGCCTGCAGATGTACGTGCATAATAAGTAAATCTTTTTTAAAAGTTAAAGGTAAAAAGAAAAATAAAATTAAAGGTAATTTAATATTTTTAAAAATGGATAACAAATCTTCCCGTGATTAGCATGGCAGCGTGTCCACGGCTAATATATGATACTTCCCTCTTAGTGTTTTTTCCTGTACATCCTATGAGCTGATGTCAGATAGCCAAAAGATCCCTCCACACCCTAAAGCCTGTGAACGTCTGGCTCTGTTAGAACAAGGGTCTTTGCAGATGTACTTAAAACAAGAGTGAGAGCATCCTGAGGTAGCAGGGTGGGTCCTGAGTCCAACAACAACAGCCCTATTACAGATGGAAAAAATGGTACAGGAGGGAAAGACAGAAACAGGACAAGACAGGGAAGACCTAGCTGGGCGTGGTGGCGCATGTCTTTAATCCCAGCACTCGGGAGGCAGAGGCAGGTGGATCACTGGGAGTTCAAGGCCAGCCTGGTCTACAAAGCAAGCCCAGGACAGCCAAGGCTACACAGAGAGATCCTGTTTCAAAACACCAAAAAAAAAAAAAAAAAAAAGACAGGGAAGACCTCAGCTTCTGGAAGAGGCAGGAAGGATTCTCCCTGAGACATTTTATTATTTTTTTTTTCTTCTTCTCCTTCTTCTTAGGTCAAGTCTCACTCTGTAGTGTCAGCTAGCCTAGAACTCAGAGACTCGGCTGTCTCTAGTACCTGAGTGCTAGAATTAAAGACGCACAACACCAGGTCTGTCCTATTTATTTTTTCTTACATTTTTATTTACTTTTGGGGAGAAAGCAAGTATCACAGCAAGAGTTTGGAGGTCAGAGGTCAACTCGGGAGCGTCAATTCTCTCCTTCCACCTTTGTTTGGATTCTAGGTGTTGAACATTGCCAGGCTGGTCCAGATCACAACTATGCCTGCCCCCCCACCCCCGCCCCCAAAGAACGGTGCAGTTTGGCATTTCCAGGCTAGAGTTAGAGTCCGGGGAGTCACTTACTCACCTGCACACTCTGCCGCTTGGCTCTCACGTCCTCCAGCGCTTTGTTTGCCCCATTGATGTGACTGTACATGATGGTGAGTTTATGCCTCAGTTTGTTCTGTAAGGGAAACATACAGGGTGAGAGAGCCCCTCTTTAGCCTAGTGTCTTAGCCCCCCACACTGAGGACCACTCTCTCCATCCATCCCACTGGTCCTTCTACCTACCCTGTGCTTCTTGAAATTGATGCTTCCCTTTCTCCCTCTATGGAGGCAATATAGAAATGTTAAATCTTGAAACCAAGATGACTGTGTCTGAAATCCTGTTCCCAGCAATGTGTCTTCTGCCTACTTCCTTAGCCATGAACAGATACCACTGGGTAGGAGGCTGGGGTGGGGAGGTTAAGACTAACGCGATGTAAGCTGGGCGTGGTGGCACGCACCTTTAATCCCAAGGCTAATACAGAGAAACCCTGTCTTGAAAAACCAAAAATAAATAAATAAATAAAAATTGTAAAAAAGACTAATGATGCCAGGTCCATGCTACTCACTTTACAGCTCATGAAATCCAAGCAAGGGGGACAGCGCGTGGCCAAGCTCCCAGAGACATAATGACCTGGGACAGCTGCTTCTGTGATGGCGGGTAACGTCACTCGCCCTACCACAGCACACAGCCATGAAAGCAGACAAAATAGCAAAGTAAAGCCATTCCGACAAGGTGCTAGAAAGCTAACAAAACAGTGAAGTTTCCAGGAGAAGGGGGGTACACAGCGAAGGAGCCCAACACGCAAGGCTCGCCTTCCCAGGGGCCACTTCCAACCACGGCAGGAAGCTAGGTGAAGGCCTTGTCAGCTCCAGCAAGGCAGGGACAAATAGTAAGCTGTACTTGGCCACCCCAGGCCGGAGTCACCAAGGGCTGGGAATCAGGATAAGGTGGCCACCGGGACTTGAAACAGCTAAGCTGCTGATTCAAAACTCTCTGGCTCTTAGCCACCTCCAATGTCTCCTACGTCCCTGCTAAGATGGGATGGTGGTGTGCAGAGACTAGGACACTCCCACAGCCGTAATGGGAGCTGTTCCGAAGTGCTCACACACACACACACACACACACACACACACACACACACACACACCAGGCACTCTCTAGTCTCTGACCCCTATTAACTTCTTAAAGCCCTGAGCAACGCCTGAAAGTAGACATTGCTCAATCTTTACAGAAGGACTTGGAGGGGCAGAGGCATCAGGTGATTCACCCAAGACCATATTGTTAGTATCTGGCACAGGTAAGGTTCTGGTACTAAACCTACAGGCATGTGACCAAACTGTGTATGCTAGGGATTTCTATGAAACACACCAAAAAAACCATTTCCTTCCGGTAACCAAGTAACTCAAGACACAGTAGCCTCCCTTCTACTCCCCCTCCCCCACCCCCACCACTTCCTCTACTCCATCAGAGGCCTCTGGGGCTGGATTTGAAGGGTCCTCTGTCACACGTAAGGGCCAGACACAGAGATCAAGACAGCACAAACTCTAGCCAGAAAGCCCAGGTCAGGGATGGTTGACTCAACCTCTGGGACACAGCCCTCCCCCTAGGCCTCGAATAGTGGCTGAGATAGATTTGGGTCAAAGGGCAAACCCAGGCACATCCTGCCTCCCTGAGCTGGAAGAGACTCGAGAAGGGGCAGGTGCTAGCAACGGGCCCACTTCCAGAACTGCACTGTGAGCCTCCCCGTGGAAAGGTCTATCTGACCCTAACCAAACACAGAGAACAGTTCACCTCACTGTGGATGGGGGATCCGCTCCACCCCACTCCAAACCAAAGAGAAGCAGTCCAAGGACTTAAAGGGTGATAACAGTCCACCGATCAAGGACAGAGATCCTTTCGATGTTTGGGAGACCTTACCACAGGCCAAGGACCTGGGTTCTCCACGTGGGAGCGAGTGGATTTCTGAGTCAGCACCCCCCAAACCAGTTTAAGACTGAGCAGGCCTTGCCAGGTTCTGGTCCTGAAACAGTAAGAGCAACAGCTGGGCTGAAAAGGGGCCTGAACGCGAAGGCTGGCAGGGGGAATCCTGCTTATTGGGATTAAAAAAAATCAGCAGGAATGGCCGCTCACTGCAGAAAGGGCTAAAAGGGAGCAGAGGCTCAGGCCAGGCTAGGGAGGCTCCCCTGCCCCCACTTACTTCTGCCTTGGTGATTTTGTACTTCTCAGAAGCCTGGCAGGGATCACTAGCAAGTCCCATTGACTGAGACAGAGACCACCAGGACAGTGTCCTGCCTAGGGCTGCCTCAGAGCACAGAGTACCCCCATCTTGAGTACCCCCATCTACCCAGGCCCAATAGTAGAAATGGGAGTAACCTAACCTAAATAGAGATTTTTGCACAAAATTGCTTTTTATAGACTGCCTCATCTACTTTCTCTCTTATTTAAGACAAAAAAAAAATTTTGTTTTGTTTTGTTTTGTTTTTTCCAGACAGGGTTTCTCTGTGTGGTCTTGGCTGGCTGGCCTGGACTTGCTTTCTAGACCAGGCTGGCCTCTAACTCATAGGGATCCACCTGCCTCTGCCTTCCTGGTGCTGGGATTAAAGGTGTGCACCCCATGCCCGGCTAAGACTTTTTTTTTTTTTTTGCTATTTATTTGTGTAAGTGTCTGCAGGCATCATCACATGCAGATGGATGCCATGTCAGAGGACAACTAGCTGGGGTTGGTTCTCTTCCTACCATATAGGTCCCAGAGATCAAAACCGGGTCACAGCCTTGGTAACAAACGCCTTTCCCAGATGAGACATCTTGATGGCCTCTGGTTTTTGTTGTTGTTATTGTTCGATCAAAGTCTCACCCTGTAGCTGGCCTCAAACTATACAGTCCAGGCTGGCCTCAAACTCATGATGATCTATTTGCCTACGCCTCCCAAATGCCGAATTTATAGGCATGAGCTTTGCCCACTGCTCACCATAACCAGAGACCAGCACCACCCTGTCCCTCATTTTTCCATTTTGCAGCTGGAAGCTACGAGCAGGGTCAGGATTTAAAACACAGATTTGGCGTGGAATCTGGTTAGGAACCCCGTATGCACCAGGCCTCCTGACACTGGGTCCTGTCTCGGAAGCACTTCCCAGGTGGGTCTGAATCTAACGCAGAGATCTGTAGTGACTTGCCTCAAGCCAAACGCTAGCTGGACAAAGCAGAGAGCTCCAGGCTCCAAAGGCGGGAGGGGTGGGGGTGGGGGGGTTGGGGGGGGTAGAGGGGCAGGGAGGCAGACTTTCTCCTAGAACTGGTAGCCTCAGATGTGTCTGCACCCCACATGGGGTGTACTGAAGAGGTGAACTCAAAAGATGTCCCCATAGATCGAGGTGTCAAGACTCAGGAGGAAAATGTCCTGAGGAACGTGGCTAAGGCCCAGAGGAGGCAGGCAAGGCCAGGGAAGGGCTGTAGCAAGAGGAAAAGGAGCTGGAATCCTGGTCCTGGCACTACTGCAAAGCTTGCCGGCCTCACCCAGGCTTACGGGTCCTTTCATAACACTGGGACAGGCCTCAACTTCCCAGACGTGTGAGATCTGATCGCACGTTAACAAACGTGGCAAAGATGGGCAGCTTCTGTCTTGAGTCCATTGTGGGAAGACAGGAACGGAAGACAGGACCCTCTAAAGTAAGCCACTAAATTCATTGCAAGCCTGGAAGGGCCCTTAGGAACCCTGAACCCCCGACCCACTTCCTGTCTTTATCAAAAAGGATCCGGGTCCAGAGGCCGAATCCCCAGTCAATTTCACAAAGCAAAAAGGACTACACCAGCCCATGGTGCACGCCTTTAGTCCCAGCACTTGGGAAGCAGAGGCAGGAGGGTCCCGGTGAGTTTGAAGCCAGCCTAATCTACATGGTGAGTTCCAGGACAGTTAGGACTCCATTAAAAAAACAACAACAACAACCAACACAGGCCGGGCGTGGTGGCGCACACCTTTAATCCCAGTACTCGGGAGGCAGAGGTAGGTGGATCGCTGTGAGTTCGAGGCCAGCCTGGTCTACAAAGTGAGTCCAGGACAGCCAAGGCTACACAGAGAAACCCTGTCTCAAAAAACCAAACCAAACCAAACAAAAAACACACACTTGGGAGGCAGAGGCAGGAGGATCACTGTGAGTGTTAGGCCAGCCTGGTCTACAAAGTGAGTCCAGGACAGCCAAGGCTAACAGAGAGACTCTGTCTCGAAAAACCAAAAAACAAAACAAAACAAAACAAAGCAAAAAACAAAAAACCGTGGTGCAACAGTGCTGGCTCCCCCAGTAGGTCCCAAGCAGAGACTCCAGGAGTTCTGCTCACATTCCCTATCTTTAGAACTCTCCAGATCAACACAGGCTTCTGTTACTCATGACCTCAAGCCTCCAAGAATGCTCCATTCTCTGGACTCACCAGATGTGGACATTCATCTGGTCTTCAGGGGAACAAGAAACTAGTAACTGTGAGTCAAAGCAGCCTGATTCCCAGCTCAGCTAACAACTTCTCTTGGGCCCGTTTTCCTGAACTGCGGAATGAACTAAGAGCGTACCGCTTTTGCATGCGGCCAGGATCCCGAGGGAGCCCAAAGGTAACTCCCACGGCTCATAAATAATATTCAAAACATATTAAACACCACTGGACAAACACAGGCGTGTGGCAGGCACCCTTCCCTGCGCCTTCAGTTGTCTGCTGTGTAAAATAGACATGAGAGGCTTGGAGAAAGCAAGCAATGGCTGGGGCTGAGGGAAGGTTATATATAAAATCTCTTTGCTCTCTGCTTGCTCTGTGGGGACTGCCCGCCCGCCCCCCACCCCCCTCAACTCACAGATAACGCCCATGGAGCCTTAGGGCCATGAGATCTTGTGAAGGGGTGGGAAACTCTAGCTCAGCAATGGCTATCTCCTCTAGTAACCCACTATACCTCAGAGATACCCTGAGTGGGCCTTTTCCACAATTCAGCTGACCCTAAGTTGTCCTCTATACCCCCACCAGCCAATCCCTACCTCCAGGTCGGCGCTGGCCTGGCTTAGGAGCGTAGGGGAGCAGGCCTTGTGCTCTACCAGGCAGATGTGGCAGATGCACTCGCCATGCTCCGGGCAAAACAATTCCCGAAGACGGTTGTGCTGGGAACATTTGCGGCGCAGCAGGTCCCGGACCGGTGGCTGCAGTGGATGGTCCTGAAAGGCTGGGCTGTCGAAGTGTGGTCGCAAGTGCTCCTGGCAGAAAGAGGCCATGCACACGAGGCACGTCTTCACCGCGACCTCCTTCAGGCAATGGTCGCAGGCCACCTGGGTGGCTGAGCTGGAAGCGACGGAGCGGTCGGGCAGAGCCCAGTCTTCCACCGGGGTCCGCGCCTGCTCCGCCTGCAGGAACTGCTCCACCACCGCGCACAGCACCGTGTTCTTGTGCAGCTGCGGGCGCACCTGGTACACGGTGCGGCACTGCGGGCACCGGTACGGCGGGCCCTGGATGACCCACGTCTCATCCAGGCAGGACCTGCAGAAGTTGTGGCCGCACGGGGTAGTGACGGGTTCCTTGAAGGGCTCCAGGCAGATGGAGCAAGACAGCTCCTCGGCCAACGGGAAGAGCTCGGCCATCGCGCTCCTGGGGACACCCGACGAGACGCAAAGGGACCGCGGTAGACACCACCGCGCCGCGCTCGGGAAGCAGTGAGGAAGGAATCGAAACTGGACAGGAGGGGCGGCGCCCTGGGCCTCCAGGAAATCACGTGAGGCCCGAGGGGCCGGGCGGCAGGCAGTGGAGGCCACCAAGCTGGTCCTGGGAGGTGAAGGTGGGATTACATGATTTCCCCCCCCCTCCCGCCGGTCCGAGGTCCGGCAAGACCACCAGGTGTAAATTATGGGCCACTCTACAGATGAACTGTAGCAAGGGACGGAGTATCCTTCACACACACACACACACACACACACACACACACACACACACACACATCGGGGCCTAAGTCCTGCGGGAGTGCAGCTCAGCTTTGGAGAATCCGTGTCCCGAGGTGTGCCCAACTGCGCCTCCAGAACAAGGCGGGTCTAATCCTCATTAAAACTAAAGCAAACAGAGCAAAATACTGTAGACACAGAGCATGATGGCTCATGCCTGTAATTCTGTCACTTGGGAGGTTGAGGCAGGAGGATTGCTCCGAGTAGCCTGAGCTACAAAGTGAGTGACTGCCTCAACATCTAAAACAGGCTTGGGAGGAAGATGGCTGAACCGGAAAAGAACTTGGAATATGTGGCCGTGGGGCCTAAACTCAATTACTGAAACTCTGGTTAAGACTCAACAAAATTGTCCATGGACCTTCCCCCCCCCCATACACACTGCATA
The DNA here is from genome assembly GCF_964271855.1 of Acomys minous. Taxonomy (NCBI): domain Eukaryota; kingdom Metazoa; phylum Chordata; class Mammalia; order Rodentia; family Muridae; genus Acomys; species Acomys minous. Next base: position 81,655,137 of record NC_140493.1, on the reverse strand, counting down.
TAAAAATTTAAGTAAAACAAAAGCAACAACACAATTCCTTCCTCCCTTCCTCTTTCCTTTCTCCTTCCCTCCAGCTGCACTCCCTTTCTATTCAATTCCCATTTCTTCCGCTGACTGCGGGCCCTTGACATAAAGGCAGCATCCCATAAGTCACACACTCAGATTTGGTAATTTCTTTTTTTTTTTTTTTTTTTTTTTTTTTTTTTTGGTTTTTCAAGACAGGGTCTCTCTGTGTTGGCCTTGGCTGTCCTGGACTCACTTTGTAGACCAGGCTGGCCTCAAACTCACAGTGATCTGCCTGCCTCTGCCTCCCCAGTGCTGGGATTACAGGTGTGCACCACCACGCCCGGCTGATTTGGTAATTTCATTTCTTTTATGGTACGGGATATTTTTTTTTTAAACTGTTACTATTTCAAAAGTTGGGTGGCACAACCTGTGCACAAGTCAGCTTCAGCCACCCGTCCTCAAGCCAATTAAAAGAGGAAAGTAGAAAAGAAAAGAAAAGAAAAGAAGAAAAAAGATTTATTCAATGTGGCCACAAAGAGACCCAGCAAACTCCTCAAGTCTATCTTCCAGGTTCTTATGTAAGATGGAAGTTTTTTAAAAACGACAAAAATACATTCATCTAAGCACCAGTCAAGACCTAGTGCAGCCCAGCCTTTGGGAGTCAGGTGGCTTCTTGTAGACTGTTCTGATAAGCTGTTAGAACTGTGTGGGATTTCTTTCCAGGAGACGGGTCCTCCCTCTGGTTTCTCCCAGCATGAAATGGGGAGGAAATTCCCATTTCTTTGGGGTCCATTGTTTCAATCATCTGATAGACTGAGAGACACAAGTGTCTTTTTAGAATTTCTTCACCAAATTGATTACAGTATTTTTAAACTGGGTGAGGTGGGGGCACACCTATAATCCCAGAACTTTTTCGAGGGAGACTGAGGCAGGAGGATCTCAAGTTTAAGGCCCGCTTGGGCTACATAGCAAGCCCCCCCCCCTTTTCTTTTAAAGTAATAGAGGATCCAGGGACATAATTTAATAGTAAAGTCCTTTGCCTAGAAATTTCACTTTTATTTTATTTTATTTTTTGGGGGGTGTGGTTGGGGATTCCAAAACAGGATCTCTCTGTGTATCCTTGGCTGTCCTGGACTCGCTTTGCAGACAAGGTTGGCCTCGAACTCACGGAGATCTGCCTGCCTCTGCCTCCCAAGTGCTGGGATTACAGATGTGCGCCACCACACCCAGCTTTTTGTTTGTTTTTCGAGACAGGATTTCTCTGTGTAAGTAACCTTGTCTGCTCTGAACTCGCTTTGTAGACCAGGCTGGCCTCGAACTCACAGAGATCTACCTGACTCTGCCTCCTGAGTGCTGGGAGAGACTCCCAAATTTAACAAATGTTTCCCCTTACAGACGCACACACAATATTGGAGCTTCTTTCCCCACCCCCCAGAATCATTCATCTAGGCCTTCTTTGTTTTTAGTTCTGTGAGTCTCCCATTCCGGGCTGAGTGCAAAAGACATGGGTGGACACAGAGGCTACAAGTGTTCAATGGGAAATGCAAGGAGGAGCTTCTGGAGGAACCATGGGAGTTTGCCTTGGGTGACAAGGTTAAGCAGCCCTGAGGACAAAGTAAATATCTCGTGTTATCTAACAGCCACTGTTTGTGAGGCACCGACTGTGTGCCAGACCAATCAAGTAGACTACCAGAAAAATCCTTACACAGCCCTAGGAGGTGGTGTCCCACATCCATTTTCACTGGTGTCAGTGAGAGTGCTGTCACAGACAGAGCTGGGATTGGAGCTCAGGACTGCTGAACTCAACATTCAAAGTGCTGCCTCTCCTAATGTTCATTACATGGACTTCTGTTTCCCCAGGACCTACGTTCATATTTTGGCAGTATGGGAAAAGAAGAGGACAAAGAGGTTCTGGGGTGAGATGCTAAGACTCCTTACAATAACCTTCAAAGTAGATAGAAATCATCCATGTTTCAGAAAAAAACAAAACAAAACAAACTAGGTGTAGGGAGCCAGCAATCCAGCTAAGACAATGCTGGCACGGAGCCTGTCTGGTTCCAGAGGGCAAATATTTCCTACTACTACAAAAAACGCTGCCTCCCAAGGGAGGAGCAAAGCAGTTTCCAGGAAATGAACACTACAAATCCACCTCTAACCTAATTATCGTGGGTGGAGGGGTCTGGTGATTCATGGCAGAACGTGGAATTCTCTTTCTAGGTTGAGTGGTTGAGAAAGACTGGTTGGACAATGAAGATGATTTGGGACATGGCCCGTACTCCGTGTTTATCAAATTCCTAGGGCGAGATAGTCACAGAGACCTACTACAGCACAACAGGCGTGCCACAGAGCTAGTTGTAAAGGAGTGTGAGCCATATGGTACTGCCTTCTTACAGGGAGAAGGGGAGTGTCCCGACCCGCCAGCTGGCTCCCCTTGAGGGCATGGATTTCTCACCTGGGAGTCTTGGAGCCCAGGGACATCTCCTCCGCCTTTTGCTACTGATGCTGTGCAAACGTATCAGATGTAGGCGGTAGGTGAGTACTGTGAATCGTAGGTAACCTTTACACCTGGGCTGATGGGAGGCCGGGGACTGCTCTTGGCCGGCAGGGTGTTTGTTTTTCCACCATAACTGTTATCTTCAGTCTAGTGATGTTCCAAAGTCGTAGGACCCAGTTGGCCAAGAGGGAACTTAACTATATGACATGATCCTGTAGAGACCAAAACAACGCCATTTTGTGTTCAAGGGCCTGAGAACTTGACACCCCCACCCCCACCCCCCAGAGTTTCCAGGGAAAGCCACAAACATACAGCTAGTAACCGTTCCTAGGAGCTCGCACCTGGGGCCAACCAATCAGAGCTGCAGGTCACAGTGACCAGAAGATACAAAAAAAATTCCCTCCTGTGGTCTGGCCCTGGTCCCCTTGCTTAGTCCTGGTCCCCTACTCAATCAGTTTAAAGGGCAACTTTCCTGTATTTCTCTAACCTATGATGTAAGAGCAAGGCTTAGAAATAGCTTGGAACACACACACCCTCCTGCAGTTTCTTTCCTTTGAAAACCCTGTTCCCCTAGCACTAGGGGCCACGATCTTCCTTCCTCATGAGGGGGCTGACCAAGTCCAGGCTCTGAGCTTGAAATAAACGAGACCTGTGTGATTTGCATCCGGCTGATTCCTGGCAGTCTTGGGGGTTTCACAACTTGGGCGTTACAATCATAATAGGATCCCTGCTCTGTATTTGGAGGTTGGGAAAGGTCGGTAGAGTAAGAAGCCTCATCTGCCTGCAAATATAACATCAATCATTCTCACCAGTGTGGTCCTTATTAAACTTCAGCTGTGGCTTGAATGCATGCCTTTGAATCCTCAGACCCTTATGAAGGACATGGATTCTCGTTTAAAAGACAGTCAGAAAGGGGATGTAGCTTAGAGCTAGAATGTGTAATAACATCATCAAAGGTTAAGGGGGAGGGGGAGCCAGAGATGTCACAATGACCTAAGACCTACAGTGCAAAAGCATGGAACAGACTGAGCTCTGAATGGGTGGGGAAAGGTCTTAGAATCCCAGAATCTAGGTCTCTTAGCTTAGTTTTCCTTGGGTGGGCGGGTGGGGGTTGCGTGCTGTCACATATGCCCCCAAAACATTTTAAAACAAACTCCCATCTTCCCCAGATTTCGAAAAGAAGACTCTCACTATTTAGTCCAGGCTGGCTTCAAATTCCTGCTGCTTCCACCAAAGTTATCCCTAACTGTAAAATAAGTGTAAAGAATTTTTAACAAACTAAGGCATGAGGTATTATAGTGCTGGCTTTTTGATTTGCTATTTTTTTTTCTCTTCTCTCTCTCTCTCTGAGATAGAATTTCTCTGTGTAGCCTTGGCTGTCCTGAACTAGCTTTGTAGACCAGGCTGGCCTCGAATTCACAGCGATCCACCTGCTTCTGCCTCCTGAGTGCTGGGATTAAAGGCTTGTGGCACCACACCCTGCTGACAGCTCTCTTCTTTTACCGTGTGAAGTCCATGGGCAGAACTCAGGTTGTCAAGCTTGGCTGCAGTTGCCTTTGCCTGATGATCCATCTTGTAAGCCTCGTTCTTCTTTTTCTTCTTCTACTCCTCTTCCTTCTTGTTTGAAACAGGGTCTCCCATAGCACAAAATGACCTGACTATGTAGCTGAGCATGTCCTTGAACATCTGATGCTCCTGCCTCCACCTCCAAAGTACTAGGTGATTATAGCCATGTGCCATCACATTCAGTCCATGTAGTGGTGGGGATCTAACCTAGGGTCTTGTGTGTTTTAGGCAAGCCCTAGACTGAGTTATAACCACATGGTGATGAAATACCAGAGATGATAGAATAACAGGAAAGGGTGAATCTTTACTCCGTTTTTTGTTGTTGTTGTTGTTGTTGTTTTGGGGGGTGGGTGGGGGTGTTCTACTTTATGATCAAATGGTCCCCTTGCCTCGAATCTGTGGTAGAGAAGCTCGTAGCAGCAGGCATGCCTGGCACAGCCAAACTTTATACTCATCAGTGGGGAAGCCTGTCAGGATGGGACATGCTCCCTGCCTGGCACTTGGCCTTCAAAGTTTCCACCTCTCAAAAGCACCGCCTTGTGGACACAAACCTTTAAGTGCTGGATGCTTCCTGTGACCCTGTCTGTGACCCTAAGGGATGGTGGTCTATAAACTCATTAAAACATGCCAGGCAGTGTTATCTGGGTCATGTTACCTTCATAAAAGGGAACTGACACTGTCTTTTATTTTGAAAGAGCTTGTGCTTCTTCAGTTCTTGAAGAAGGCATCTTGAAAAAAAAAAGTTGGGCATGGCTTGCCTTTAATCCCAGCACTCGGGAATCAGAGGCAGGTGGATCACTGTGAGTTCGAGGCCAGCCTGGTCTACAAAGCGAGTCCGGGATGGCCAAGGTTACACAGAGAGACCCTGTCTCAGGAAAAAAAAAAAAAAAAAAATATATATATATATATATATATATATAAAATTTATACAGTATTCTGACTGCCAGAAGAGGACATCATATCTCATTATAGATGGTTATGAGCCACCATGTGGTTGTTGGGAATAGAACTCAGGACCTCGCTGGCCAGTGGTGGCGCACACCTTTAATCCCAGCACTTAGGAGGCCAGCCTGGTCTACAAAGTCCAGGATAGTCAAGGCTAAACAGAGAGATTCTGTCTCAACAAAACAAAACAAACCAACAAAAAACTCAGGACCTCTGGAAGGACAGTCAGTGCTCTGAATCTCTGAGCCATCTCTCCAGCACCTGAAGAAGTCATCTTGGTCTAGAATTTTCTCCAAGATAAAGCTTTAACTTGTCAACTCAATTTTTTCTTGCATATTTTTAAAAGATTTATTTTATGCTTATGATTTTTTTTTTACTTGCAATATCTGTGTGCCATATGTATGCCAGAAGAGGACATCGGGTCCCCTGGGACTGGAATCACAGATGCTCTAGACAGCTGAGCCATCTCTCCAGCTCCATGAACCCGATCACTTCAGCTGCTGTGACAATATTCAGAAGTTGGAGAGTAGGCTCAGTGGTTAGGAGCACTTGTTGCTCTAGCAGAGACCCTGGAGTTCACGCTCAGCACCTACATGGCAGCTCACTGTTGTCTGTTACTCCAGTTCCAAGAGGTACAGTGTCCTCTTCTGGCCTCCGTAGGTACCATACATGCACACAGTGCAGATATACAAAAGCAGACAAAACATCCATACAATTAAAAAAATATTTATTATTTATACAGTATTCTGCCCGCATGTATGCCTGCACACCAGAAGAGGACCCAGATTTCATTATAGATGCTTGTGAGCCACCATGTGGTTGCTGGGAATTGAACTCAGGACCTTTGCAAGAACAGACAGTGCTCTCAACCTCTGCGCCATCTCTCTAGCCCCATACAATTTTTTAAAATTAATTTTTTTTTTTTGGTTTTTTGAGACAGGGTTTCGCTGTGTAGCCTTGGCTATCCTGGACTCCCTTTGTAGACCAGGCTGGCCTCGAACTCACAGAGATCTGCCTGCCGCTGCCTCCCAAGTGCTGGGATTAAAGGCGTGCGTCACCACCGCCTGGTCCATACAAATTTTTTTAAAGCCAGATTTTTAATTTGTTCTAGTGTCCCTTTTGTTGTGTTTTTCAAGGAATATGTCCGTTTCTTCATACTAATACATGTTTGCCATGCAATCTTCTCATGCTGGTATTTTTCCATTTTTTATTTAAATGAAAAAAAGGCCAGAAGTCTCCACTTCCCTACACCTCTCCATCTTATTTTTACTTCTAAAGATTTTACTTTCAACCAGGCATGATGGCGCGTATCTTTAATCCCAGCGCTCAGGAGGCAGAGGCAGAGGCAAGCAGATCTCTGTGAGCTGGAAGCCACCCTGGTCTACACAGCAAGAGTTCCAGGCCAGCCAGGAATTCCAGCTAGATTCTGTGTCCAAGAATCTATTTGTTTTTTTAGAGATTCATTATTTTAAATGATGTGTCTGTCTGTGTGGGGATGTGCTCATGAGTGCAGGTGCTCAAGGCATCAGATGGTGGTGCTGGGACTTAAACTCAGGTCCTTTGTAAAAGCAGTATGTGTTCTTAAACGCTAAGCCATCTTTCCAGCCCTTTATAAAGAAACACAATAATATTTTATAGGGGAGCCCAGTCCACACATGGCTGTGTATATACAGATAAAGCAAAAGTATCATAAGACAAAATTTAACTCACTGGACACAATATACTGATTTTTCTAAATTATTGTATGTTTCAGAGAGGTGTTTTTGAACCCTAAATAAGTTTTATCATCTTCCTGTGTACTCTAGTAATCAGTATACAGAGAAGGGCAGTTCATCAGCTGATGACACCTGAAATACTTCTGGGCTGAGTCAATACTAACTGCATACCTCCGCCTGTTCCCCAAGCCGGAAAGGAGTGTGCCCCACAGACTCCCACGGCTCAGGTCCCGCCCCTCAAGGCTGAGCTCCCCTCCTAGACTAACACTTAGCACTACAAACCAGCCAAGACACATGTTCACACACTCTCCTACTGCACTGATTAGGACTAGACAGCGTCTTCATTGATCCATGGAACTCAGCCGAACCACACTCTGTGACAACAGACTTGGGTCAAAGAAAAAAAATTACCTTTTGTTGAGCCACTGTCTCACTATGTCACCTAGGCTGTCCCTGACCTTGTAAGCCTCCTGTCTTGGCCTCCCAGGTAGTCATGAAAATGATGATAAACCGAGGTAACCATTCGCAGTACTCAAACACGACAACTCTGCATGGACATTGAGTTCTGTGTGATTTTATTTAAAAATTTGCAAAGCTGAGGAGGGATCTGAGTTTTTGTTAGAAGAAAACAATTTTCACAGTTTATATTCGCCTTTAGCTTTATGGTGAATAATAACAGAAAAGGAAGGTTCTGTTTAGGATCCTCACTTCAGCACAGGCTCCTGGCATCCTGCAGCAAGGTCACTGGGCCCAGCCTGGCCTGAGGTTCACGGTCAGCCCCGCTCTCCTGCAGACGCACAACAAGGCCTTCTGCATGGTCTGCGCAAGGCCCTGAGAATCCTGCCTTTTACAGCGGGAGGAAGGTGAAAGATTCTTTGACTCCCCAACTCCAACAGATCCAACTCCACTAGCTCTTGAGGATGACAGGTATGAAATCCTTGGAAAGTGTGAGATGCTCCATGCTTAACAGAACAGCTCACGGTTAAAAAAATTCAGTCAAGAAACATGCCTTAGTATTTTTAAATGTGACTTTAAAAGAAAAAAAAAACACCCAAGATGCACAGCACACTCTTGTGAGTGGTATTGTAAACTCCTACTGACGATTGCTACTGATGGACAAACAGGTGGAAGAGAACCAAGCACACTGCCATATTGCTCTGCTCACAGGGAATGCCATGTTTTCAACTCAGTTACTGAATTTAGCCTGAAGGGAATGAAGGTCCACAAATTAACACCCTTGTTACTCTAAATGGTGAGGTAGATTTCTTTTTCCTAATATGTGTACAGTGAGGATAACAAAAAAGGCCAAACAACAGTTAATCTTCAGGCTATGGTCACATTCACAAACAATACGATTATAGACTGCGAGGCGCCCGAGGTCAGATGTTATCTGCAGACACCTTATTTACTTGAGATGCTATTTGAAGAGTCGATAATCAATCTGGGGTCAATCAGCTCTTTCCAGAGCACAGTGATCTGAGGAAATATGGAAAACATCAAATTTAATCAACTCAACTCTCAAAGCCTGTTGAGAAAGACAAAAAACAACAACAAAAACAAAAAAATAAATTACTCAGAATGCAGCTAAAGCTTCCATTAAACCTATCCCAACCTCTGATTTAGAGTAGGCAGTGGGATGCTGGGAAGTAAGTTATGAAGTGTCACGGGATATTGCCTTATAGGTGGGTGGCTCTGGGAGCCAGATGGGGCCTGGCGGCTGTCACTGGGGAGCAGATGTCCTTTCTGTGCCACTCAGCAGTTCTCACCCTGATCTGCCTAAAACAGGAACCACCACACAATTGACCAAGAGAGACAACCCAAGCCCTCAGCACGGGTGAATAATGACAGCCACCTAGTGTCAAAAAGGGAAACTACAGATTTTCTGCTTGCAGTTTTCCAGGAACTTTTTTTTTTTTTTTTAATTTTTTCCCCTCAGACAGGGTTTCTCTGTGTAGCCTTGGCTTTCCAGGACTTGCTTTGTAGACCAGGCTGGCCTCGAACTCACAGCAATCCGCCTGCCTCTGTCTCCCAAGTGCTGGGATTACAGGCATGTGCCACCACCACCCAGCCCAAGATCACATTAAAAAAAAAAAAAAAAAAAAAGAAAGAAAAGAAAAGAAAAAGAGTAAGGTTTAAATATTGCAAACACAGAAGCACAAGAAATGAGGCCAAACCTTCTGATGTTGCCACAAATCCTAAGAATGTGTACCTAGGCCAGTGGTGGTGGTGGTGCACCCCTTTAATCCCAGCACTGGAGAGGAAGAGGCAGGTGGATTGCTGCGAGTTCAAGGCCAGCCGGTAAGGCACATGGCGCAGGCATCTGAGCTCACGTTTCTTCTGATCACATGGCTAAGCTCAAGCTACAGCAATGGCTATAAAGACTGACATACGCTGATCGCCTAAGGGAACCTGCTGACTAGAATTTTAAAGCAGTGCTATGGTTTTAAACAAGGACACAGTGTTTGCGCCTGCTGTCATGTGGGCCCCAGGAGTCTAGATGGCACCTTGCTTTGAAACTTGGCACTTGTCTGTTATTCCAGAGGAAGACTAAATGCCCCAAGAGCCCCATTCTCTAGGATTTAAACACAAGCAATTAAGGAAGGTGCAATGTCACCTTTCGTGACCCCCAACTGTCAGTCAAAAGTGTTAAGAGTAAGGTGCCTAACCAGCATGGTGGCGCACGCCCTCAATCCCAGCACTCGGGAGGCAGAGGCAGGTGGATCACTGTGAGTTCGAGGCCAGCCTGGTCTACAAAGTGAGTCCAGGACGGTATGGGCTAACACAGAGAGACCCTGTCTCGAAACACACACACACACACACACACACACACACACACACACACACACACACACAGGAAGAGTAAGGCGCCTACCCTCTTCTCCTGCGTCACGGCGTACTCCACCACCTCGGTTCCGTTTTCGTTGTGATAGACCAAATCAAACTTCCCAGGTTCTTTCAAAGCTGAAGGCAGAAGGTAGAGAGACAGTAAGTCAAAGTGTTCCTCATGGGGACGTCAAACCACCACTATGAGCCTGGTGTGAAGGCTGGGAACACACAGGAAGGGTCATAGTGCTACAGAGGACAAGGCCCTGTGGTAGCATCAGGGTCCTCTTAGCATTTGTCACAACTCTGATCCCAGCACTCAGGGAGGCAGAGGCAGGCGGAACACTGTGAGTTTGAGGCCAGCCTGGGCTACAAAGCGAGTCCAGGACAGTCAAGGCTATGTGAGAAACCCTGCTTCGAAAAGCCAAAACCAAACCAAAACAAAGAAAAGGAAAGAAAAGAAAAAAACAAAAAAACAAAAACAAAAAAACCCCAGTAAGCACATATTATGTACTTGGATCTTGAAGAGCAGACACTGAAAAAATAAAGTGTTTCATTTGTAGTGGGATGAGATTGTTTCCTGCAGCTTTCACACCAGGCTCCGGTGCCTTGCGGGCAGGCGAGCTCCCCTCAGAGCCTGGTTCCTCTGACCTCCTAATATGGTGCAACAGCTCTGAGAAGTCTCTTTCTCACTCTATAAGCTTTCTGTTTTGGTTAGTGCTCTACCTGACTCGAAATCCTCCTGCCTCAGCAGCAAGTACTGTGACTTGAGGTGTGAGCCACTTCTGCAGCTCTTTGCTGGTATCATCTGGAACACCATTCTCCTTCCCAGTGCAGCCAGGCCACTGAGGTCAGGACGTTCACAGGCACAGTGGCAGCATCCCCACTGCTGGCTAAGTCACACGCAGCTCCACTCGGGTTCACGGGAGACGGCACTTCAAGCATGAGCCCTTTCTGTTTCTTTGCTCCGGTTTGGTTCCTCAGCACTTTGTTGTTGTTTTGAGACCCAGATTCTTATTGGGCTGGCTGGGCTGTGAGTCCCAGGACCCCACCTGCCCCCCGACTTCGCCAGCACTGAGATTCTAGGCACCCACCATCATGCCGGGCTTTTGCCTAACCTGGGCTCTGGGCTCAGCCTCAAGGCCTCATGTTTGCAAGGCAGACTTTTTAGCCTCTCAGCTATCTCCAAGAACTCAATTATCCATTTATCCTGCTTCCTGACTGGGTGCCCAAGCTATATATAGTAAAAGCCCACACTCCAGGCTTTCAGGACCAATAGGGGTAGGTCACCAGGGAGAAAGGAGAGAGAACCATAGAGAATAATATGCCATTATCAGACACATTCGAGGCCCTGGGTGTAGCCAGTTCCCAATGTCACAAATATATAAGTAAAACATGTAAGTGTATACATATATACATTTCAGACATTTTGTTTTATATTTAGTATACAAAAGTATGTTGATCTGCCAACCTTCTGAGTGGGTCTTATTCACTGGAATGATAGATATTTTTCTTTTATAAACCATATCCCTAATATATACTTTTTAACTTTCAGTTTCTAGTTTGTTTCTTTTAAATTTCTTTTTTTCCCCTCCCTTAGCTGAGGACCGAACCCAGGGCCTTGCTCTTGCTAGGCAAGCATTCTACCGCTGAGCTAAATCCCCAAGCCCTATTTTAAATTTCTTTTTCTTCCTTTTTCCTTTTTCCTTTCTTTCTTTCTTTTTTTTTGTTTTTGTTTTTGTTTTTGTTTTTTGTTTTTGGTTTTTGGAGACAGGGTTTCTCTGTGTAGCCTTGGCTGTCCTGGACTCCCTTTGTAGACCAGGCTGGCCTCGAACTCACAGTGATCCGCCTGCCTCTGCCTTCCGAGTGCTGGGATTAAAGGCGTGCACCACCACAGCCCGGCTCCTTTTTTCTTTCTTAACATTTATTTATTTAATGTATATGAGTGCTGTATCTGCATGTACACCTGCATGCCAGAAGAGGACATCAGATCACACTATAGGTGATTGGGAGCCACCATGGGGTTGCTGGGAATTGAACTCAGGACCTCTGGAAGAACAGGTATCACTCTTAACCACTGAGCCATCTCCCCAGCCCCTTCTTTTTTTATATAGCCCAGGTTGACCTCTAATTTTTTTATGTAATTGAGGATGACCTTGAACCTCTAACCTTCCTATCTCAGCCTCCTAAGTACTGACTGGGATTACAGGGATGAGCCACCAGTTTTAGGCAGCGCTGGGGATGGAACCCCAGGCCTCTTTGTAGATACAAGGCAAGCACTCTATCTCTAGTCTTCTCTCCATAAGATCTCCCCTTTTAGCCACGTGTAGTGATGCACACCTGTAATCCCAGCAGGGAGGCAGAGCCAAGTGGACTGCTGCGAGTTCGAAGCCAGCCTGGTTTACAAAGGGCATCCAAGACAGCCAAGAGTACACAGAGAAACCCTGTCTTAAGAAAAAAAAACCGAAACCAAAACCAATCAAACAAAAAACTCCCCCTCCCACGGCCCCCCCTTTTTTCTCACCTGGTAAGGAAGAGAGGACCTCTATATCCACCTGCTGGGTCTCTGGGTCATGGCTTAGTAATCTTCCTTCCTTCCAAAAATAAAAGACCAAGTCAAAATGTAAAACCTAAAAGACACTAAGTAAGTAGACTTTAAAATGGCTAATTTCATGCAATATAAATTTATCTCAACAAATCTACATGTAGGAGAATAAAAACAAACAGTACAGCTGGGCATGGTGGCACATGCCTTAAGTCCCAGAGCTTGGGAGGTAGAGGCAGGTGGATCTCTGAATTTGAGACCAGCCTGGTCTACTAAGTGAGTCCAGGACAGCCAGGGCTACACAGAGACCTTGTGTGGGGGGGGGGGGGGGGGGGAGGGGGGGAGAACCCAAACAATGGAATTATAAATACTCTACCTGAATACACAGAAATATTGTTAGAGGTAAAATAGATATACATTAGTCATGATTGGGCAGATACCCACAGCACTTGAAAAAAGGTAAAAATTAAGGCCGGGCATAGTGGCGCATGCCTTTAATCCCAGCACTCGGGAGGCAGAGGCGGGCGGATCGCTGTGAGTTCGAGGCCAGCCTGGTCTACAGAGCGAGTCCAGGACAGCCAGGGATACACGGAGAAACCCTGTCTCAAAAAAAAAAAAAAAAAAAAAAAAGTAAAAATTATAGTACATCCTCAAAATTGGTGAGGTGGGGGAGGAAAGCCGACTAAAGCCAAGTGTTCATGTGAGGAGCAGCATCACACTGGGGAAAACCACACATAAGGAGTGGTGATTCCATTCCTATTGCTACTGAGGCCGCTCTAAAGTGTGCAAATACACCCTACCCATCAGCAGGGACAGGAAGGGACTTTGTCACTGAAAAGGCCACAGCTGCTTCTTCCCAGGTCTCCAGATGTAAGAGCTGGTTTTCAGATGCATGAAGATGTACTGACGGTGGCTGGGATGATAATCCACGCACTCCAGAAGTAGAGGCAGGAGGGTTATGAGTTCGAGGTCAGCTTGGATGACATAGTTAAGACACTGCCCCTCAAAAATGTAAAAGTCGAGGGGAAGGGTCTGGAGAGATGGCTCAGTGGTTAAGAGCACTGGCTGCTCTTCCAGAGGACCTGGGTTCAATTAAAAGTTGTGCACACTTTTAATTCCAGCACTCGGGAGGCAGAGGTAGATGGATCACTGTGAGTGCGAGGCCAGCCTGGTCTACAAAGGGAGTCCAGGATAGCCAAGGCTACACAGAGAAACTTTGTCTCAAAAAACAAACAAACAAACAACAACAACAAAAAAAGACATAGAGGCTCATTATATTGTTCAGGCTAGCTGTGAATTCCTAGGCTTAAAAGATTTCCTGGCCCCAGCCTCCTGAGTAATTTGGACAACAGGTGCACCCCACCACAACCAGCTAACTTTATTTTTTTGTTTGTTTTTTTGTTTTTCGAGACAGGTTTCTCTGTGTAGCCTTGGCTGTCCTGGACTCGCTTTTGTAGACCAGGCTGGCCTCGAACTCACAGAGATCCGTCTGCATTTGCCTCCCGAGTGCTGGGATTAAAGATGTGCGCCACCATGCCGGCTTCATTTTTTTTTTTTTGGTTTGTTTGTTTCTTTGTTTTGTTTTGTTTCCAGACAGGGTTTCTCTGTGTAGCCTTGGCTGTCCTGGACTCGCTTTGTAGACCAGGCTGGCCTCGAACTCACAGCGATCCGCCCGCCTCTGCCTCCCGAGTGCTGGGATTAAAGGCGTGAGTCACCACGCCCAGCTCGGCTTCATTTTTTTAAAAAGATGTTATTTATTTATTACATATACAGTGTTCTGTCTATGCCCACGCCTACCCACCGGAAGAGGGCACCAAATCTCGTTAATAGATGGTTGTGAGCCACTATGTGGTTTCTAGGAATTGAACTCTGGACCTTTGGAAGAGCAGCCACTGCTCTTAACATCTGAGCCATCTCTCCAGCCCGTATTATTTTTTCCATAGAAACATCCTTACCTTGTAGTCAGAGACATCAGGAGAATAATCTGATGTGAGTTCCAAAAGCTAAAAAAGAAGAAAAATCTTACAGTATACAAACTCCCACTTAGAACCCCACTCTTCTGGGATCCCTTCCGCCTGCCCCAAGAACATGTGCCATGCAGAGGTGCCCACTCCACCCATCTGAGGCCCAACCATGACTTTGTAGACATTACTTAGGAAGATTCCCTAAGGAAGCTGTGTGTGCGGGTGGTGGGGGTGGTAATCTTGTCGCTGTTAAGAGTCAGTGCCATTTTGACATATACCTTAAATGCAATCTTTTCTCCGACTTGAGGGGCAGCTGCCAACAGTGGTAATAGACTATAGTCCTTCTTGAGGGTCTCTACTGGATTCTGGAAAACAGTCACGTGACTCTGTTACTGGTGAGATGGTGGGAACCCACGCCATGCCACCCCACGGTGAGGAGATACACTCCAACTCACAAACCCTAAGCACTGACCTGGATCACCGTGGATGAGTTGGTTAGGATATCATGTAATTGTTTCTGCTTCTGGCTCTCAGAGCCTCTGTTTAAGACACAGGAGACAGTGTGCCCTCGGCCTCGACCTCGGCCCCGGACGGCCCGGCCCCTCAGTCCCTTCCCAAATAAGAAGTCCTCTCCTCGTCCCCATCCTCTTCCCAAACTGGTGGGGACAGGCACACTAGAAGGAGGACCAGGAGCTGGCCGGCCTCTGCTCGAGTCGGAGGACTTCCATCCCATGATACCCGGAGTCTGCAGTGACAGCCCAGGACCTGGACACCCTTGCCCTGCAAAGAGGCCTGCTGTCTTTAAGAAGTCAGAAGTGCCATCCGGCATCTTCTTGGATACCACGAACTGGTCTTCCGACTCTGAACTGGAGTCTGAGCTGGAGGACGAGGTCCCGGTGGCCTTGCCCTTGCTAAAGGTAAAGCCAGGCTTTGAGGCCTGTCTGTTGGCAGCTGCAGATTTGGTAGGGGGTCCATCTTTCAGCAGCTCAGATGACACCTTCTCTGAAAAGGTGAGCCCCTGTACTGTGATACTGCAGTGGCCATCGATGACTGACTCTGGACAAGACTCAGACTCGGACATGTAGTCGGAGCTCCCTTTGGGCCCCCTGTTGCTTTTCCTCTGGCCTTTGGTAAGGCTGCTCCTGGGGGAGGCCTTAGGGGAGCTGCAGTTCTGTGAGCCCCACTCTTTAGGTGCCTGTGGCTTGGCAGACTTGGAGGCCTTGGTCTGCTTCTTCTGGTCGCTTTTCTCCTTTCTTTTGGGAGATTTCTTTTTGGTCTCTTCCTCCTCCTCTGCTGGGCTGCCTGTCACCTTGCTCTTTCTCTTGCTTTTCGTCTTCGCCATGTCACCTGGGCTGGGTTTGGTCCCCAGGCCCACGGCCTTCTCGTTCTGGCTGCTGTCCTCTTGCCTCTTAAAGTGTTTCCTCGAGAATCTGTAACCCAGCTCCATCTCTTCATCCTCCCCCGACTTCAAAGCCCGCTTCTTTGCTTTCCTAGGTGGGAAATGAAAGTCGCCACCGTTGCTTATTTTCAAATTCTCGGGAAATCCTCTGTCTTCTAACTTAACCCTGTCCAAAGAAGCAAGAAGGCTCAAATGAGCAACTAGCAAGCATAGCTCCAGCACGCCCTTACATACAGCCAAGACTGCAGACTGTCGCAGAGCTTAAGGATGGACTGTAGACTCAAGTCAGGCATGGAGGCACAAGCCTTTAATCCCAGCCCTCAGGAAGCAGAGGCAGGCGGATCTTCGTGAGTTCGAGGCCAGCCTGGTCTACAAAGCGAGTCCAGGACAGCAAAGGCTACACAGAGAAATTTTGCCTAGAAATAAATAAATAAATAAATAAAAGGCTCCACAAAAACACCTCTTTCATGCGGCTAGTTTTGTGTTGTCTTTGTTGTTTGGAGACAGGGTCTCACTAGGTCACCTTAGATGGCCCAGAGCTCACTATGGAGACCACCAGGCTGGCCTCCAACTCACCGAGATTGACCTGTCTCCACTTCCTGAGTGCTGGAATTAAAGCTGTGTGTCATCATGCCTGGCTTGTGGCTAGCTTATTAACTTTTTTTGTTTTGTTTTGTTTTTGGTTTTTCTAGACAGGGTCTCTCTGTGTTAGCCTTGGCTGTCCTGATGCACTTTGTAGACCAGGCTGGGCTCAAACTCACAGCAATCCACCTGCCTCTGCCTCCTGAGTGCTGGGATTAAAGATGTGCACCACCACTGCCCGGCTTAGTTTTTTTTTTTTTTTTCTTGGCTTTTTTGGTTTTTTGAGACAGGGTTTCCCTATATAGCCTTGGCTGTCCTGGACTCACTTTGTAGACCAGGCTAGCCTCGAACTCACATCGATCCTCCTGCCTCTGCCTCTCGAGTGCTAGGATTAAAGGTGTGTACCACCATGCCTGGCATCCGGCTTAGTTTATTAACTTAATATGTACTATGTCCTACACAGTTTTTCTAACTTAAACATGATCAACAAAGTAGGCTAACTTTCATCTCAAAGATCTCAAAATTACAACTCAAACAGGTAACTTGCTAAGATCCAGAACTAATAAGTGACAAGAGGGATATTCTGACCTTTGCTTGCCCAACTTCAAAATTTAGGATTATTTATTTTTTTAGCAATATAACTTTTTATTGAGGATTTCATATATACATACAATGTATTTCGCTTTTTTCTTTATCTTTCTTTCTTTTTTGGGTTTTTTTTTTTTTTGGTTTTTTAAGACAGGTTCTCTCTGTGTTGCCTTGTTGCCTTGGCTAGCCTAGACTCACTTTGTAGACCAGGCTGGCCTCAAACTCACATCGATCCACCTGCCTCTGCCTCCTGAGTGCTGGGATTAAAGGCGTGCGCCACCACGCCCGGCCATACCATGTATTTCAATCACATTCATAAACACCAGCTTCCAGCTTCTCTTGGATGCCCCCAATCTCATGCCCTCTTTTCTCAACTCACAATCTGTCTACTACGTGTGTGTTAGCCATGCTAAAAGGCGAACATACTAACCATCCAGCTTTGTTTTAGAATGAGTAAAAACACAAAATTAATCGGAATGTCCACTCACAGCGACTGAAGGAAAATGTGGTGCACTGTGGGGAACTGCAGCTGTGCTGGTACTGACCATGACTTGTTTTTGTCTGCAGTTGAAACTTTACTTGTTTTTCTCTGCAGTTGAAACATTGTGCTCCACTGGTTGCCTTCATTTTCCTTGTTTTGAGTCTCATTATTTGGCCCTTGGTTTGCTCTCTCTTGGGGACTTTCCACAGTGCTGTTTCTATTGCTGGTTCCTCCCCTATATAAGCAGCTCTGTTCCTCCCAGTATTCTCTTAGCACGAATGACCCGTTGTTGTGTCATCTTTTCAATCCACAGGCCCTCGCTGTAGCCTAGACAAACAGCGTGGGCGCTGCAGTGCACGTATACATAATGGAATATCCCTCAGCTGTAAAGAAGGCTCATCGTTTGCACCAATACGGATGCAACTGGAAGACAGCATGTTAAACTAAATAAGCTACGGGGAGACAAATGCTACACACACAGTACTGGACCTCTCAACAGTTCCGCTGGAAGTAAGGGGGGTTTCTCAGGGGGAATTACTTAAAATCAACAGGACTAAGTAAAGGACACTGCTTTCCCCAAAGCCTCAGTCAATGGAGTGCCTGCTGTGCAAACATCAGAACCCAAATGCGGAGGCCTCCTGTGGTGGTGTCTCCAGCCCTGGAGAGGCCCAGAGAGACAGAGATCCCTGCAGCTCACTGGCCAGGCCCCTGGCCTCCATGAATAAATTTACACACACACACACACACATACACACACACACACACACACACACACACACACACACACACGCACACAGGCATACACACCCAAGCATATGTGCGTACACTTAAGATGCACACATCCCTGTTTCGAAAAACCAAAAATACCAAATAAATAAATAAATAAATAAATGATGCACCCATATGCCAGGCATGGTGGTGCATGCCTTTAATCCCGGCACTTGGGAGGCAGAGGCAGTCAGATCGCTGTGCATTCGGGGCCAACCTGGTCTACAAAGCAAGTCCAGGACAGCAAGCCAAGGCTAACACTGAGAGACCTTGTCTCGAAAAACAAAGAGAAAACAAACAAAAAGATGCACACATATAGATATACAATGAACCTGTCTGGGGAAGATTATAAGGAGCAAGAAACAAACAAACAAAAAACAGTTTCGCACTTAGTTGCTTTTTTATTTTATTTTATTTTTTTTTTTTTGGTTTTTTCGAGACAGGGTTTCTCTGTGTAGCCTTGACTGTCCTGGACTCACTTTGTAGACCAGGCTGGCCTTGAACTCACAGCGATCTGCCTGCCTCTGCCTCCCGAGTGCTGGGATTAAAGGCGTGCGCCACCACACCCGGCTTAGTTGCTTTTAAAATTAAAATTTGAAGTCGTTTGTTTTTGGTTTTGTTTTGTTTTGTTTTTTGAGACAGGGTTTCTCTTGTTGTCTTTGCTGTCCTGGGCTTGCTTTATAGACCAGGCCTCGAACTCCCAGAGATCTACCTGCCTCTGCTTCTCTCCTTAGTGCTGGAATTACAGGCGTGTGCAACCAGACCTGGCTTGATATTCTATTTTTTTCTTTTCCAAGACAGGGTTTCTCTGTGCAGCCTTGACTGTCCTGGACTCACTTTATAGACCAGGCTGGCCTCGAACTCACAGAGATCCGCCTGCCTCTACCTCCCAAGTGCTAGGATTAAAGGCATCAGTCACCATGCCCAGCTTTATTTTTCTTTGTATGGCTGTTTTGACTACATGTATGTCTGTCTACCACATGTGTGCAGTATTCATGAAGGCCAGAAGAGGGCATCAGATTCCCCTGGGACTGTAGTGAGCTATCATATGGGACTTGAACCATGAACCAGGGTGAAGACCTGTCAATGCTCTTAACCACTGAACCATCTCACCACCCCTCACATGTAGTTTTTCCTATGGTCTACACCATTTACCACCAGGATTAGCTGCAACCTACCTCTCTTATCTCTCTGGACTGTATCCGGAGCCTCAGGCATAGCAGCTAAGCACTCAGCTTAGCTACTGAGAGACACTCTCAGGCCACAGAAATGACTTTTTTCCATTTGAGACATTTAGGAGGGGTTTCCCTGTCATACGCTGCAGCCACTGCTTACAACGGCTTTCACAGTTGTTTCTGATATCATTAACATCATTATAGGACTGTAATTCCTGGGCCTGGAGAGATGGCGCAGAGGTTAAGAGCACTGACTGCCCGCTACCCAGATCTAGCCAATGGACAGGACATTCTCCACAGTTGAGTGGAGAGTGGGATATGACTTTCACACGTGCTCTGGTGCCTCATATTTGACCACGTCCCCTGAATGAGGAGACCTGGTGGCACTCAGAGGAAGGATAGCAGGCTACCAAGAAGAGACTTTGATACCCTATGAGCATATACAGGGGGAGGAAGTCCCCCTCAGTCACAGTCATAGGGGAGGGGAGTGAGGGGAAAATGGGAGGGAGGGAGGAATGGGAGATGGTGGCTCACAACCATCTATAATAAGATCTGGTTGCAGACATACATACAGGTAGAATGCTGTATACATAATAAATAAATAAATCTTTTTTTTAAATTTAAGAATGTAATTCCCGGGTGATTCATTAATTTAAGTATTAACTGTAGCCAGCAGCAAGTCCTTTAATCATTAGGCAGGGAACAGTTCAGAAAATAAACTTAATAGGTAGGGACACAGCCCTTTTTCTTTGTTTAAATAGTCCTGACTGCAAAGAGAATGGACTTATTTCAGTCAATGAAGAAGAGAAGAGAGCCTTGGGGACGTCTAGTCCCAGCCCTTGGGAGACAGAAGAAGACAGATCTCTACAGTTCAAGGCCAGCCTGATGTATATAAAGAGACCTTGGCTAAAAGGAAGGGAGGGAGGACAGAGAGAGAAAAAAGAGGGGGAAGGGGACGACAAGGAGGATAAAAGTAAAGTTCAAAATTTGAATTCTTTCAAGTTGTCACCTGAAGCAGAACAGTATTAATAAATCACTGAGAGAGATGCAAAGACATGGCCATTGTTTCTAATTAATTTCCCTGGTGTTCCGAAGAAATCTTGTAAATGTGACACTCTCTAGAGAGAGAAAGCAGTAACAGACAACAAAGGCAAGCAAGAAAGAGCCTGGTTTATAACTCTTGAAATGAATTCACTGTAGCTGAAACCCGAAGATGGCTGAGGGGCACAGACTAAACCAGCCAAGTATGATTGCGAACTGGCACGATCATCCCGTCATGCCAGCATCTGAGGTGACGAAGCATGTGCCAACTAGTCACACCACAGTGGCTCCTGGAGACTCACTTCAGCGTCAACTTTTACATCTTGGTTGTTGCTTTGAGACAGGGCTTCTCAGCTTAGCCTTCATAGTCTCACTACATAGACCAGGCTGGCCTCAAACTCACAGAGATCTGCCTGCCCCTGCCTCCTGAGAGTTAGGATTAAAGATGTGAGCCACCTGGCCTTTTTATTTATTTTATTTTATTTTATTTTATTCTTTTTTTCCTTTTTGGTTCTCCAAGACAGGGTTTCTCTGTGTAGCTCTGGCTGTCCCGCAATTCACTCGGTAGACCAGGCTGGCCTCGGAGTCACATAGACCCACAAAGATTACAGCTAGCTCGCCACCCGGTCCGTGATGGCTGGGTCCAGCAAGCGCGCCCCCGCGCCGCGCGCCCCCGCCCCACCCACCGGACTCCCTCCCCGCGCGCTCCCGCGCACCTCAGGCAGTCGTTGTCTCTCACAAGGCGCGCGCTCTCGGTGGGGGGCAGTAGCCCCCCTTCCAGATAGAGGCCTAGGAGCGCCCCGGAACTGAAGCCGAAGCGCTGGCGGATGAGACTGATGAGATCGGTGACCACTCGGCATCTGTTCAGGTCAACCAGAAGCCAGAAGACCGTGCAGTCCGGAGTGGCCGGCGGCGGATAGTCAAATTGAAGCCGTAGCCTAACCGTCTCGGAGGCTGCCATCTTGCTAGTGCTCAACGGAAGCCGAGGTGTTCCACGGGGCACGGAGAGGCGTGCTCGGGAGACCCGCCCCCCGGCAGCAGCTAGCGTGCGCCACCTAGGGGCGCAAGCGTGTCTTGCTGGCTCCCATCGCGAGCTGCGGCATCCCCATTCCTTTTTTTTTTTTTTTTTTTTTTTTTTTTTGGTTTTTGGTTTTTTGAGATAGGGTGATAGGGTATTTTTTGGTTTTGGTTTTTGGTTTCTCTGTGTAGCCTTGTCCTGGACTAACTTTGTAGACCAGGCTGGCCTCGAACTTACAGCGATCCGCCTGCCTCTGCCTCCCCAGTGCTGGGATTAAAGACGTGTGCCACCATGCTCAGCTGGCACTTCCATACTTTCTCAGAACTAACTGTAAGGTCTATGTTAAGTACGAGGCTGTAAAGGTGTCTTCTAAGATAATCGGCTCGTGCATGTTAAAAAAAAAAAAAGATAAAAAACGAAAACTGTAAAAATAGTAGGCAGCATGCCTAGCCCAAAACCCTGTAATAGGATTTTTACCTTTATATTAAAAAGATCAGGAAAGCACCACAATCCACATGAGGTGTGTGTCCAGGCAGCATCCGAGGAGTTCGTGCTCCGAGCTCTAAAGTTCTCATGAGAGTGTCTCAAACACACACGTGCTCGAGGCCTGGGGGTTCCCTGTGTGCTGTGTCCATGACCAGATAAGTGTGCTTTCCTTATCTTGAGGCACAACAACGTCGTGAAAGTGTTGAAGGATAAATAAATATGAAAGATAAATAAATATGAAGCTTTTAAAAATAAAACCAGCCGGGCGGTGGTGGCGCACGCCTTTAATCCCAGCACTTGGGAGACAGAGGCAGGCAGATCGCTGTGAGTTTGAGGCCAGCCTGGTCTACAAAGTCAGTCTAGGGCAGCCAAAGCTACACAGAGAAACCCTGTCTCGAAAAAACAAAGACAGGCAGTGCATCCTGGGTTGGGGTAGCCATGGCGGCTCGTGTCCTTTCCTCCTGTGTCCGCCGCCTGCCCATGGCCTTTGCGCCGCTACCGTGACTTCCCATTCTGGCTTTGTCCCGGCCGCTCAGCACCACTTTCTGTCCTCAGGGAATCCGCAGGAGACCGGGAACTCTGCAGCCTGCCTTGGCCCTCGCACAGGTGCCTGGAAGGGTCACACATTTGTGCCGCCAGTACAGTGACGCACCCCCACTAACATTAGAGGGGATCCAAGATAGAGTTCTGTATGTCTTGAAACTCTATGACAAGATTGACCCGGAAAAGCTCTCAGTAAATTCCCACTTTATGAAGGACCTGGGCTTAGACAGTTTGGACCAAGTGGAGATTATTATGGCCATGGAAGACGAATTTGGGTTTGAAATTCCTGATATAGATGCAGAGAAGCTAAAGTGTCCACAAGAAATTGTAGATTACATTGCAGATAAGAAGGATGTGTATGAATAAAGTACCAGAGCCACCTTCCTCACTGAGAGGACTCCGAGGACAAGGACACGCCAGTGGTGGCTGACCAACCGTGGTTCTTTTGAACTTTTATTTAAATTGTCTGAGTGTTTTACCCTTTCAAAGTAAATCTATTACAAAAAGAAAAAAAGAAAAAACAAAAACAAAATCAAGAAATAAATAAAAAATAAATAAATAAAAATAAAAATAAAACCAAGGTTTGTTCTGTGAAAGCAATACAAACCAATAACTTTGGCCTGGGAATATAGCACAGTGGATAGATTGATTTCCCAGCATGCACGTGGCCCTGGGCTCCAATCCCACCACAAAGGTCTAAATTATAACCTCTTAACCTTATTGGGAAGATTTTTTTTTTTTTTAAATTTTAAAGTGCAGAGAAGTTAAGCAATTCCCACCAAGGTCACTAGAGAAGTAAATGGTTGGGGCATGGCATTCTATAAATACACTGGGGGGGAAAAAAAACTCTTCTTAAGATTCTAACTTGCAGGACTACTGGATTAAATCACCATTACTTTCTTCTTTTGATGTTGGAGTCAAAGTCAAAGAGTTGTATCATACACGTTAGGGAAATGCCTTATTCCTCAACTACACCCGAGTTCTGCGTTACCATTTCAGTTATTAGTGATGGACAGCTAATCAAAACAGCATGGTGGCGCACGCCTTTAATCCCAGGACTTGAGAGGCAGAGGCAGGTGGATCACTGTGAGTTGGAGTCCAGCCTGGCCTACAAAGCGAGTCCAGAACAGCCAAAGCTACATAGAGAAATCCTGTCTCGAAAAACAAAACAAAACAAATCAAAACAGCATACGTAAACCGGGTGTGGTGGCACACCTCTTTAATCCCAGCACTCCGGAAGGCAGAGACAGGTGGATCCCTGTGAGTTCGAGGCCAGTCTGACCTACAAAGCGAGTCCAGGACAGCCAAGACAGCATAGAGAAACGCTGTCTCGAAAAACCAAAAAAAAAAAAAAAAAAAAAAAAAAAAAAAAAAAGGGATCTGGGGATATAGAGTTGGCTCAGTAGTTAGGAGCACTGGCTGTTCTTCCAGAAGACCTTGGTGCAATTCCCAGCACCCACATGGCAGCTCCCAACTGTCTATAACTCCAGAGACACATATATGTCTAGTGCCCTTCCTGGAGCTTGTAGAGGCGGGAAAAGGGAATCACATCCCCTGAAACTGGATTTACAAATACAAAAGGGTTTTAAGCCACTGTGTGGGTGCTAGAAACCAAACCTTCATCCTCTGTAAGAGCAGCAAGTGCTCTTAGCTGCTAACACATCTCTCTAGCACACACACTACCAGCCCCGCCCCCTTCCTGCCTCCATCTACCTCTTTTTTCAAATGACCGCACACACACCTGTCTTCAGTTACTTGGCAACATCTGTCTAAATTATCAGTGCCTGTGTTCTTTGACCTAGCAATTCCATCCTACCCGGAGTCATAGGTGGCTCCAAGCCGCCTCTGCATCTAGCACGCCATCACCACATGTCTTTTGGGTTATCTGTGACATATGCACGACAGCTTGAAGTGCCACTTGGAATAAAACAACCAATAAAAAGCACGCAGTTTTGAAAGGCTCATTATGCTAGCCATCTGGAGAAGCGCGGAGGAAGAGCAGAGCCCCAGCTTTCCCTCTAGTCCTGTGGGTCTCCTTGCAAACAGTGATCTCTCGACTATTTCATCTCTGATAGCTTCCTGTCCTGGCCTTTGCCGATCACATTTACGATTTGTCTCGGTTTTGACTAGAGGCTTAAGTGTGTGTGTGTGTGTGTGTGTGTGTGTGTGTGTTTGTGAATGTCGTCCCTACATCTACATCTGTGCACCACACGTGTACCTGGTGCCTGAGGAGCACAGAAGAGGGAGCACCGGATCCACTGGAACTGGAGTTATGGCCAGGTGTGAGCCTCTGTGTGAGTGCCGGGAATCGAACTCAGGTCTTCCGCAAAAGCAGACGTGCTCTTAACCACTGAGTCATTCCTTCCGGTCACCTTTTATAAAAGTTAATTTTCCCTACATTTTATTATAAAAAAAAATTCAAGCATAGAAAATTAGAATTTTTTTTTGCTGCAAACACTCCTTTACTTATGTTCTACCACCAATATCACACTCTAATACTTTATTTTTATCTGTACATTCGTGTGCATTCTCTCCCTCTCTCTCTCTCTCTCTCTCTCTCTCACACACACACACACACACACACACACAAGAGTTTTGAGGTGGACGTCTTGCTATGCATCCCAGGTTGGAGAAAGCCTCATAGAACTCCTCTTGCTGTGTGCAGCCTTCTGCGAATACAGCGCATAGGCCTGAACCTGCTGGTTAAGTGTGTTTGAGGCCCTGGCCACAGAGGACAACCTGGATGGAAAAGTTCAGTTAGTTGTTTTTATTTAACCCAGTTATTTTTGAGACAGGCTCTCCTATGTACCCCAGGCTGGCTTTGAGTTCCTGGCCCTCCGCCTCAACCTCTGATTACTGATGTCCTGCTTTATGTAATGCTTGGGACTGAACCCAGGGGCCAAGTGTTCCACTCACTGAGCTCCATCCTCCACTCTGAGTAGTGTGCAACTTCCGGGTTTTACAAATGTTTCCCAAGGGGCCACGCTCAAGTGCTAGACTTTTCAGGCCTTTGGGCCCACCCATGTTGGAGCAGGAGAAACACGGACATCAGATCCCCACTTGTCAACAGCACAGCCTCCCGGGCAGCAGAGGACAGACACACGCTTTCTAGACTCCAGAATCTAGAGGCTGCAGAGAAAAACATTTCTGCTGTTTTTATTAAAAATATTTAAAAAAAAAAAACATTTATAGCAGCTGGGCATGGTGGCACACACCTTTAATCCCAGCACTTGGGGAGGCAAAAACAGGCAGATCTCTGAGTTTGAGGCCAACCTAGTCTACAAAGCAAGTCCAGTTCGTCCAAGGCTACACAGAGAAAAAAAGTTTATAGGAGGCACGGGGAGGATTAAAAAGTGATTCAGGAGCCGGGCAGTGGTGGCACACGCCTTTAGTCCTAGCACTCGGGAGGCAGAGGCAGGTGGATAGCTATGAGTTCAAGGCCAACCTGGTCTACAAAGTTAGTTCAGCACTGAAAACAAAAACAAAAACAAAAAACCAACCAAACAAAAAAAGTGAGGCAGGGACACGTGCTCTTAAAACACAATAAGTACGTTGAGCTAATCCCACTTTCATGTAGCTCTTGTTGTTTCTTAGCTCTCTGAGGTGATTCAGTACCTCTAAAATATCCTGCAAAGCAAAAAATTATCTTCAGACAGACAGACAGACAGGCAGACAGGCAGACACACCCCCTCGCCTATCCACATGTTCTTTGCTGGTCTTTTCAAGCCCCTGAGACCTTCCTTTAAATGACGGCTTTGAACACACAATGATGTTGACCACTTTTTACCAAGAGAGAAAAATACATTTTCCTCCCTTATGGTTCCGAAGATATAACAAGCTGGTAAAGTGGTGCACGCCTTTAATCCCAGCACTCCAGGGGCCCAGAGCCAGGCAGATCACTGTGAGTTTGAGGATAGCCTGGTCTACAGAGTGAGTTCTAGGACAGCCAAGGCTACACAGAGAAACCCTGTTTCAAAAAACAAAAACAAACAAACAAAAAGATATAACAAAAACTTATGGGTAAATGGTTAATATGTGATCTATTTTTATGAATTTCTAACATATTCATGATGCATGTGACTTAAGAATAATATTTTAGATTAATTTTATTTTATATGAGCATTTTACCTGCAGATTTGCATGTGCATCACAAGTGTGCCTGAGGAAGCCAAAAGAAAATGTCAGATTCCCTGGAATATGAGATGTGGAGTTACGAACGGTTGTGGGTGCTGGGACCCAGACTCTGGTTCTCTGGAAGAGTAACAATGATCTCAACTTCTGGACCATCTCTCCAGCCCCAGAAGATGCAGTTTTAAATAAAATTTTAGGCCTGGGGCCTGGTGTCAGTGGCTCATGCTTTTAATCCCAGTACTCGGGAGGCAGAGGCAGGTGGATCTCTGTGAGATTGAGGCCAGCCTGGTCTACAAAGTGAGTCCAGGAGAGGCAAGGCTACACAGAGAGACCCTGTCTCGAAAATCCAAAAAGAAAAAAAATTTTTTTTTTTTTTTTACACCTGGGACTGTTGAGATTGTTCAAATTAAGAGCACTTGTGGAGGCTGGAGAGGTGGCTCAGAGGTTAAGAGCACTGGCTGCTTTCCCCAAGGTCCTGAGTTCAATTCCCAGAAACCACATGGTGGCTCACAACCATCTATAATGAGATCCGGTGGCCTCTTCTGACACATAAGCATAAATGCAGGCACAACATTCTATACATAAAAAATAAAATAAAATAAAATAAATCTCTGAAAAAATAAAAAGAGCACTTGTTGCTTTTCCAGAGGGTCCAAGTTCAGGTCCCAGAATCCACACTGAGCCACTCACAAACCTGTAACTCCGGCTCCAGGGGACCCCAATCCTCCTGCATAACCCACACTTGAGGCATGTGCATCCACACATACATACACAGAAAATAATAAAGACAAGTCTTACAAAAGAAGGCGTGGTGGCGCACACTTTTAATCCCAGCATCTGAGAGGCAGAGGCAGACAGATTACTTGAGTTCCAGACCAGCCTAGAACTGTCTGGCCTCGCACTCAACAGAGATCCACCTGCCCCTGCCCCTGCCCCTGCCCCTGCCCCTGCCCCTGCCCCTGCCCCTGCCCCTGCCCCTGCCCCTGCCCCTGCCCCTGCCCCTGCCCCTGCCCCTGCCCCTGCCCCTGCCCCTGCCCCTGCCTGCCTCCCCAGTGCTGGGATTAAACACTTCCGCAGTGGTTTCTCAACCCTCTACTTTGTATCCAAATTCAAAGGACACATTAATGCCTCCTTTCTGCAACACCTCCCTAAAAGGCAGAAACATCACAGAGCCCTTGTAGGAGGTCCTAGGTGGTTCTGACCGGCAGAGGGAGCGCTGTACACTGGGAGCCTCAGGGTCAATTTAGGGCCTGGCCAGCCCCGCCGAGGGTCCGCCCTCCGCGCCCCGTCCCCCCCCCGCCCCTCCCCCGCCGAGGGCCCGCCCCTGCCCCCGCCCAGGCCCCACCCACGCCGTCACTCGCTGACCCGCAAGGCTCCTGCCTGTTGCTGATGCTGCGGCGCGGTCTTCACCATGGTGCTGGCGTGGCGAATGTGTTCGGTCCGACTGTGGCTGCTGTTCCTGTCGCTCCTCCTGGGCCTCAGCGCGGGTAGGTTCGCGAGGAAGGCGCACCAGCGGTGGGTGCCTCCTTCTCGAATTTGTTAGTGGGTTCGTGCTCTTGTTTTTTAAACACATTTCTTTCCCATCCGGCTCTTCCTTTGCAATAATCTACATTGCTTTTGATACTCTTAATTTTTATTTACGTTTTAATTCAGAGTGCTTTTTCTGCTTTTTTCTGGTTCTGGGTGATTCCTCCTATACGGGGAGGTAGAGGTAGTTGCCCAGAAACGTTTGGTTTGGGGAAACTGCTGATGAGAGAGACTTCACGGTCTAAAGGCCACCTCCCCTTTCTCCGGAGGTCGGCTGCCTAGTGACTTTACAGGGTCATATGGTGGATCTGAAATCCGAGGCCAAAAAGACCCCTGCAAGTCTTCCCACACTTTGAGACGAGGCCTCCTCTCTCTGCTGGTTTAGAAGAGACAAAATATCAGCTGACTCCGCTGGCCTGTTTTTGGACAAAAGCAGATTTGTTTTGTGGAATGACTTGCAAATTGATTTTATGCGTGTGTGTGTGTGTGTGTGTGTGTGTGTGTGTGTGTGTATGTATGTGTGTTTCCATGCACGTGCTGTCCCTTGGGGACTGTCCATCTTTCTCTTTGAAGACAAGGTCTATCACTGGTCGAAAGCCCTCCAATTAGGCCAGCAAGCCCCAGGATTCCCCTGACTCCAGCCCTTGGCATCCCAAGCACAAACACAGTTAGGGATCGAACTCTGGTCTTTGTGCTTGCAAGGTGAACACTTCACTGACTGACCTAACCTACTTCTTCAGCTCCACCTTTTGGTTTTCATAGTCTTCCTCCTTCTCTATTATTATTATTGCATTTTTTTTATGTTGTAGAGGAGTTTATTAAATGAGCATGGGGAGAGAAGGAAGGGGGGGAGGGGTGCCCCAGATAGAGAGAGAGACAGAGACAGACACAGGAAGAGTACGAAGAGAGAGTAGAGAGCTCGTAAGTATTTCTTTAAAGATACTTGCTGCCCCAGCTGGCCTCAAGCTCACTATGTGCTGAGTTGGCTGGACTTGGACCCCTGATCCTTCTGTCTCCCGCCTGCCCAGTGATAAGTGCTGACCTGGTCACAAACAGCATCTCCTGTTCATCCACTCCCATCTCTTCCCTGCTGGGACTGGTAGTTTTTGTTCTCTTACTTGCTGAAGAGGATTGAAAGCAGGAAGGAGAAGGCAAGCAAAAAGCAGGAGCCACCCAGGGATTCTTCCTTTCCTCGTCGCCCACCCGCCCGACCCTGTCCACCCACAAGTTAGGCCAGGATATTCCCATACTTGAGCTTGTCTCTCAGCCTTTTTCCTCTACTGCTGGTCTTGCTGTGCTGCCCATGTTAGAAGTTTGGTTTCTCAAAAATTAAAAATAAATAAATCAATAAACAAAAACAAAACAAAAAACAAATAAAGAGAACCAACCAACCAACAAAACAAACAAAAAAAGAAGTTTAGTTTCTCTTTTCCATTGCTGACTCGTGTGTGTCTTTGGTTATGTGTGTGTTTTTGAGACTGAGTCTCACCCTGTGTAGCCTTAGCTGGCCTGGAACTCACTTCATAGACCAAACTGGCCTTGAATTCACAGAGCTCTACCTGCCTCTGTGTCTCAAGTCATGGAATTAAAGGGATACACCAACATGCCTTATGGCCTTTTTCCCCCCTCCTTGGTCTTTGTTTTTCCTTACCGGCACAATATCCTGAGGTAGGTGATTTACCTAAGGCATAACCCATCTCTACCAAACTTGGAGCGCCCCTGGATGTTAGACGTTCCTCGGGAAATTGACACTGAGCCTCAGTTTCAGGATCCACCGCTGACTGGCCCACAGAGGAAGAAGGCAAGGAAGCCTGGGATTACGTGACTGTCCGCAAGGATGCCCACATGTTCTGGTGGCTCTACTATGCCACGAATCCTTGCAAGAACTTTTCAGAACTGCCCCTGGTCATGTGGCTCCAGGTAACGTGACTCCATGGCCCGACCTCCTGGGCTTCCTGGTCAGGTCTCCTCATACCTCTTTGCTTGGTTCTTAGGAGCTTCCAGCTTAGCTGGTGGTGACTCAGTTTGGTCCCTCCAGCCTGGGGTGAGGGGGGTGAGGGGAGCATCATATGCTGCTGAGACAGCCTGAAGCAAGGATGTACTGAAGGGAGCCCTGTTCACTGGTCTTGATTTCTCTCCTTTGTTTGTTTATTTATTTTTGGTTTTGTTTGTTTGTTTGTTTTTTCCGAGACAGGATTTCTCTGTGTAATAGCCCTCGCTGTCCCGGAACCCTCTTTGTAGACCAGCCAGGCCTCCCAAGTGCTGGGCCACCACGCCCAGCTCTAGAGGGTTTGTTTGTTTGTTTGTTTGTTTGTTTTTTGAGGTCAGATAGTTCTAAGGGCCCTTTTTGAACGAGCCAATGATACAGTAGGCTTCGACAGATAGAAGTATCTGAAAAGTTGTGAACCAAAGGATGAGGTACCCCAATCCTCCTCCTTTCTTCTCCACACAGTCCTGAGCCCCAACTTCTCATCGCCAGAGAAATTTTTTTTTTTACGTTTTGAGATTATAATATAATTACATTTCCCCCTTCCCTCCCATCCCTCCAGATCCTCTGATACACCCGCTTCTTGCTCTCTTTCAAATTCATGGCTTCTTTTTTCATTAATTGTTATTCCATGCATATATATATTTGTTGTTGTGACATATATGTGCATGTGCAACATGCTAGTCTTTTGTACCTTAGCATGAATGTGAGTTCCTACCCCTTTCCATACTGTGCTTGTATTTTGTTGTTGTTGTTGTTTTGTTTTTTTGTTTTTGAGACTCTGTAGCCTTGGCTATCCTAGACTCACTTTGTAGACCAGGCTGGCCTCGAACTCACAGCGATCCACCTGCCTCTGCCTGTCGAGTGCTGGGATTAAAGACGTGCTCCACCACGCCTGGTCCTGTGTTTGCATTTTAACCCTGAGTTCTGCCCCTAGGGTTGAAGGCATAAAACCTTGTGAACTGTTTAGGCATAGGCAGAGATCCTGCTGCATTCTTCAAATGGCACCTATGGTGACCTCGCCCACCCCTGAAGACTAATCTCTAGGGAGGGGCTGAGGTACCTTGAGGTTCAGGTTGTCTCACCAGTAATTAGGGCACCCTGGTCCTCACCTCTGTGGGATATGGGTGAGGCTTCCTTCTCAAATGCTCCAGGGCTGTCACTACAGACTTCACGTTGGGATGAAGTCAGACAGACAAGCAGTGTGAGCTTACTATAAGAACGTCACAGCTGCCTCTCTTGAGGGCTGGAAATAGGGCTCTGCCCGATAGTGCTGGCTGGAAAACGATCAGGAGTGGAATCCACGTGATCGTCCCGGGTCCAGCAGCTGTTGATAAATGTATGGCATGCTTGCCCTGAAGAGCCTGGATGTGGAAAGGCCAGGGCCTGCTGGTGGGGGCACCTGGGTTTTCAGCACTATCCTTTCACGCTTAGCCATATCGAGACACTTCCCTACTCGGGGCCTTACTTTTCTGAGTTGGAGGATTTTCAGATTGTTAACTAGTTGAGCTTTTTGGCTCAGATGGAGCCAGCAGGGTAGGGGGGTTAAAAAAAAAAAGAAAAGGAAAGGAAACAGCAGAAGTATTGGGGCTGGAGAGATGGCTCAGTGGTTAAAAACACTGCCTGCTCTTTCAGAGGTGTAATTCCCAGCACCCACATGGCAGCTCACAACTGTTTAAAACTCCTGTTCCAGAGAACCTGGCACCCTCACACAGACAAACATACAGGTAAAACACCAATGCACACAGAATAAACAAATAAAAAGAGACACTATCTCAAAAAAAATATATATATATAAAACAAGCAGAAGTGCTAAGGTTAGGGTGGGGCAGCTGCAGAGTTCTAGTTATGTGGCTGCCTCTTTGTCCCCTGCTAACCCAGGGTTCTCTCTGGGCTTTCCAGAAACCGGTTCTAAAAACAATGGATTTCATAGGCTCAGGACTTAGCTTTGTGGTAGAGAGGTTTGCCTGGCCTGCATAAAGTCCTGCCCCCCCCTCCCCCCACGCCACTACGAGACACAAAAGGAAACCAAAACCAAAGTTGCAAACCAGCCTTTCGGTTGACCACAGTTTCCTTGCTCTGCCTGGCACTGGAGGCTGCCTGGTGTGTGCTGTTGGTTGGGTTAACCCCTCCAACTGAGACACTGTATGAGGGTTCATAGCTGAAGACACACATCTGTTCTTCTCCGTGTCCCCAGAGGCCCAGAGAAGAATAAACTCTGATCAGGGAAGAAATAGTTCACTTAGAGGAAAAGATCTAGTTAGCAGCCTCCCAAGGACTGATGTAGTCACTTCTTTGCGAGGTGGCGGTGTTTGAAAACTGAGGTCACATCATGAGTGGAACAGTAAGCTATTTCAGGGGTAGTAAACTATTTTTTTAAGTCATTTAAGCGCTCCAGCTCAATCACGGACACATCATATTTCAGAGGAGCTGTGTAGCCCCGAGCCTCAGCTGTATGTTCCACTTGTTTCCAGAGTCTCTGAATGTGAACCTTTTTTAAATTTATTGTTATTGTTGTTGTTGTTGTTATTATTATTATTATTATTAAAAATAGGAGTAGCTTAACATATGTCTCAGTATGTAAAGTGCTGGCTATGCAAGCATGAGGTTTTGAATTTAGATACCCATTACTCGTATAAAAGCTGCGCCGATGGTACCAGTTTGTAACCCCAGTGTTTTGGAGAGAGAGTCAGGATGATCCCTGGAGCTCATTGGCCAGTCAGGCTGGCAGAACTATGAACTCCAGGTTCAGCAAGAGACTCAGCCTTAAAAAATAAGGTGGAAGCCGGGCACTGTGGTGCATGCCTGTAATCGCAGCACTCAGGGAGGCAGAGGCAGGTGGATCACTGTGAAGTTGATGCCAGCCTGGTCTACAAAGTGAGTTTAGGACAGGCAAGGCTACACAGAGAAACCCTGTCTCAAAGAAAAATAAATAAATAAATACATAAAAGTAATAATAAAAACAAGATGGAGAGTGATTGAGCAGATACCCATTGGTGACCTCTGGTTTACTTACATACACACACACACACACACATACACACACACACACACACACACACACACACACACACACACACACACCGTGTGGAATCTTCCAGTCAGTTTCTCTTAACTTTTGAGTGATGGACTCAGAAGCAGAAGTGGAGCAGAAGTGGAAAATGGAAATTCTCCCACAGTGCCCCAAGCCTCTAGATGCTTAGACAGGCGCCCTGCAACTTTGGTTTTCATCCTGTCGATACTCACACGTCTCCTTGAAGGAAAGGGCCCACCTTCTTTGGAGGATGCTCTCCCCTTAATGTACTTCATATTTGTTCAGGAGGTTTGTGAATCACCCTGCAGATGTGATCTCTCCCCCTCCTCCCTGTGGTAAGACGTTCCAGTTGGCGCTCTGACTCTTGGTGCTATTAAGGGCACTGTGATGCATAGCTCCAACTGGTTTGTGAACTTTTTGCCACCGTATTAAGAAATATTAACTGTAAAGGTGTATAATCACGGGGGAGTTGAGCCTCTGATTTTTATCAAGAAGATTAATGTCTGTTCAAAACATTAACATGGGAGGCACTTTGCAGATAGTGCCTGTTGCTTGGCCTGCAGGTCCTTATCCCTGCCCACTGGTCCTGTGCCCCCCACCCCCCTCATGTCTGTCTCTTCTTTTTGGGAGTGGCAGGGTCTTGCCCAGACTAGCCTTCCACTCAAATCCTCCTCCTTTGTAAGCAGTGCAGGGGGTGACAGGCATCTGTCACTACACCCAGGTCAGTTTCTTTTCTTTAGATTTCCCTAGGCAATTTCCCTGGCTTCTGTTGTGCCATCTTTTTTTGTTTGTTTGTTTGTTTTGTTTTGTTTTTGTTTTTCGAAACAGGGTTTCTCTGTGTAGTCTTGGCTGTCCTGTACTCACTTTGTAGACCAGGCTGGCCTCGAACTCACAGTGATCCACCTGCCTCTGCCTCCCGAGTGCTGGGACTAAAGGCATGCGCCACCACGCCCGGCCCGTTCCATCTTTCTTTCTTTCTTATTATGTACACAGTGTTCTGCCTTCATGTACACCTGCACAGCTGGCGAGGGTACCAGATCCCATTATAGATGGCTGTGAGCCACCACGTGGGCGCTGGAAATTGAACTAAGGACCTTTGGAAGAACAGTCAATGCTCTTAACCTCTGAGCCGTCTCTCTAGGCCCAGGCACCTATCTTTCTATGCACTGAAAGACTGTACACCCTGGGCCTGTCCCCAGCTCATCTGGGTCCCCTAGATTCATCTACAAAAGCTCCTTCTTTTTCCTTGATCATCTATCTCCCAGAGGACCGTTTCCCAGCAAGGCCATCCTCACTTGCCCAGGTTTGTCTATTTGCTTCTGCCCACCCCTCCCCCTCTGAGCCCTTCAGAGCACACAGACCTTGCCTTCTGTAGTTTGGAGGCCCCAGTACCCATCTCCAGTTCAGAATCCTGCCCGCCCCCCTCCTGCCATGTAAACCCCATGATGTCACGTGCTCCCCCCTGAGACTATGTATTGGCAATGCTGTACACAGAGAATAGACTGATCCAGAGTGCCCCTCTCTCGGTCTTGGTACCTGGCCATCCACTGGGCCCCGAAGGAGAGAGTCTCCCAACTTTGGATAGAAGGATTAGAAAGAGTCAAAAAAGCCTAAGTTCTGCCGGGTGTGGTGGCGCACGCCTTTAGTCCCAGCACTCGGGAGGCAGAGGCAGGTGGATCACTGTGAGTTTGAGACCAGCCTGGTCTACAAAGAGAGTCCAGGAGAGCCTGCACATGCTAAGAGGCCCAGGGCTAGCTTGTTCTACACCTCTTTTTGCCTTTATGCTTTTTGAAATAAAGGAAATTTAGAGATGTATTTTGAAATTCTCTTACAGTACTAAAAATCGGTGAGCCCAAGGCTGACCTAAGTCCAAGTCCAGAGAACCAAGGGGCAAAAAAACCGTTTACCTAGGACCTTCTTCCCCCACCCTACCTCTGGTAGTTTTTTGGAGAGGGAGTATCTCTTTATAGCCCTGGCTGTCCATGAACTCACTTTGTTGACCAAGCTGGCCTCGGACTCAGGGATCTGCCTGCCCTACGTGCTGAGATTAAAGGTGTGTGCCACCACTACCCAGCCCACATACAGCCCCTAAGCCATCTCCATCCTTTCAAAGAGAGGCTTGTATGGTTCCCATAGGCGTTTGCTAGGTACAGAAACTCTCCCAGAAAACATGGAGCTGGGGGGAAAAAAACCAAACCAAACAAGCATGTCCTTTGTGTTTATATTTTGTTTGTAGCTCAGGATGACCTTGAGCTCCTGATCTTCCTGCCTCATCACGTCAAGTGCTGGGATTATAGACATGCACTTCCTCGTCCTGTTGCAGATGTGCCCTTCGTATAGGGCAGTGCAGCCGTCACTACGTTTTAAGCTATTTCCCTGGATGTGCACATCTGTTTTATTTATTTATTTTTGGTTTTTGAGACAAGGTTTCTCTGTGTAGCCTCGGCTGTCCTGGATTTACTTTGTAGACCAGGCTGGCCTCGAACTCACAGTGATCTGCTTCTGCCTCCCAAGTGCTGGGATTGAATAAAGGCGTGCGCCACCACCGCCCTGCTGCACATCTGTTTTAACAACCAGGGCTTGGGTGCATTTTCTCTGGTTGATGTCTGTTCCTTTTTCTTCCACAGGGCGGCCCAGGCGGTTCCAGCACTGGATTTGGAAACTTTGAGGAAATCGGGCCTCTTGACACCCAACTCAAGCCACGGAACACCACCTGGGTACAGTGAGAACCGACCTCAACCATAACCTGCCCTTCATCCTCTCAGAGGCTGGGCCCCGTAGCTCCACCCAGGGCGGGGTGGGGTCACAGGATTAGCAGTCCACTTCAGCACTATATAAACAAACCAGGTTTAAGGATGAACACTTGTCATCTCATTTACAGGATGTGGAGGCTGGAGGCTGAGAAGTTCAGAGTAATCCTTGGCTATGTAGCAAGTTTAGAGCCAGACTGGGCTATTTGTAACCCTGTCTCCGAAATCCCCTGTAGCCGAGGCTGGTGATCCTGGGTTTAATCACACAGTGACCATCTGCAGCCTCAGACCTTGAGTCCCACCGTCTGCTACAACTACCAACGCTTTCCTCTCACATCTGGACTTCATCAAACTTGCAAGTCCCCTGTCCTCCTCCCCTTTGATATCTTCCTCGTTCTTTGTGTCCCACACCCCCGCCCCCACACTTCCTTCTCTAAGCAGCTCCTGTCTCAATCCACAGCCTGGCTGAGTCCAATCTGCTGACTAGTTTAGCCTGGGCTCCTCCCCCACCCCGCCCCCTGCCCCTCCCCTCACTGCGCCTCTCTCCCTTCCCTGCCGCACTCAGTATTTGAGAATGCTCTCCACCGTCCTCGGGGCGGGGCTTCTCTTGTCTTCCTCTCATCCGGTGCTAAGCCATCTTGTCCTCCTGTAGCTTTTTCTCCTGGCCTGAAATAGTTCTAATGTTGCTGCTGAGGCACAGCAGTGCCATCACTCACGCACATACCACCACCAATCCCAGCAACGCCCCGCCCCCCAACACACACCGCCTTGTCTCCACACCTTCTGGAACCAAAGACGATGGTGAGACAGGAGCAGAGAGCCTGAATGAGGAGGGGGGAGGGGCTGCGTCCCTGTCTTGATGCTGCTGTCCGTCCAGCCTCTGCCCAGTTTTGTGACCTCACACAAATCCTGGCCCTTGCGGGGTTTCCGTTTCCTGATCAGTGTGAAGAACATGGCTGATGGGCGTCTCTGAGAATCCTTTTGGATACCTGATTTAGAAGTCTCACTTTAGCTGAGCGTGGTGGCGCATGCCTTTAATCTCAGCACTCAGGAAGCAGAGGCAGGCCGATCTCTTGTGAGTTTGAGGCCAGCCTGGTCTACCAAGAGAGTTCCAGGCCAGCCAGGAGGCTACACAGAGAAACCCTGTCTCGGAAAACAAAACCAAAAAGAATTCTCAGCTTCTTTGAAAACCCGCAGTAGAACAGAGACTGTTCTTGAAGTACAAGACTGTTCTGGAAGAGAACTGATATGCGATATCCATATATCTTTTTTTTTTTTATTTGAGACAGCATTCCATGAAGCCCAAGACATCCCCCAATTTACAGTGTAGCCATAGATGTCTTTGAACCTCTAATCCTCCAGTCTCTACTTTTTCGGTACTAAGATCATAGACGTGTCTATCACGCCCACTTTATGCAGCGTGCTGGGCACGGAACCCAGGCCTTGAGGCATGCTGGGCAAACATTCTAAGAACTAAGCTACATCCCTGGTCCAGGATGTCTGTATTCCACACATATGCTCACACCTTCAAACTACTGCTTGAACTATAACAGCCTGGTGCTCCCTGTGTTGTGACCTGTAGCGTGCTTCAGTACATAAGACATAACAGCTTAAAGTCTGTGTTCCTGTGTGTGTTCATTGTATCTTTCCTTTCTTCTCTCTTAAAAAAAAAAAACTTTGACGTTTATTCTGTGTAGTGTGTGTGTGTCCACC
Source organism: Acomys minous (assembly GCF_964271855.1). Lineage (NCBI taxonomy): Eukaryota > Metazoa > Chordata > Mammalia > Rodentia > Muridae > Acomys > Acomys minous. The sequence goes on along the minus strand of NC_140493.1, from coordinate 81,617,856 downwards.
TTGGTTTGCTGTTGTTTTGAGACAAGGTCTCTTATTTTGTGATGGGCCTAAAACTCAGCACTTACTTTTAGGCTACACTGCCAAGCAAGACCCAGAATATATGTCTCCACCTCCCCAGCTCTGAGGTTATAAGTATGCAATACTCTATCCAACTTTTTTTCTTTTCTAGGACAGGGTTTTGCTATGTAGCTCTGGCTATTCCGGAACTCACTATATAGGCCAGGCTGGCCTCGAACTCACATAGACCCGCCTGCCTCTGCCTCCTGAGTGCTGGGATTACAGGTGTGTGCTGCCACCACCACCAGGCTTGCCTAACTTTTTTTTTAAAACATGGCTTCTGGGGTTGGAGCTCAAGGCCTCATGCCCATAAGGCAAATAAATACCTTACTAACTTGAGCCATTTCCTCAACCTCCGCAAAATCACTTAAAGCAATTAAGATAAAATCACCACACTGTGTTATCATAAATGTGGCTCTGCCTGGCTGCTAGCAAGACGATTGGTGACTAACCGCTGGTTGCAATGCTTGCTTCTTCTGGGGTGGCTGCAGCTGCAGTGGGCCAGTCTCCTGTTTGTGGACAATCCTGTGGGCACTGGCTTCAGTTACGTGAACACTACCGACGCCTACGCAAAGGACCTGGCCACGGTGGCATCCGACATGATGGTGCTCCTGAAATCCTTCTTTGATCGCCATAAAGAATTCCAGGTAATTCTGCAGTTTGGGAACGAAAGACAAGCAAGAGAGTCAGAATACTGACCCTCCCCCCCCCCCAAAAAAAAAGAGTTCAGTGCCATAGGACAGCTGGGACAAACGAACACCTGGGTGTGGTGGCACACACCTTTTATCCCAGCAATTGGGAGGCAGAGGAAGGCAGATTGCTGTGAGTTCAAGGTCGAGGCCAGCCTGGTCTATAAAGAGTCCAGGAGACAGCCAAGGCTATACAGAGAAACTCTGTCTCAAAAAACAAAACAAAAAAAGACAAACAAACAAACAAAAGAGTTCAGTGGCAGCTGGCTTTCAGAGACCTCCTCTTTTCTTCCAAGGCTGTGGGTTTTGATTTCCGGACATCTGACTAGACATCAGTAATCAGTTATGAGGGCAAAGACAAAAGCAGACTGGCCTTATCTAGCATTGGACACTTTAGAAATCTGAAGATAATTTGTGTGAGTTGAAAGGCAATCAGGGGCCCGGTGTGGTGGCACACGCCTTTAATCCCAGCATTCGGGGGAGGCAGAGGCAAGCGGATCTCTGTGAGTTTGAGGCCAGCCTGGTCTACAAAGGAAGTCCAGGACAGCTGAGGCTACACAGAGAAACCCTGTTTCAAAAAGGGAAAAAAGAAAAGAAAAGCAATCGGGGTCAGGGTGTCTTAATTTGTTGTAAATTCCTTTTCTTGCTAGACGGTTCCGTTCTACATTTTCTCAGAATCCTATGGAGGAAAGATGGCTGCTGGCATCAGTCTAGAACTTTACAAGGTAAACAAGAGGGTGACTCTGTTACGGTTTTGGCTTTCTTATGGTCATCGCTTTCATATACCGACCTGCTATTAACAGACCTTATTTATTTTTTTAAAAAGTATTGTGTATGTGCATGCATATGTCATGGTGTGTGTGTGGAGGGGTGTAGGTGAGAGGTCAACTTACAGAAGTTTATTTGCTCCTTTCACTGTGGGTTCTCGGCATCAAATTAGGTTGTCAGGCATAGCATCCTGTGTACACACACACACACACACACACACACACACACACACACACATATCTTCGGGCAAACATTTCTACATAAAATAAAAACAAATGTATTTTTAAAAGATTTCTTTTGTTGGCCGGGCGTGGTGCTGCCGCCTTTAATCCCAGCACTTGGGAGACAAGAGGCAGGCGGATCATTGTGAGTTCGAGGCCAGCCTGGTCTACAAAGCCAGTCCAGGACAGGCAAGGCTACACAGAGAAACGCCGTCTCAAAAAGAACAGCCAGCGTTCTTAACTGCTGAGCCATCTCTCCAGTCGCTAAATGTTTTTTAGCCCCTGCTTCAGAGCTCTGATTTCTTCCCTCTCCTTCCTGCCTCCCTCCCTCCTCCTTCCGTTGGTAGACTGAGTTCCTGGCCTCATGTATGCCCAGCATGCGCTCTACCACTGGGCTATACACCTGAGGCCCAGCCCTGGCTTTGTTCTTTTCTCTCTTCTCCTCCTCTGTTCTTCCCTTCAGTTTCTCCCTATTCTCTTTGTTCCCTTCCTGGTTCTAAGGATGAAACACCCCAGGGCCTTCCATGTGCTAGGCACACACCCTACTGCTCCACATCCCCTGCCCTCTTTACTGGCTTGTCCAGGCTAGCCTTGAGTTCACTCTGTGGCCCAAGCAAGCTTTGAAAATCCAGTCCCCCTGCCTCAGCCTCCTGTCTAGCTGGGGTTACAGACCTATACCAGCGAGCCCAGGCCCAATCTTGTTTTCTTGTTTGGGGTCTTATTTGCTCATATAATTCACTTTTTCAGCCTTTGCCCTACTCCCTTTGGCAGCCCCCTAGTCGCTTTATTTTACTGATTCACATAACTGTGTAACCTAATTCATATGTAATTTTCCCCCCACATTTATACTATACATGATAGCATATATGATACTCTAGCATATAGTCTGTTTTTTTTGAATGTTCAGTAACATGCTGTGGGGGGTATTTTCACTTCACTCTCTGCTTTCCCTTGAGTCTTTTTTAAAAATTTTTATTATTTTTTTGTTTTTGTTTTTTGAGACATGGTCTCTCTGTGTAGCCTTGGCTGTCTTGGACTCACTTTGTAGACCAGGCTGGCCTCGAACTTACAGTGATCGGCCTGTCTCTGCCTCTCGGGTACTGGGATTAAAGACATGTCCCACCACGCCCGGCTTCCCTTGAATCTTACCATGCACGATGGTTTGTGTGGCCCATCTTCTTGGTGAATGTTTAGGTTATGTCCAGCTTTCCATTTCTGGGCAGGTGGGGAGAAGGATGACTTTCCTGTCCTGTGGATGGGCTCCACCCTCAAGGATGTCCTGAGGAGCCCCAGCCTTGGTGACTACTGCTTGGCAGTGGTACCTGTTCCCAAGGAGCCCCCCGAGCACCTTGGGAGGCTTCCCAGACATCAGGACATGGAGATCCCTGAGCCTCTCAAAGACAACTAGGGGCAGATCCCATACTTGTCCTGAGGACACGTAAACAAAGCGGAGACTCAGCAGCCCCTCCTCTACTTCTGGTGGTGGTGGGAGGAGGTGCTGTCATGTGGGTGGTCTGCTGTCACCTGGGCCTAGGGAAACTTGGACAGTGTAGGTTAGGAGAAGCCATGAGTATGTGTGCCTCTGCTGGGGAGGGATGGAGGCCTTGGTGCCGTTGGTCAGAACATTTCTTGGCTCTTCTTTCAGGCTATTCAGCAAGGGACCATCAGGTGCAACTTTTCTGGGGTTGCGTTGGGTGACTCCTGGATCTCCCCTATAGGTAAGTTTGGGATTTTTACCTCTCTCTCTCTCTCTCTCTCTCTCTCTCTCTCTCTCTCTCTCTTTCTTTCTGCCTTAGCTGTCCTGGACTCACTTTGTAGACCAGGCTGGCCTCGAATTCACACAATCCGCCTGCCTCTCTCTCCCAAGTGCTAGGATTAAAGGCGTGCACCACCACGCCTAGCTGGAATCTCTCTTTTCTAACCCTGTCCCTTTCTGTGACTTTGGACTTACTGTGTGACTTTTCTGGGGAAACATAATGAAAGCTCTATTTGCCTCCAGTACTGAGACTGAAGGGTTCCATCCAAGTTCTGCTGGGTGGACCAAGGAGTATATGGGTGTTACCTACAGGGCCCTAGATGCCTCTTACACAACAGTTCACTGAAAAGTTGTGTCTTTAGACAATTAAAATTTTTTTTGAAGCAGGGCACACACCTTAATCCTAGCACTCAGGAGGCAAAGGCAGGTGGATCACTGTAAGTTCAAGGTCAGCCTGGTCTACAAAGTGAGTCCAGGGCAGCCAAGGCTACACAGAGGAAACCCTGTCTCAAAAAACAAAACAAAACAAAAATTTTTTGATGAGCTGGAGAGGTGGCTCAGAGGTTAAGAGTGTTGGCTGTTCTTCCAAAGGTCCTGAGTTTAATTCCCAGCAACCACATGGTGGCTCACAGCCATCTATAATGAGGTCTGTGTCCTTTTCTGGTGTGCAGGTGTACATGCAGGCAGAACACTGTATACATAATAAATAAATAAATCTTTTAAAAAAGTTTTAGGGGGACAGAGTCTTTTTTTGCCTTGGCTCTCCTGCAACTTACTATGTAGACCAGGCTGGTCTTAAATTCACAGAGATCTAGTTGCCTCTGCCTCTGAAGTGCTGGGATTAAAGGAACTCACCAAATACGTCACCATGCCCAGCCCAGGCAATGTTTAAAAATTAGTGTTGATGCCTTTAATCCGAGTACTCAGGAGGTTGAGGCCAGCCTGGTCTACAAAGCGAGTCCAGGTCAGCTAAGGCTACACAGAGAAACCCTGTCTCGAAAAATGAAACAAACAAACAAACAAAACAAAAAAACAAAAAAAAAAAAAACCTCCAAAAAAATTAGTATTGATGATGAGAACGATGAGGGTTGTGGTGTGTGTGTGTGTGTGTATGTCTGTCTGTCTGCCTGCTGTGTTGCATATGTAGAGTCACAGGACAACTTTGTGGAGTTGATTCTTCTACATTTAGGTGGGATCATGGTGGTTGTGCAGAAAGTGCCTTTACCCTCTGACCCATCCTGCTGGTCCTGCAGGCAGTCTTTAACCTCGTCTATTTTAGTACCTAAGACTATGTGTAGTGGGGCAGTAGGGACCCTAAAGGAAGGGTCTACTGCAGAGTGAGTGGTCTCCTTTCTTCCCTAGATTGCTCTATTATCATGGACCTAGCTATCTGCTGCATAGTTCTATTTATTTTGTTGCCTTGACAATGGTTCAAGGTCTCTGATAGGTCACTCTGCTCATTGGTGGTGACCATGTCAAGCCTGGGAGAAACAGCCAGCCACCCCACAGGGCAATGCTGTCCAGATGAAGGACAGCAGAAATTTCTTGGAGAAGAAAGCACATCACAGACACCATTTAAAGACGGGGGTGGTGGTGGCACATGACTTTAATCCCAGCACTCAGGAGGCAGAGGCAGACAGACCGCTGTGAGTTCGAGGCCAGCCTGGTCTACAAAGTGAGTTCCAGGACAGCCAAGGCTAACACAGAGAGACCCTGTCTCAAAAAAACAAAAACAAAAACAAAATAACAACAAAAATAAAAACAGAACGCATTCCTTCACCCCAAGAGCATCCAAGATAACTAGAGATGAAGCGGCATTGGCAGAGGCTCCACCACCAAGCTAAGTTCTCTGCGATGATTTCCCCAGCAAAAGAATCTCTAAGTTGGGGGCTGGAGAGATGGCTCAGTGGTTAAGAGCACTGTGTGCTCTTCCAAAGGACCCTGGTTCAATTCCCAGCAACCACATGGCAGCTAACAACTGCCTGTAAAACCAGTTCTAGAGATTCTGACATCCTCACACCAATGCACATGAAATAAAATAAAAATAAGAATCTTTAAGTTTACAGCAGGAGACACTGAAGACACTAAGAGGGATGATGAAATACCCTAGGCGTGATGAGTGGCCTCGTAAAGGGCAGACCCAGTTCTGTGTGACTCAGCCCAGGGTGACGCTGTGTCATCAGCGTGTCCCCACTGGCATTGGCTAGAAGAGCATCTGCAGTGGCCCATAGTGGCGAGGCAACTCTTGAGGTCTGCACTTTCATAATCCTTAGGGAGCACAGACAGGAGTGGCCTATCTCGGCCACAATCAGGGTGTGGCTTCAGGCATCTGAATCTATCATCTTGGCCAGGTTAACTCTCTGGGTTTCCTCAACTGCAGCATGATAGCCACTTAGAGTAGTGTAGTTTGGTGTTGTTGGGAACTGTTCTGTGTAGTAAACACAAACTTTTCTGTCAGGTGTGCATGGGGCTGGGTGATATGTGCCAGATGTGGTGTATTAATATGTGTGTGCAAGTGCCTGTGTCCATCCCTGTATGTATAAGCCAGAAGAGGGCATCAAATGTCTTTATCACTTTTTCTGCCTTATATCTTTTTAAAAAATCTTTTGAGAGTTTATTTCATTTCATGTAAAAGGGTGTTTGCTTACATGTATGTCTATGTACCTACCATGTGCATACAGTGCCCTCAGGGGCACGAAGAAGGCATCAGATCCTCTGGGACTGGAGTTTGAGGTGACTGTGAACCACCTGATCTGGGTGCTGGGACTCAAATTTGGTCCTCTGGAAAAGCAGCAAGTGCTCCTAACTACTGAGGCATTCCACTCCGCCAGACCCCAACCTTATTTTTTTTAAGTTAGGGTGTCTCCTTCAAGCTGGAACTAGGCTGGTAGCCAGTGAGACCCAGCAATCTTCAGTTTCTGTCCCAACACAGTTCTGGGATTATTGACAGGTGTAACCAAGCCTGGCCTTGTAATTGGGTTTGGGAGATTCGAACTTAGACCCTCACACTTGTGCAGCAAGCCCTCTTACCTACTTGAGCCATCTTCCCAACTCCCATTTTTGGACATTTGTCCGTAGCATCCCCATCCCATCCTCTGGTCAGGAAATGCCAATGGGCTCTCTCTCAGTGTGACAACCAAACATGTCTTCAGATACTCTTTTGGGGGACTAAATGACTCCTACTTGGAGGGTTCTAAGCAGCAGACTGACTTTCTCAAATGCGCTCAGTCCATGGAAGAAGTCCTTGATACTTTGTTGGCACCCTTCAGTAGCTTGTGTCTGACCTGGTGGGTATGTGCTATTGTAGACCTGCCCCAGCCACTCACTGTGTTCCCTGAGGTAATGGAAACAGTAATCATTTGTGTCTCTGTCTGTCTCTCTGTCTATGTCTGTGTGTGTCTCTCTGTCTCTGTCGCTCCCTGGCTTTTCGAGACAAGGTTTCTCTGGGTAGCCTTGACTCTGTAGACCAGACTATCAGCAAACTCAACAGAGCCACCTACCTGCCTCTGCTTCCCAAGTGCTGGGAGTAAAGGCGTGCACCACTTACGCCCAGCTCTTACTCAACTTGAGGTCTCTTGGAGCTGTTTGCTTCCCTTGGTGCCCTTAGTAGCTTTCTCTGTGTGTTTGCAGAGTACAAATGAGCTGATAGGCAGGGTAGCCACAGACACAGGAGCTAGCGTCACATTAATGTTCTTTCCTAAAGGACATTGGCAGAAGCAAAGATCTCCACACCGGAGGAGCAAGTAGATTGCAGAATGGCAGTGTGAGGGTGGGGAAGTCTTTGTCACTTGTCAGGAAACTAGATGGCTGCAGAGGCAAGCCTCCAGCGCACACCCGCCTCCTGCCTGTGTGGTGTGTCAGAGCATCTCTGCCAAGGATGCTCTTTTGGGCAGTCAAATCAGATCACCACGCCAGTGGCAGGAAGGCCCAGCCCTCATCCCATCTTCCACCTGCTGAGATGCCCTCTATTGGATGCTAGGGGCCTCTGGAGTATTTACCCCCAGAGTCAACTGTGTCTCCTGCTCCTTCCTGTCTGTCTCTTTGTGCTTTGAAGGGAAGCAAGTGGGGGTGGTCTTCGGGAAAGACATAGCTAATCTGTACATATTTGGTTTTCTTTAGATTCAGTGCTGTCCTGGGGGCCTTACCTGTACAGCATGGTGAGTAGGTGGGTCCTCCTCGCTGCAGTCTCCCGGGGGTGGGGGATGGGGAACCACACCACAGTCCTGCTGATTCCTTTGTTCTCCGGGGGCGGTGTTTTAGTTGTCTTTATTGCAAGAAGCTGGCAGGAAGCAACTGATGGGCGGCAGAAGGATTTGTTTTGGTTTATAGTTGGAGAGAGTGTGGCCGGTCCCCCCTGCCCCACCCCCCACCCCAACCCAACACACACGGAAGACATAGCAGCTGGGATGGGAGGCTCCCTGCCTGTATCTGGGTGGATAAGGGAGCAGAGAGAGAGGGATGCTGGCAATCCTCCGGCATTCCTTTCCCCTTTATGTTCAGCCTAGGACCCTAGTCAAGTGTTGTCTACACTCCCACCTCACAGGCACACCTGACATCAGGCCTCACTGATTGATGCCCTGGGGATTTATTCATGGGGCTGGAGAGATGGCTCAGTGGTTAAGAGCACTGACTGCTCCTCCAGAGGTCCTGAGTTCAATTCCCAGCAACCACATGGTAGCTCACAACCATCTATAATGTGACCTGACACCCTCTTCTAGCCTGCAAGTGTAGATGCAGACAGAGCAATATATACATAATAGTAAATAAATAAATCTTTAAAAAAAGAAAAGAAAAAGGAAAAATCGTGTGTGTGTGTGTGTGTGTGTGTGTGTGTGCGCGCGTGCCCGCGCGCGTCTGCGTGTGCATGTTGTTGTTGAAAATCAAATCTTATATGCAGAGCAAGCACTCTGCAAGCTGGCTTAGCCCCAGGTGTGGTCCTATCAAGGATTCTTCCGTTCTTGAGGCGGGATCCCATGGGTCCTATAGCTTCTTGCTTACTCCACCAACCAAGCTACACCCCTCCCCCCAAAACCTGTGTAGCCCAGGATGACCTAAAACTCACAGAGATCTGCCTATCCTCTGTCTCCATTTCAGCCCAACACACTACCTTAAATTCTCTTGTTTTTATAAGACCTTTCAGATAACCTCCTCCCCTAAAGCTGAAAGGTTGTGGTAAACCTAAACCTTCATTTGCCTACTCTCTTGATTCATTTAACAGTCTACTCTGTCTCTTCCATTGATAAGTATATGACTTGGGGCTGGGGCTATAACTTGGTGGTAGAACGCCGCCTAGAATGCACAGGGTCCTGGGTTCGATCCCCGGCACCTCTCTGAGGCTCCTCTTTTCCTTTCTCTCTCTCTCTTGTTCTTCACCTGCTACAGCAGCACCAGATCCACGCTCCCTAGTCCATCAAAAAGTTTTTGTCCTCCATTTATCTTCCAGTCTCTCCTTGACGACAAAGGCTTGGCTGAGGTGTCCGACATTGCAGAGCAAGTCCTCAATGCTATAGACAAAGGCTTGTACAAGGAGGCCACTCAGCTGTGGGGGAAAGCAGAGGTGGTCATTGAAAAGGTAAAAGACTCGGCTCTGGGCTAGCAGGACATGGCTTTTCCCTGGGGGGGGTGGGGTGGGGGGCTGGGGATGGGACCTGAGGTTGATGTTGTGAGCATCCGCCTATCCTGGGTCTCCCACAGATTTAGAACTACTTGCATGGTAAATAATAAACCTACAGGGTCTTAGCAATGGCATAGTGGCCCTTTACAGGGTCACAAAGCTTCCTAGGCATTAAACAACCTTCTTGTCCCTGATTGAATGTTGGGATTCTATAAGAAAGAATTGTCTGGTGGCCCATCGTGGTGGTACATGGGTGTGATATCTCAGCACTAGGGAGGTACAGACAGAAGGAGCAGAAGCTCGGGGTCACTTTAGTTACATAGTAAGTTTAAGGTCAGCTTAGGCTACATGTGACCCTTATTCAAAAACCCAACAAACAAACAAAACTATGCTCCAGTGGCTTAGTATGATAGTGTACACCTGTAATCCGTTGCAAGAAGCAGGAGGACCAGGGCTTCCGGGCGATCTTCAGCTACATAGCTTGTCTGAGGCCCCACCTGCACAACATGACATAACATCTCCAAACACCGAAGGGAAGAGACCGCCTTACTTCAGATAGTTTTTGTTTTGTTTTGTTTCTCTGTGTAGCCTTGGCTGTCCTGGACTTGCTTTGTAGACCAGGCTGGCCTTGAACTCACAGAGATTGCCCTGTCTCTGCCTATCTAAGTGCTGGACTCACAGGTGTGTGCCACCACTCCCAGATCAACAATATGTTTTCTTTCTTCCTTTTTTTTTTTTTTTTTCGTTTTTTGTTTTTTGTTTTTGTTTTTGTTTTTTGAGACAAGGTTTCTCTGTGTAGCCTTGGCTGGCCTAGATTCACTTTATAGACCAGGCTGGCCTCGAACTCACAGAGACCTGCCTGCCTCTACCTTGCAAGTGCTGGGATTAAAGGCATGCGCCACCACGCCCAGGAACAATATGTTTTTTTTATTTGGATTTTTGTCAAGTAACATTCTTCCTTGAAAGAAAGAGAAGATGGCCAAGAGGACATGCTGTCACTCCAGGCTCCCTGGTCATTGACACACAGGCCCTTGCGTTCCATTGTGCCAGGGTTTCCATGAGCTATGTGCACAGCTGCTGTCTAAGCCTTCAGAGGGGCTTTCTTACAAGTTCAGTAAATGTATACGCCTACGGTCATCCTCGGAAAGCCGAGCACCTTTCAGATTTGCATCTTTGATGGTGGACAGAGAAAGAAACCATCTGAACGCACTCTTTATTTCAGAACACAGACGGGGTAAACTTCTACAATATCTTAACTAAAAGCACTCCCTCAACTGCTACGGGATCGGGCCTTGAATTCCTCCGGAGCCCCTTAGGTGAGTGTACCTTGCCACGGTTAGCCCCTGCCCCGGCCTCTATGCAAGACGATCTGGCCTGTTACTAACATGAGATCATCTATATAACAGAAACTTGGCTTCTTTTAACTGTAGCTTGCAGAGGCTTTAAGTGTATTCACAGAGTTGCACAGTCATCACCACAATCCAGTTTTAGAATATCCCCATCACCCCCCCAAAAAGATCCCACACATCGGCTTGCAGTCACTTTTCCCCTCCCACTGCCAGCCCCAGGCAATCACTAAGCTGCTTTCTGTCTGTCTGGGTTTTGGCTTTTATCCACATTTCTATACAAATGGGATCATACAGTAGCTTTTGCCGTCTTTTGATTTGTTTTGTTTATTTGTTTTCAAGACAAGTTTTCTCTGTGTAGCCCTGGCTGTCCTGGACCTTCGTCTGTAGTTTAGGCTGGCCTCTGAACTCACAGAGATCCACCTGCCTCCACCTCCCAAGTCCTGGAATTAAAGGCATTTGCCACCCCCTGGCCTCCTATCTGTTTGTTGTTGTTGTTGTTGTTGTTGTTACTTAGCATACTTAAACACGTGATTTTTAGCCAAAGGGCCAGGAAGTGATGGGAACCAACACCTTTTTGATGTAGGAGGCTTAAGAATCATACCCAGGCCGGGCGTGGTGGCGCACACGTTTAATCCCAGCACTCGGAAGGCAGAGGCAGGAGGATCACTGTGAGTTGGAGGCCAGCACGGTCTACAAAGCGAGTCCAGGACAGCTAAGGCTACACAGAGAAACCCTGTCTCAAAATAATAATAACAATAATCATACCCAGGACCTAGTACACCCTAGCACCTGTTTTGCGGTTGAGCTACACTACAGGGGAAGCAGTTTCTGCTCACGGAGCTGCGGTGTCACGTCTCTGCAGGGCTGACTGGAGTGGTCTCTCCGTGGGCCCAGCTTGGCTTTGATTGTGAAATGCCTGAAACACTCCCTCAGTAAGGAAGAAACACACAGAGCTTGCCCACCACTTCTTCTGAGCCAACTTCCTTAGTCCCTTCAGGGCAATCCCAGTGGCCCCAACGTGCATGGAATACAGTTATCAGTATTAACGGATCCACTTTCAACCTGCTTCTGGCCTCCTTTCTCCTCTGCACCGATCAAAGTAACATATTTTCCTTTTCCAGGAAAAAAAAACCCTCCCTCCATGGTGCCATCTTCCCCCTGCAGCTTGGGAAAGTAGTTCTCTGGGGTCCTGATCCCAGAAGTCCTTTGACTCACTCTGTACCACTTTGCTTTTAGTTCGTCTTTGTCAGCGTCATGTGAGACACCTACAAGGAGATGCTTTGAGTCAACTCATGAATGGGCCCATCAGAAAGAAGCTCAAAATCATCCCAGAGGATTGCTCCTGGGGAGGTACCTTCCCTAATCACTTCCCCTTTGTAAGAGGGGGAGGGGCGTGCGGATCGAGAGCCCTTAATTCATAGAATGGGTCTCCTTGGTGATGACGGTCTGTAGTACGGAAAATAACCTTACTGTCTGCGGCAGACGTAGAATCAGTCGGTGACGTAGCAAACGTGATTGAGCATGAGGAGCTGGCAGAGAAGTGGGTGGGAAGAGAAGTGGCATGTGACTGATTATGAATCGATTATTGTCGAAAACCTGATATGAGGGCATGGGGACTCTTACAGTCTTTACCTTCATAACAGTGAAAAAATAAGAGTGGCGCGTGGTAGTGCATGCCTGGAAATTCCAGTACTTAGGAGGCTGACACTGGACATAGGAGCATTGCAAATTTGAGGCCAGCCTGGGAATTTATCAAAACACTGTCTCTAAAGTAAATAAATAAATAAATAAATAAATAAATAAGTAAGTAAGTAAATGGCCAGGGAGTTGGCTCAGTGGTTAAAGCCACTTGCCATCAACCTTGATGGCCTGAATTCAATCTCTGGGACTCACATGCTGGAAAAAGAGAATGGACTCCCAGAAGTCCCAGAAGTTATCCTCTGGCCTGGACCAGATGCACCACAGCATCTGCCTGTCTCCACCCCAACCCACCCATCAGTAAATAAATAGAATTTGTAAAAATTATGATAAAAATGCAACATGTAAGGCCACAGCTGGCCACAGTGAGATTTCTAGTCAAAGGTCCTTTGAAGGATATCAGACAGTCCACGTGCAATGGGCAGGTTTTGGCCAGTTCCCATTGCTGGCCTTTCAAACATTGCTGCTAGATACAGTCTGCCACGTCTGTGTTCTGCTCTGAAGGTCACAGTGTGGAAATACTTGAGTCTTTAGAGATCAAGTCCAGATTGAAACCTTGGATAAGTTCCTACTTAGTCCCATAGGGGCCTCTGAAGGAGTAGAGTGGCATTTGTTTGGTTTGCATCCAAGTTACCTACCCCAAGGCTACAAGGTCGGGAGGCCTCTTTCTCGGGTCACCCCTGCCCCCTGTAGCTGCTCAGAACTATGTTTTGGCTTTTGCCCTGACTTTGTTAGGGGTCATGGGTCATTCCCCACACAATCTGCATCGCTGGGGCTCACTCCCCATTCAGGATCTTCATGTCTTTTGTTTGTTTGGTTTGTTTTTCCAGACAGGGTTTTTCTGTGTCGCCTTGGCTGTCCTGGACTCCCTTTGTAGACTAGGCTGGCCTCTGCCTCCCGAGTGCTGGGACCACAGGCTTGCGTCACCACCCCCCGGCTTGTATCTTCACATCTTTGAATCAAATAAAAAGTCAGACTGTGGCATTAGACACTGCAGGGGGATGGGTATAGTGACAGACATTTGTAGTCCCAGTTCCCAGAAGGCTCCTTCCTTGACTCTGAGGTGGTCAGTCAGTCTGAGATCACTGTTGGCTAGTTTCACCTGGCTGCGTTCCTCAGCCTCTTCGAGCATCATTTACCTCCAGTTTGCCCAGGCTCCTTACCTTCCAGGGATGCTGATGGCAAAGCGGAAGCTGCTTCTGTAATATTTACCTAGCCTAGTGCCTGTCAGGTAAACGGATAAACATAATTGTCGCTCGCTACGATGTTGGGGCAGGTGGTCGGGCATGAGCAGGAGTCTGTGCTGTCTGCTGTCCTGCCTGGTACTGTTAGCGATTTGCCTTTCCTGGAAGCCCGCTTTGAAGTAACTTGGGCCTGGTTTGGATTGTGGTAAGACAGTTCTCTGTCCAGCTTCAGAACTTGGGACATGGCCCAGGTACTACTTGGCACCAAACTGACTCAGGCCCAAAGCACAGTGTATTCCCAAATGGACCAGCTAAAGGATTTCTGGGCCTCTGACTCTGTTTGCTTCTGCAGATTTCAGCTCCTTATGGCACATGGCATGTCCTCTCATCACAAGCTCCTGAGCAAAGGGACAATGTGCACTATTTTTATTTAATTTCCACCCAGCTATTGCTGACCAGTTGGTCACTTTGTGGCACACCTGTCATTCAGCCTTTGCTACCTAGGGACTTTTAGGTACCATACCTTAGGATGCTTGGACTGACAGATGCCTGTTCCTACCTGCTGACTCTTTCTCCTTCTCCTTTTGTAGGCCAGGCATCATATGTGTTCTTAAGCATGGAAGAGGACTTCATGAAGCCTGTCGTCAGCATCGTGGATGAGTTGCTGGAAGCTGGGGTCAATGTGACTGTGTATAATGGACAGCTGGATCTCATTGTGGATACCATGGGTAGGACCCAACTCTGAGGGACACACAGAAGCAGTCATGGGTCAAGCTCTCAGGAAATGGCCTGCTAATGGAGACATTAGCCTTGGGGTTGGTGGCATTAAGGCCAGGAGGAATACCATTTCCTGCTACATCCATCCATCCCTGACTTTGACTCTTGAGGTATGATACATGAGAGAATTCTGGATCTTTCCAGTTCTAGGGTGCCTAGGTGTGATTAAAGAAAAGAATATAGCTCTGAAAAAAAAGAAAGAAAGCAAAAAAGAATAATAGTTGGGCATGATGGTGCATGCTTATAATCCCAGCACTTGGGAGGCAAAGGCAGGTGGATCTCTGTAAGTTCAAAGTTAGCCTGGTCTACCAAGCACATCAGGACAGCTAGGGCTACACAGAGAAATCCTGTCTCGGAAAACCAAAAAAAAAAAAAAAAAGATAGAAAAGAAAAGAATAGTATCCAGCCCTGTCCTGCTGAAGTCTTCCTGGCTCTTGGCCAAATACACAAATACACTTCTTTTTTTGTTTCTTTGTTTTGTTTTGTTTTTTGAGACAGGGTTTCTCTGTGTGTAGCCTTGGCTATCCTAGACTCGCTTTATAGACCAGGCTGGCCTCGAACTCACAGCGATCCGCCTGCCTCTTCCTCCCAGGCGCTGGGATTAAAGGCATGCGCCACCGCGCCCGGCTCAAATACACTTTTTAATTGAGGGAAAGCTTCGTCTTTATGGTGTTACAGAAGGCGTTAACCACTAACCCCTAACAACGCTGTCTCCAAGGCCCCAGGAGAATTGGTCTCTATAGAAAATCAAGCAGTGGCCCACAGCCCACAGCCTTGCCTGAAAGCCACCTGCTCCCTCTGATAGCAGTAGAGTCCTGTGGTGCCTAGAGACCAGTTCTTAGAACACATAGGTGTGCCTATTGGCCCAGGCCTGGGATAAAAGCTACTGAGATAGGATGGTTCAAATCGCAGCAAAGCCAGGATGAGCACCAAAGCAAGTTCTTTTTCTTTTCTTTCTTTTCTTCTTCTTCTTCTTCTTCTTCTTCTTCTTCTCCTCCTCCTCCTCCTCCTCCTCCTCCTCTTCTTCTTCTTCTTCCTTATTTTTTTTTTGTTGTTGTTTTTGTTTTTTTGAGACAGGGTTTCTCTTTGTAACCTGGCCTTACTAGAACTCTCTTTGTAGACCAAGCTGACCTCCAATTTACAGAGATCCACTTGCCTCTGCCTCCTGACTGCTGGGATTAAAGGCATGCACAACCACTGCCCAGCAGAGCAAATTCATTAACAACCTGAAGGACTTGCAATTTATCAAGACAGTCTCTTAAAAAAAAAAAGAAAGAAAGAAAAAGACAGTGACATTTGAAAGTTTAAAAACAGGCGGCTGGAGAGATGGCTTAGAGGTTAAGAGCACTGTCTACTCTTCTAGAGGTCCTGAGTTCAATTCCCAACAACCACATTGGTGGCTCCCGACCATCTTATAGAAGGATCTGATGCCTTTTTCTGGCCTGCAGGTGTACATGCAGATAGAGCACTCATATACATAAAATAAATAACTCTTTAAAAAAAAATAGCTGAGAATGCTAAGGCATGCAGAGAAACCATGTCTTAAAAAACCAAAAAAAAAAAAAATTTTTTTTTAAAAGCCAGGTGTGGTGACACATGCCTTTAATGCCAGCACTCCAGAGGCAGAGGCTGGCCTGGTCTATAAAGAGAGTCCAGGACAGCCAGGGCTCTGTGTAATAGAGATGCCCTGTCTTGAAAAACATAAATAAATAGATGAATGAATGAATGAATGAATAAAAAGTTTAAAAACAAAAATAGCCAGCCTCCTAGTTGTGGGATTTTTCATTTAGCCCAGGTGTTGGTGGGAACCTTTTAGAAAGGGGGCGGGAGCCTGGAACAAGATCCCAGGGATCTGAGTGCACATTACATTTGGGAAACACTAAGTTGTAAGAGCTAGATTTTTCCGCCCTCTGTCCCCGACTCCACCAAGCTCTTATACTGATACTGTGCCCTGTGCCCCTCACTAGGTCAGGAGGCCTGGCTGCGGAGGCTGAAATGGCCACAGCTGTCCAAATTCAATCAGCTGAAATGGAAGGCCCTGCACACCAACCCTAAGTCTTTGGAAACGTCTGCATTCGTCAAGTCTTATGAGAACCTATCTTTCTACTGGATCCTGAGGGCGGGGCACATGGTGAGCATCAGCCTTTTGTTTTAGACTTAAGGATGGCGTCATGTGGGAAGCCGCGGTGTTTCATGCCTATGTCCACTGCTGGACTGGCCTTCAGAAAGAACTTCAAGCTTGGTGATATTTGGACTCTCTCTCTCTCTCTCTGTGTGTGTGTCTGTCTGTCTGTCTGTCTCTGTGTGTAAGTGTGTGTGTGTCTGTGTGTCTGTCTGTCTCTCTGTGTGTATGTGTGTGTGTGTGTGTCTGTCTCTATGTGTATGTGTGTGTGTCTCTGTGTGTATGTGTGTGTGTGTGTCTTGGATTCTTACATGGAGGCCAAATTTAATGGGGGAGGGGCTGTTGTCTCCTTCTCCACCTTATTTGTTGCTTGTAAATAGGGTTAGCCAGGGGCTCAGTGTATAGACTAGGTTAACCTTGAACTCACAAAGGTCTGCCTGCCTCTGCTGGGATTAAAGGCACATGTTGCCACACCTGGCCCATTTTGGTTTTTTATTAAGTATTTATTTATTTATTTATTTATTTATTTATTGTTTAATGTGCATCAGTGTTTTGCCTGTATGTATGTGTGAAGGTGTCTCATCCCCTGGAGCTGCAGTTACAGACAGTTGTGAGCTGCCATGTGGTTGCTGAAAACGGAACCCAGGTCCCCTGGAAGAGAAGCTAGTAGTGCTCTTAACTGCTGAGCCATCTCCACCACCACCATCATCATCACTATTATCGTTATTATTTGAGACAGGGTCTCACAGTGAGCTTGGTGTCTGCCTATCTTTCCTTCCCCGGAGCTGAGATTGCAGGCTTATCCAGCCACGACTGCCTTTTCACAAGTGCTAGGGATCTGAACTCAGGTCCTCAAGCTTTTGAGGCAAGCGCTTTACCAATGAGTTTCGCCCTAGTTCTCAACCTGTGGGTTGAGACCCCTTTGGGAGTGAATTTAGCTATCCTGCATGATAGACACTTACATTATGATTCATGACAGTAGCAAAATTACAGTTATGAGGTAGCAACAAAATAACTTTATGGTTGGGGGGGGTCACCCCAACATGAGGAACTGTACTAAAGGGTCACAGCATTAGGAAGTTGAGAACCACTGCCCTAGTCCATGTTTGGGGTTTTTATTTATTTATTTATTTATTTATTTATTTATTTATTTATATTTATTTATTTATTATGTATACAGTGCTCTGCCTGCATGTACACCTGCAGGCCAGAAGAGGGCATCAGATCACATTGTGGATGATTGTGAGCCACCATGTGGTTGCTGGGAATTGAACTCAGGACCTCTGGAAGAGCAGTCAGTGCTCTTAACCTCTGAGCCATTTCTCCAGCCCATGTCTGGGTTTTTTTTTTTTTTTTTTTAATGAAATTCTACTACAGACTAAGCATGGCTGACCCATAAATCTAAAATCCAAAACTGTTAACATTAACGCAACTTTACAAGGAGAAAGGTTATTGCCAGATCTCATGTCACCCAGATATAACGTGTTTAAAAAATTGAATAAAATTACTTTTTGTTAGCTGGGCATGGTAGCCTATGCCTTTAATTCCAGCACTCAGGGAGGGGGTGAGGCAGAGGCAGGAGGATCGCTGTGAGGCCAGCTTGGTGTACAAAGCGAGTGCAGGACAGCTAAGGCTACACATAGAAACCTTCTCCTGAATAACCAAAAAAAAAAAAAAAAAAAAAAAAAAGAAAGAGAGAAAAGAAAAGAAAGAAAGAAAGGGGAAAAAAAGAAGAGGAAGAAGAAGCTTTGGGCACGAAGAGGGACCACTTCTGTGCCCACAGAGGGAATGTACTACTTTCTTCTTAGGTTATGTGTTGGTTGCGTAGCTTTCTCTGAGCTAAGAGAGATTACAGAGACCTTAATCCCAAATGCCTCTAACTCCCCCACCCATATTGGGTGGGACTAGCAAAAGGCAAAGGAGCCCCAAGACCTCATTAACCAAACACCTGAATGTGTCCTAGATAAATACTAGTGTGCAAGTGCCTGGAGCACGGGGGTTGGGGGTAAGAATGGGGCTGCAGGTTTCAGTGGGCCCCAGGTAAATAGATGGGATTACAAACCGAACACTTACTAATAATGAATCATAAGTTTATTTAAAGATAATCCTTTGTTTTGCTGTTTATTAGAGACTAAGGTAAATTTCTGAGTAGTGAGTTGCATATACTTGTATTTTTAAAAAAGATTTATTTATTATTTATACAATGTCCTGCCCAAATATACACCTGCTCGCCAGAAGAGGGCACCAGATCTCATTATAGATAGTTGTGAGCCCCCATGTGGTTGCTGAAAATTGAACTCAGGACCTTTGGAAGAGGAGATAGTGCCCTTAACCTCTGAGCCATCTGTCCAGCCCTATACTTGTATTTTTATGTGAAGAAATACGTATTAGCTGAATATTTGATACTTGGGACAAAGAGGATCTTCAGTATTTTTCAGAGTTTACCTCTATTTTAGTTTTGTAAGGTTCTTTTTCTTTTTCTTTTTTCTTTTTTGGTTGTTGTTGTTGTTTTTCAAGACAGGGTTTCTCTGTGTAGCCTTGGCTGTCCTGGACTCACTTTGTAGTCCAGGCTGGCTTCAAACTTACAGTGATCTGCCTGCCTCTGCCTCCCAAGTGCTGGGATTAAAGATGTGCACCACCACACCATGCCCGGCCATTTTCTTAATGATTTTATTTATTTATTTTTATTTATTTAAGGATCTGTGCATTAGTGTTTTGCCTGTACGTATGTCTCTATGAGGGCATCAGATCCCCTGGAACTGGAGTTACAGACAATGGTGAACTGCCCTATGGGTGCTAAGAATTGAAGCTGGGTTCTCTGGAAGAGCAGCCAAGTGCTCTTAGTCACTGAGCCATCTCTCCAGCCCCATATTTTATTTTCCAGTGTATGTGTCTCTATATGAATAGTTACATGTGTGTGGGTGCCTGTGGAAACCAAAAGAAGGTGTCAAGCTGGTGTTACAGGTGAACCAGCCAACATGGAGCCTAGGAACCGAACTCAGGTCCTCTGAGGGAGCAGCAAGTGCTCTTAACCACTGAGCCTTGCCTTCATCCTTGCTCTTTTGACCTTAAAATGTTTTTAATCACATTAATCTTTGCAGAGGGTTGGAGGTATAGAGGTGAAAAGACAACTTAGAGCTCTTCACTTCTCTCCTTCAGCTTTGTGGGTCCGGAGCATCAAACTCAGGGTGTCGGGCTTGGCAGCAACTGCCTTTCTCTGCTGAGTGTCCTGACATTTTGATTTTATAATGGTCGCCGCTGAGAATGGTGCTTCATAGGACGTAGTAGAAAAAAGTAGGGTCATTTAAAAAATTATTGGAAATTATGTCCTACATTCATTTGGCTTTTTTTTTTTTCCTTCTTGTAACAAATGTCTCACTATGTATCCCTGGCTGGCCTGAAACTCACTATGTAGACTAGGCTAGCCTCAGACTCAGGGATCTTGCTGCCTCTGCCTAAACCCTGGGATTAAAATTGTGGGCTGCTACATCCAGCCAGAAAAAAGTTTATGTGTGTTTGTGTGTGCACACGCATGTATCTGTGCAAGTGCACATGTTTGGGAGGGCACATGTGTGTATATGCAAGCACTTGTGTGCAGAGGCCAAAGGATAACCTGTAACATTATTCTCAGGAACGCTGTCAACCTCCTTTGAGACAGGTCTGTCTTTGGCCCTAGAACTTACCAGTTGGGCAAGGCCAACAAGCCTCAGGGGTCCTCCTGCCTTTGCCTCCCACTGCTCTAGGATTCAAAGCTCATGCCCCATTTTCTTTCTCTCTCTTTTTTTAAAGATTTATGTATACAGTGCTCTCCCTGCATGAGTGCCTGCCGGCCGGAAGAGGGAACCCAATCTCATTATAGATGGTTATGAGCCACCATGGGGCTGCTGAGAATAGAACTCAGTACCTCTAGAAGAGCAGACAGTGCTGGTGCTCTTAACCTCTGAGCCATCTCTCCAGCCTGCATTTCCTTTTTTTTTTTTTTTTTTTTTTTTTTTTTTTTTTTGGTTTTTCGAGACAGGGTCTCTCTGTGTAGCCTTGGCTGTCCTAGACTCACTATGTAGACCAGGCTGGCCTCGAACTCACAGCGATCCGCCTGCCTCTGCCTCCCAAGTGCTGGGGTTAAAGGCATGTGCCACCACTGTCCGGATGCATTTTCTGTTTTTTTTTTTTTTTTTTTTTGAGACAGGGTTTCTCTGTGTAGCCTTGGCCATCCTGGACTCACTTTGTAAACCAGGCTGGCCTCGAACTCACAGCCATCCGCCTGCCTCTGCCTCCCGAGTGCTGGGATTAAAGGCGTGCGCCACCACTGCCCTACTGCATTTTCTGTTTTTAAAGACAGGGTTTCTCTACATAGCCCTCACTGTCTTACTGTGTAGAGCAGGCTGGCCTCGAACTCCTAGAGATCTGCTTGCCTCTGCCTCCTGAGTGCTGGGATTAAAGGCATGCACCGCCATGCCTGGTACACTCAGCCTTTTTATGATGGTTCCGGGGATCAAACTTGGAACTTCATACTTGCAAAACAAGCCTTTTTTTTTTTTAAAGATTTATTTATTATTCATACAGTATTCTGCCTGTATGTGAACCAGCAGGCCAGAAGAAGGCACCAGATCTCAACCTAGATGGTTGTGAGCCACCATGTGGTTGCTGGGACTTGAACTCAGGACTTTTGGAAGAGCAGACAGTGCTCTTAACCTCTGAGCCATCTCTCCAGCCCTCAGCCAGTGCTCTTAAACTCCTAGTCATCTCTCCAGCTCCAGCAAGGCAAGCCTTTTAATGATGGCATATCGCCCCAGTATCATATGGCAATTTTTCACTAAACTCAAGTCAACAACTGAAATAGATTGGTTTGGTTTGTTTTTTGTTTTTTGAGACAAGGTTTCTCTGTGTAGCCTTGGCCGTCCTGGACTCATTTTGTAGGCCTCGAACTCACAGCGATCCGCCTGCCTCTGCCTCCAGAGTGCTGGGATTAAAGGCGTGCGCCACCGCTGCCCGGCTTCAAATAATTGGTTTTTTTTTTTCTTTTTGTTGGGTTTTGGGGACAAACCTTGCTTTAGTTCAGGCTTCATGGTTCTCACACCCCCAACCCTCCTAAGTGCTGTGATCGCAGGCACCCTTGCCACATCTTGCTAGAGGGTTCACAGCTACAGAGTGAATTTGCCCTAGGGTAAAAAACTGTCAGAAAAGGGGAAGACGTACTTGCCCGTGGAAGGATAGACACCTGAAACAGCAGGGGCCAGGGTTAAGGTGGCTTTAGTTATGGATCTGTGAGTGTGAGTACCTTCCCTGCTGAGCCAGGCACTGCTGTTAGAAAGCCTTAAAGTGACACACCCACCGCTACTGTCTGTGAACCAGCAACTCCAGCGTGGAACTCACACTCCTGGCTTCTTGGTTTGCCACATTACCGAACAGCGCTTACAAGCTAAAGTCATCCTTAGCAACTGTTATGAGGTCAGCCCCTCAGTTGGCTAAATGTCATTTTAGGACGCCCCACCGTGGCTTGGTTAGGGGGAGCCCATGACTGTGGATCAGATGGGATGGGAGGGCAGGGATATCCCCCCCAGAGACCGCTGCTCGGCCTCTCCCACTGAAGAAGAGAAGCTGAGGCCTCCTCCTTCCCTCCTTCAATGGTGTAAGGCAGAGTTTTTATTTATATGTGTCTGTTGAGTGCATCCTCGGCTCCTGTTTTATTGCTACAGATATATACATACCGGTGCAACAGTCCCTTTTCTGAGAAGTCAGATTTCCTCAAAACTCCCATGTATGGAAGACTAAAAAAAAAAAAAAAAAAAAAAAAAGCTGGGTGCCTTTAGTCCCAGCACTCTGGAGGCAAAGGCAGGTTGATGGCTGTGAGTTCGAGGCCAGTCTGGTCTACAAAGTGAGTCCAGGACAGTCAAGGCTACATAGAGAAACCCTGTCTCTGAAAAAATTTAATATATATATTCAAAATATATATATATTGAATCAATATATATCAATATATATATTGAATACATATTTTTTTTCTTCAAAAAAATCTGAGCGAAAAGAAACAGCGGGAGCCTCAGGCTGCATGCCCAGCAGGAGTCATTTCTGTTGGTTCTCAGCTCTCTAATTAGGCTGTTTCTTCCCCTCCTCTCTACTATGAACCCCAGCCTGGACCAGGACCTTCCTCCCACAAAAAGAACACATTCAAATGTCTAACATCTTCCTTCTTTCTTTGTTATTATTTATCTTATTTGTTAATACGTGTGCATGAGTGGGGACACACTTGTTACAAAGTATCGGTGGACATCTGAGGATGGCTCACTCGCTACTCTCCTTCCACTTTGTTGAGCCAGGATCTCTCATGTGGGCCCCACAGGCCCCTTAAGTTTCTGGGTGACTCTCTTGTCTCTTTACCTTTCATCTTGCTTTAGGGGCACAGGGGTGGATTACAGATGCACACCACCACATCCGGCTTTTTATTTTTTTTATTATTATTATTATTTTGTTTTTGTTTTTGTTTGTTTTTCGAGACAGGGTCTCTCTGTGTTAGCCTTGGCTGTCCTGGACTCACTTTGTAGACCAGGCTGGCCTCGAACTCACAGCGATCCGCCTGCCTCTGCCTCCCGAGTGCTGGGATTAAAGGCGTGCGCCACCACGCCCGGCTTATTATTATTTTTTTACATCTGGCTTTTTAAGTAATTTTTTAAAGTAATTGTTTAAGTTATTTATTTTTATTTTATGTGCATTAGTGTTTTGCCTGTATGTGTGTCTGATGCCCTGGAACAGACAGTGGTGAGCCGCCATGTAGGTACTAAGAATTGAAACTGGGTCCTCTAGAAGCACAGCCAGTGCTCTTAACCAGTGAGCCATCTCTCCAGCACTCCAAATTTTTTGGGTTTTTTTTGTTTGTTTGTTTCTTTTGTTTTTGTTTTGTGTGTCAGGGTTTCTCTGTGTAGCCCTGGCTGGCCTTGAACTCACAGAGATTGCCTGCCTGCCTCTGCCTCCCAAATGCTGGTATTAAAGAAATGCACTAGCACTAGCTTGCCAAGCAATCACCCAGTTTAAAAATACATATAACTTTTTTTTTTTTTTTTGCTTTTTGGTTTTTTGTTTTTGAGGCAGGGCCTAATAATTTAGCCTAAGCTGACTCCTAGCTTTCTATATATAGCCAAGGCTGGTCTTGAATTCGTGATCCTCTTGTTTCCACTCTCACAGGCATGTGCCCTTGCCCCCTTTTACATGGTACCATGGATGGATCGATGCAGGACTTTATGCATACCAGGCAGTGCTTTTATCAGCTAAGCTACATCCTCCACCCTTGTTTGTTTGTTTGTTTGTTTGTTATGAGATAGGGTTTCTCTGAATAGCCTTGGCGCTCGAGCTCTCTCTCTCTCTTTTTTTTTTTTTTTTTTGAGACAAGGTTTGTCAGCCTTGGCTCTCTTGGATTCACTTTGTAGATCAGGCTGGCCTTGAACTTACTGAGATCTGCCTGCCTCTGCCTCCCTGAGAGCTGGGGTTACAGATGTACACCGCTGTGCCTGGCTCCTCCACTCGCTCTTCTTTCTGCATCATCATCCTTCTTTCTTCAGTGGCCTGGGCCCCAAACCATAAACACAGACTCCATTAGGAAGTCACCGAGCACTGGGGGTGGGTGACTCAGTGGTAAAGCACTGGCCTAACTTGTGTGAGGCCCTAGATTTGGTCCCAGCACTGCTAAAAAGAGAGAGAGGAGGGAAGAAGGGGAGGGGGGCACAGAAAGAGAGGGGAAGGAGAGATCAACAGGTCACCCTGAAGTGGGAGAGAAGGCTCTTTCCTAAATGCCAGCTTCTTCAGGCCCCAACACACTAGGAGCCCAGAAAGACTTTCTTTACAGACAGCTATCACAGATCTTTCTAGATCTTGCCTTGAAAGGAAGATGTCTGCTGGACATGGTGGCTCACGCCTTTAATCCCAGCACTCGGGAGGCAGAGGCAGGCGGATCGCTGTGAGTTCGAGGCCAGCCTGGTCTACAAAGCGAGCCCAGGACAGCCAAGGCTACACAGGGAAACCCTGTCACAAAAAACCAAACCAAACCAAACCAAACAAACAAAACAAAACAACAAAAAAAAGGAAGATGTCTGTCACCCTTGACCTTGACCCAGTGGTTACATCAGGAACACTAATCAAATGCTTCTTGCTTCTAGGTTCCTTCTGACCAAGGGGAAATGGCTCTGAAGATGATGAGACTGGTCACTGAGCAGGAGTAGAAAGCCTGAGCTGAGCTGAGCTGAGCTGAGCTGGAGGGGCCTGGAGCCACACTGCAGCAGAGCCCAGGGTGCAGGTGCTAAAGTGGTATCTATCACAGGGGACTGTGGGAGCTCCTGCCCTCTTCCCCTACACCGGAAGACTGTGGCTTCTTTTCCTCTACTTGCTGAAGAGTATTTAAAACCAGGCTCATTTAATCCATGTGAAGGATTGTGATGGATTGGCCTCTTACTACAGGAGCAAATGATAACCCACGCACACCCCAACAGGTGGGCGGTAGAAGCAAGAGGACAGGAAGTTCAAGAGCAATCTCAGCGACATTGCAAGGTCAGACCCGGCCTGCACTAGATGACGGTCCCTGTCTCCAAAAAACAGAAACAAAAGACCAAAAGTGATTACAGGGAAAAAAAAACAAACAAACCAGTGGGAAAGACACAAAACAATAAACACCCACTGAGCTGCCAACTATGGGTCTTTTACTTGCTACATATCCATATATATTTTTACAAAAATGGAATCCATATTGTTTGCTATTTTGCTCTCTGCTTTGTCCACTTATCAGCATGACCCGCACTTCTTTTCCTGTCAATAAATGTGCTGTGATATTTTTAACAACTGCTGAAAATTCTATTTTGGGATGGTTCCACAGTTTGTTTGTTTTTTTTTTACCAAATTCCCAGTCGTTTCCCTTGGGTGTTTCTGGTTTGTCCCACTCTGCCAAGTCACCCTAGTAACTAATAGTTTTAGGCACACTTCAGCTCCTTCTGGTAAGCTCCTGGAAGGATAAATGTTTAGTCAAAAGATTACCACATTTCTTTGCAATTAAGATGAAAAGCTCCAGGCTTAATGTTTAAACCACAGCTTGGGGTCTGAATAAGTAAGTGCTCAAGTAGTTTCCAAGACAATCTTGGACTCACTGTTCTGTCTCATGTGCCCCCTTTGAGCCTGATCTGGATCAAATCCCTGCATTCCTTTTCTCCTGCTGTGTTTTCTTTTTGTTTGTTTGTTTGTTGGTTTTTTTTGTTTTTGTTTTTGGCTTGGTTTGGTTTTTGGAGACAGTTTCTCTGTGTCACCCTGGCTGTCCTGGACTCACTTTGTAGACCAGGCTGGCCTCAACTCGCAGAGATCCACCTGCCTCTACCTCCCGAGTGCTGGGATTAAAGGCGTGCGCCACCACCATGCCCACCGGGCTCTGTATTGGTTGTTGTTAAAGAGCCAACTCCTGAGAATCCCTCACTTCCGCCCTTGCTGTGTCTTATTCTTTCCCAGAGGGCCTATCCTGTGCTGACATCTATGATTTAAGAAGATCTCTTGGGGTTGTGTAACCTTGACTGTTCTGGAGTCCCTGGCTGGCCTTGAACTCAAAAAGATCCCCCTGCCTCCTGTTGAGGGGTGGGGGGTGGGGGTGGGGCAGCTTTAAGAGGTGAGGAGAAAGCTCCCCTCATGAGTGTGTCAGTGCCACTCATGGCTTAGTTATCATAGGAGCATCTTTGTTGTGAATGTAAGAAGAGAGTTGTTTACAAACTCCCCAATCTGTGATATCATATCCTGTTACAACATAAGACACTGCTCTATTACATTGGCTGCTACTCCAAAGCATGCCTTCACAAGGAACTCCCCAAGATCTGTTGACTGAAGAAGGCAACTCTAAGGCTTGCTTTACACATTCCTGACCGCGTACATCCCCTGAAGATGTAAGCCATAACCCTGAAAGACGGCTGTTCTTCCAGGGGATAGAACCTGGAACCGTGCACCAGCTTTGCCTCACTTGAAAGGCCCTGGAAAGGAGAAGGGACCAGTACCAAATCCATGTTTGCCGGGCTAGCCCAGGCCTGGGAAGAAACGGAAATGTAACATTAATGACAAAATCGGAGGAAGATGTGTGAGGCTAGCGTGAGTGTAAACGCCCTGTCCTCCGTGTGAATTCCCACCCAAGGGTAACGGAAGACTGTACTAATCCAGTGTGTGGGATGACCCATGCTCTGTACATACCCACGCTGTGTACAACTGACAGCCTCCTGCAGGCATCCCTGCAGATGGTGGCTCATGAGCATGTGGTGACAGTGAAGGCCCAATCTCTAAGGCTGCACCATTGCCTAGGGGACAGGCAGCTCCCGAGGGCGAGCTTGGTTACCCCTGAGCCACTTTCAATATGGAAGAGGCCACACTTCATTTCTCTCTGGAGTTAACACTCGCTCTGGATGTCCGTTTGCCTTCCCTACTCACACCCCTTCTGCCAAAACGACCACCTGCGATCTTAGGGCATGCTCACGCACAGCCCTGCCGCGCATGGCAGAAGAACCGCAGCCGTGTAATCTAGCAGCATTAGTTATTTTCCATTGCGGTGACAAAAGCAACCTAAGGAAGAGTTTGTCTGTTTGGGCTCAGAAGGCATGATGGGAGGTGCATGAGGTACCCGGTCACACTGCATCCACGGTTGGGAAGCTGAGAGAGACGGGGAGAGAGAGAGAGAGATGCTGGTGCTCATCCAAGTTCTTTTTATTCAGTCCCAGGACCTCAGCTTATAGAAAGTGGCGTTCACACTCAGGGTGAGTCTCACCTCCTCAGTTAAACCTCTCTGGAAATACCCTTATACCCATGCCCAGAAGTGTGCTTCCATAGTTACTCCTAATTGTGTAAGATGGCGGTCAAGATTAGCCACTGGGCCAGGAGATGGGTGGTGGTGCACGCCTTAAATCCCAGCACTTGGGAGGCAGAGGCAGGTGGATCTCTGTGTGTTTGAGGCCAACCTGGTCTACAAAGTAAG
This sequence comes from Acomys minous, assembly GCF_964271855.1. Classification (NCBI taxonomy): domain Eukaryota; kingdom Metazoa; phylum Chordata; class Mammalia; order Rodentia; family Muridae; genus Acomys; species Acomys minous. The sequence continues at coordinate 81,590,646 of NC_140493.1, read as the reverse complement.
TCCACGACAGCCAAGGCTATACAGAGAAACCCTGTTTCAAAAAACAAAAACAACAACAGCAAAAACAAAACAAAACAAAAAAGGTTAGCCACTCGTTTATTCACATGGCATTCTCGTTGTGTTCTTTTTCTTTCTTTCTTTCTTTCTTTTTTTTTTGTATACAGTGAGCATTAGGTCACATATAAAACAAAACAAAACTAGTCACCAGCCAGGCATGGTGGTGCACACCTTTAATCACAGCACTTGGGAGGCAGAGGCAGGCAGATTGCTGTGAGTTCGAGGCCAGCCTGGTCTACAAAGTGAGTCCAGGACAGCCAAGGCTACACGGTGAAACCCTGTCTCGGAAAAACAAACAAACAAACAAACAAACAAACTGGTCACCATGGGCCAGCAAGAGGGCACAGTGGGTAAAGGTCCTTGCCACATAAGCCTAATAACCTGATTTCAGTTCCTGGAAGGCACACAAAGGCAGAAGGAGAATACCCTATGAATATATACAGGGGGAGGTAATCCCCCTCAGGAACAGTCATAGGGGAGGGGAATAAGGGGAAAATGGGAGGGAGGGAAGAATGGGAGGATACAAGGGATGGGATAACCATTGAGATGTAACAAGAATAAATTAATAAAGGAGAAAAAAAAGGCAGAAGGAGAAAACTGACTCCCATGTGAGGGGCTGCACGTGTAAGAAGCATCTGAAGTCCCAGGTGAGTGTGTACTGTTGACACGGGCACAGCCCTCTCAAGGACCCCAATGCCAACAGACCCATGGGGGGTGGCAAAGCTTTTTGGCGATGAGGTTCAGAGGGATGGCTAGGCTCTCCTCTTGTCTTGAGTGTGAATGTTAGTGGGTGTGTGCAAGAACTAACAACTGCAGCTTCCTCCTCCCAGGCAACTGTAAGCTGAGACTGCTCCCCTACAAAGACTGCTGCCTCGGGAGGGAGACTCACTAACTCTTCCTCCCGGGCTGCACAGAACAAATGTCCTGAGGTTCCGGGCTACTGAGGTCCCGCTTGATTCCAGCCACACTCTGTGCATTCCTGTGTGTCCTTTCTTCATCCCTTTGGCATCCTAGTTAGGTTATCAGGACTAAGCTGTGCAGGACACAGTCCAACAGAATTGTCCTGTAACCACCACATATGTGTGTTGCGGTACACACACACACACACACACACACACACACACACACACACACACACAGAGCCCTGGCTGTCCTGGTACTTGTTCTGTAGACCAGTCTGGCCTCATACTCCACAGCGATCCACCTGCCTCTGCCTCCCGAGTGCTAGGATCAAAGGCATGTGCCGCCACCACCTGGTAGATGGCTCTTTCTCAACACTTTGTCAACAGCATTAATCCCATTTTGTTCTATCAGGCACTTAGTCAGTTTGTGTTCTTTGTTTAAAAGCCACCCGCCTGTTGCCACAGCCCCTGGGAACTGCCTTTATTCGAGGCTCACTTTCCCTTTAAGGGTAGGAGCCATTCAGCTGGCGAAGGCTCAAGTGCCCTCTGGACTAATTGGCACAAGGTGAGGATTTTCCAAGTTGGGAGAGAAAGAATGCTTGCAGGCGAAGGCTCTTCAAGGTAATTGCTCTCTCAGAGCTCGTGCTGCTGCCTTCTGCAGCCTTGGGGACAGGTCCTTCTTGTTGCTGAAGGGGAGAAACCCACAGATGGGCAAACACAGCACCGGGGTGAGACCTTTGACACTAGTGACCTCTGGAGAGGAAGAAATGGGGAAAAGGCCAGGTCAGACCAAGGCAGCTGAAACACTGGGCTGGGCTGTCCCAACGCCACAGCAGTGCTGCGGAAGGGTACTGCAGCAAGAGACCCACACTTCTGTGGAGAAAATGTACCAACTGAAAAACCTACCCAGGCAGCACTCGGGAGGCAGAGGCTGGTGGATCGCTGTGAGTTCGAGGCCAGCCTGGTCTACAAAGTGAGTCCAGGACTCTCAAGGCTACACAGAGAAACCCTATCTCCAAAACCAAAAACCAAACAAACAGAAGCAGAGGCAGGTGGATCTCTGTGAGTTTGAGGCCAGCCTGGTCTACAGAGTAAGTTCCAGGACAGCCAGGGCTTCGTGGAGAGAAACCCTGTCTCCAGAAAAACAAAAACAAAAACAACGCAAGCAAAACAAAAAAACCACCCTGGGGCTTCATGGGAAAAACTGAGAGAGTTCTGGAAAGCTGGTCGCTAACAAGCTAAGGCTCCTGGAAGAAGTAATGTGTGTTTGTGTTGGGGGTGGGGGTGGGGGTAAAGAACAAGGAGACAGAAGTCATGTTTGAGCCACACTCCCTCTCACACAGATGGGGATGGGGTGGGGTGGGGTGAGGCTAAGAGGGAGCTGGGGTAATAGCTTAGTCAATAAAATGCTTTCCGTTCAAGCAAGAGGACCTTAAACTCCAGAACCATTAAAAAAAAAAGAAGAAGCCAGACCAGGTGGCACACAGTTATAATCCCAATACTGGGGAGGTAGTGTCAGGCAGCTCCCTGGGGCTTGCTGGCTACTCTACTCAGTGCATTCTAGACCAATAAGAACCAAATCCATGTCAGAAAACAAGATTTGAGATACAGAGATTGCTCCACAGTTAAGAGCACGTAGTGTTCTTTCAGAGACAGAGAGTTTAGTTCCCACTGGCTCACAACTGCCTCTCACTCCAGCTCAAGGAGATCTGGTGCCCTCTTCTGGCATCCATATGCACCCACATACACAATCGCATATACACATACATGTGTGAAAGAGAGAGAGAGAGAAAGAGAGAGAGAGAGAGAGAGAGAGAGAGAGAGAGAGAGAGAGAGAAAGATTGATTCCATATAAACCAGAAAGAACAAGGTGACAGTCCTGAGGAATAACATTTGATGTCTTCTTAGCTTCATCTATATGTCTATTTGCCTGTATGCATACACCTACATGGACATCCACACACATATATGCACACACAGGGGAAAAGGGCCAAGAGGGTAGGTGTCAAACAGACAGGGATGGGATAAAGAAAAGAGCAAAACAACAACAACAACAACAACAAAAAAACCCCAAATCATCTCATCAGTTATTTTTTGGTCCTTGTTGGGGAGAGATATGTGGAGGCAACTGGGATTCTGAGGGGCTGAGTTCCAGTCTAGACCTGGTGGTGGGGACATGGGTGTCCCTTTGTGAGTGTGCTATATCTGACAATAAGTTAAGTAGCAGGTAGAATTGTTGGGGAAACGTCTGGGGACCTTCAGCGCAGATTGTACCCCGCCCCTCATTGTGTTTGTGTGTCACTTTTGCTGTTGTATATCTCCCTCAATTTCTCTCACACTATTTCTTGAGATAAAGTCTCTCACTGAACCTGGAACTCCCGGATTCAGTGAGGCTAGCTGGGCAGCAAGACAGAGAGAGTCTCCTATCTCTCCCTCTCTGACAACTAGGATTACAAATGCTGGGGGCTGGGGGTTAAATTTGGGTCCTGGTTTTTATCCACTGAGCCCCAGCTCCCCTGCCTCAGAGATGGGGTCTTATATACCCAAGGATGGCTTGGAGCTCACCAAGTAACCAAGGATGACCTTGATCTTCTCACTGTCTGGATTCCACCTCGGAAGCACTAGATATGGTCCTCCTGGTTTCTGTGGTGCTGGGGATGCAACGCAGGCTTCAGGCCTGCTGGGTGAACACTCTACCATCTGAGTTACCTCCTCAACCCAAGGGCTCTCTTTTTCAGAGAAACAGGACTTTAAAGTGTTTTTGTGGTTCAGCAAAATACTCACACAGGTGGATCCCCAGCCTGGGTTGGAAGGGAATTGGGGAAGAGAGGTTTCACCATGAGACAGAGGCAGGAGGATTGCTGCAACTTTAAGACCAGTCTTAGCTACACAACAAGGTAGTTTCAGCACAGCTAAGATTATATATAATGAGTCTTTTTTTTCTCAGAAAAATACATTAAAAGCAGGAGCAGTCTTAGTTCTTGAACTTTGGGGGTGGGGGTAGGGTGGGGAAGAGTCACCACAGCAGGGCAAAGGCACAGCAAGCAGCCGGAAGTTAAGAAGTTTATTATTATTATTATTATTATTATTATTTTTCGAGACAAGGTTTCACTGGGTAGCCTTGGCTGTCCTGGACTCGCTTCGTAGACCAGGCTGGCCTCGAACTCACAGCCATCCGCTTGCTTCTGCCTCCCGAGTGCTGGGATTGAGGACATGTGCCACCACGCCCAGCTAGAAGTTTATTTTTTAGCAAGAGAGAAAGCAAAAGCAAAGAGGCCGTCCTCCAGAGTGGGAAGGGACAGGGCTGAGCAGCAGTAAGAAGAACTGCTTCTAGAATCTGGATTTAACTCTTGGTCCACCATTTCTCCTCCCCTTGACATGCCCCTCCCTGCCCCCCCACCCACCCCCACCCCAGGGGGAGGGCAGACTAGGGTCACCTTCTTGGAAGCTTTCTTAGAAGCTTTTGTTTTGTTTTGTTTTGTTTGTTTGTTTGTTTGTTTTTGTTTTTTTGAGACAGGGTTTGTTTCTCTGTGCAGCCTTGGCTGTCCTGGACTTGCTTTGTAGACCAGGCTGGCCTCAAACTCACAGCAATCAGCCTGCCTCTGCCTCCTGAGTGCTGGGATTAAAGGCATGCGCCACCACGCCTGGCTTTTAGAAGCCGTTCTTACAATTTAATCTGCTACATTTAAATGCAAGAGTACGCATACAAATGTAACTATCCATGAAGTTGAGACATTTACTTGGAGAAAGGGCAGCAGTCCCTTGAGGTTCTCCTCAGCAGCCAGAAGGAGTGCACTAGCCTGCCAAGACTAGTTTTGCTGTAACCCCCAGCCCGCCCCTCCCCCCCTCCACCTAGGGTCCTATCTTTCCACTTATCTAGTTAGCTTAGCTGTTTTATATTATACTCCAGCTTCCAGCCCTCTTATTTATCTTCCCCAATATTCCTGACCATGCCATGTTCTTGAGAGTTCCCCCCCCCACCTCCACGTCTTTCTGTGTGAGGTATATGCCCACTGTACACGTGGGTGCAATGTTCCTGCACGTGCACAGAGGCCTTTGAGTGTTGCCCATCACGCCCTGTCTTATTCCTTTGAGGCAGGGTCTCTCAAGGGACCTGCAGCTCACACCTTTTCAGCTAGGCTGGCAACTGGCAATCCCCAGTGATCCTCTTGTCTCTGCCCACCTCAGTGCTGGGGTTACAGTTGGCACATCCAGGACCATGCCTGACTTTTTACACGGTTGCTGGGACCTAAACTTCAGTCCTCAGGTTTTCACGGCAAATACTCTTTTTTTTTTCCCCTCTTTCTTTCTTTTCTTTTACTTATTTATTTATTTTTGGTTTTCCGAGACAAGGTTTCTCTGTGTAATCTTGGCTGTCTTGGACTCACTTTGTAGACCAGGCTGGTCTCGCACTTACAGTGATCCCCCTGCCTCTGCCTCCCGAGTGCTGGGATTAAAGGCGTGCGCCGCCACGCCCGGCGTTCACGGCAAATACTCTTAAACACTCTCTCGAGACCACAGACTGTGCCACACCATGCTTCACTGAGTTTAGCTTGGCGGATGACCAGCCTTCTGACCCACGACAGTGTTTCGTGTCTCTATTTAGCAGGTGGTTCCTTGGGTGCCAGTGATGGCTGTGTGCAGCTGTGGGGTGTTTTAGGGCCCAGGGAAGCATTCTTCTGCTGTGGGGAGAGATGGAGTTGGGGCAGGAAGGGATGCTTGTGTGGTTTTCCTTTTCCGATGGTGATGATAACTGAGCTCAGGGCAGTGCTTACTCAGCATCACTCTGCTGTTGACATATACCTCACATCTGAACGTAATGCAAGGAACAATTACTTAGTAAGTGTGTGCCAGACAGATGTATTTTTTTACTTTAAAAACTAAATTTTGGCTGGGCGTGGTGGCGCACACCTTTAATCTCAGCCCTCGGAGACAGAGGCAGGTGGATCGCTATGAGTTTGAGGCCAGCCTGGTCTACAAAGCCAAGGCTGCACGGAGAAACCCTGTCTCAGAAAAAAAATAATAAACTTAAGTTTTAATTTTGCCAGGTGTGGTGGTGCACACCTTTAATCTCGGCACTCAGGAAGGAGATCTTTGTGAATTCAAGCCCGACCCAATCTACATAATTAGCTCCAAGGCAACCGAGATGGCATGGAAAGACCCTATCTCAAAAAACCAAAACAATAACAAATAAAAAAATTTAATTGTGTGTGTGTGTTATCTGCATGTATGTACACATACCATGTGCATGCCTGGTGACCATGGAGGCCAGAAGATGACACTACAAACACTGGAAATGGAGTTGCATATGGTTGTGATCCATCATGTGAGTGCTGGTAACTGAGCCCAGGTCCTTTGTAAGAGCATCAAGTGCTCGTAACCACTGAGCCATCTCTCTATAGTCACCCAAGTCCGAAACCCCACACTTAGACGACTAAAACAGGAGGAACATTCAAGTTCAAGGCCAGCCTGGCCTCCACAGTGAGTTTCAGGGCAGCCAGGGCAACATAAGTCATTCTAAAAATAACTGTACACTTCATTAATAAATTTATTTATTTACTTTCCATGTGTATTTGTAAGTGAGAGAGGAGTAGTGCAGGAGTCATGAGGACAACTTTCCAAAATTAGTTCTTCCTTGCCGCAAACTGAGGTTTTTAGGCTTGGCAGCAAGTGTTTTTAGTCACTTTAGATATATTGACCTATATATTGGCTATATATTGACCTATATAAAACTATGTATCGACCCCTATATAGTTAGATTTTGGTTAAAAAAAAAAAAAGAAAAAGATCCCAGCACTTGGGAAGCAGAGGCAGGAGGATCTGTGTGAGTTCAAGGCCTGCCTGGTCTACAGAGAGAGAGTTCCAGGACAGCTAGAGCTGTTACAACAGAGAAACCCTGTTTGGAAAAAAACAAAAAACAAAAAAACAAAAAAAGAAAAAGAAACCTAAATACACTAAAACGAATAAGCAAATAGATGCAACAGAAGAGGGTGAGAAGGAAGACTAGAGGCAGAAGGAGAAGGTGTGGGGTCACAAGGAAGACCATCATGATGTAGGACAGCTGTGACAAAGAGAAACCAGAGAAACCGGACACCATGAAAAGTTAAAATCTGTGCATCGAGAGCCCTGTCACAACCCCTCGAGTCCTTCCTTTCCAATCTTGGCCCAGCAACATAGCTACCCCAAAAAGGTGGGGTGAGAAGAAGGCTCTTCTACCATCAGTGAGGGGGTGACCCAAGAATACACCAGCACTCAAGCACATTCCACACACACACACAGGCGTGCATGCTCAAGTATGAGAGAAAGACAAAAGAGAGAGGGAAGGAGGGGGGGAGAGAGAGACAGAGAGAGACAGAGAGAGAGGGAGAGAGAGAGGGAGAGGGAGGAGGCAGGAAGGGAGAGAAAGAGTATGAAAAAGTAAAAATAGATGGGTGTGGTGGCGCACCCCTTTAATCCCAGCATTCAGAACGCAGAGGCAGGCTGGCTGATGTGAGGTCGAGGCCAGCCTAGTCTACAAAGCAAGTCCAGGCTATCTAAGGCTACACAGAGAAACCCTGTCTTGAAATACTAGCAAACAAAAAAATAGACAAAAGAAGCCTGGCACGGTGACACATGCTTGTAATCCCAGCACTTGGAGGCAGAGGCAGGCAGATCTCCATGAGTTCGAGGCCAGCCTGGTCTACAAAGTGAGTCCAGGACAGCCAAGGCTACACAGAAAAACCCTGTCTTGAAACCCCCCACCCACCCAAAAAAAAATAAAGACAAAGAAGTTGAGTAGTGGTGGTGCACACTTTTAATCCCAGCACTCAGGAGGCAGAGGGAAGCAGATCTCTGTGAGTTCAAGGCCAGCTTGGTCTACAAAGTGAGTCCAGGACAGCCAGGACTACAAGAGGAACCCTGTCTCAAAAAACCAAAAAACAAATCCTGTCTCAAGAGAGAGAAAAAAAAATGTGAACAGCTCTTTCTCCAAACAAGATATCTAAACGGATCTGGTGAGATTGCTCAGTGGGTTAAGGTGCTTGCAACCAAGCCTGGTGGACATGAGCTGGAGTCCCAGAATCCATGTGGTGGAACGGGAAAACCAGCTCCCTAACTGAGCGTATGCAAGCATGAGCTCAAGGACACACACACACACACACACACACACACACACACACACACACACACACACACACGAAATAAACTTAAGTTTAAAAATCCTAAAACAAAAACCAAAACGCACACCTAAGTGGCCAATAAGCACAGGAAGATGGCTCAGCACAGTCCCTGGGAAGTGTGACCACACCACACAGTAATTAAGACAAAGACTTCAAACTAAGAAAAACACAAACAGGAAAAAGCAGCTGCTCCTATGGGGTCGGTGTAGTTTTCCCAAACGTTCAAAACAGAATTCTCACATGAACCAGCAAATTTGTGTCTGGTTTTACACCCCAATGTCAGAGTAGGGTCACAAAAAGCTGTGTCCCCCAGGTGTTCACTGCAGTGCTATTCTTCGTAATCCGAGTGACCATCCAGCCCCTGGATAAACAAAGTGTGCTTGTACTTACATGAAGTACTTAGAATAATCAAAATTATAAAGAAGGAAGCGGAAGAGGAGACGACCTGCTCAGTAGTTAAGAGCACTTGTTACATAATTTTGAAGACAGGAGTTTGTAGCCCGGCACCTGGGTAATAAGCCAGATGTCCAGCGCATGCCTGTAATCCCAGCTCCACGGTGTGTGAGGACAGGACCAACCACAGGAGTTTACTGACTGGCTTCTTAGCCTAACTGGGAAAACTCAAGAAGCCTGAGATCCAGGGAGAGAGACCTTGCCTCGAAGGACTAATTGGAGAGGAAGACCCCAATACTCTCTGCTGGTCTCTACATGAACATATACGCTCTAAACCACACATAGGCATAAACAAATAAATCTTCACAAATAAAAGGAAATAGAAAGATGGTTGTCAGGGTCTGTGGAAAAGGGGAATGGATTTTATTACCAAACGGCTATAAAGCTTCAGGTTTTGTTTGTTTGTTTGTTTAAGATTTATGTATTATTTATACAATGTTCTCTCTGCATGTGTGTTTGCAGGCCAGAAGGGGCACCAGATCTCATTATAGATGGTTGTGAGCCACCATGTGGTTGCTGGTAATTGAACTCAGGACCTTTGGAAGAGCAGACAGTTCTCTTAACCTCTGAGCCATCTCTCCAGGCCAAGCTTCGGTTTTATAAGATGAAAAGAGCTCTGAACATGGATACTTGTGGTGATGGCACCAAAACTTGATGCGTGTATTTGACACAACTGAATTATACACTTATACGTAGTTAAGGTGGCTGGGTATAGAGTGGTGCATGCCTATATCCCAAGCACTTGAGGAAGCAGAGGCAGGCGGATCTCTGTGAGTTTGAGGCCAGCCTGGTCTACAAAACAAGTCCAGGACAGCCAAGGCTACACAGAGAAACCCTGTCTCAAAAAACAAAATCAAAAACCCCAAAAGGCTGAGTATAGTAGTATACACAAGCCTTTACTATTTGTGAGTTGCAGGCCAGCCTATCCTTCATAATGAGTTCCAGACATGCTAGGGTTACATAGTGTGACCCTGGTTCAAAAACAAACAAACAAAACAAAACCCCCAATGGTTAAGATAGTAAATTTTAAGTTTTGCATATTTTATAATGAAAACATAATGGAAGCCAGATATCTTGGAATAGTCTAGCTCTCAGGAGATTGGGGCAGATGGATTCTGTTTGAAAGCCAGGCAGGCTGCTTAGATCCTGTTTCAGACAAAGAAACGGGGAGAGTGGGAGAGAGGAGAGAGCAGGGAGGGGGAATTTTAATTCCTACAGCTGAGAGAAGACAGTCAAATGATAAAACCGTATGTTTCTGGCTCTCACTATACAAGGAGGCTTGGGAAGTCAAGGCTGGTACTGGCTACATAGTGAACTCAAAGCCAGTGTGGCTGACTGAAACCCTGTCTGAAATAAAATAAAACAAAACAAAACAACAACAAAACCCAGAAAACAGCTGTTGGGGTCATAGCTCAGTAAACAGAGTGCTTGCTGAGGACACGGTAAAGCACTGGGTTCCACCCTTAGAACTGCACATAATGACAGGTGGCACCAGCCTTTCCCGCCAGCTCTCGGGAGATGGGGGAAGAAGGGTCTGAAGTTCTAGGCCGTCCTCAGGCACAGGAGGAGTTTGGACAACCTAGGGAGAAGACCTGCCTTAAAACAAAACCAAAAAAAAAAAAAAATCTACTTACTTCCCTCTGCCAAAGTGACTTTTAATCTAGCTATTTCAGCGTTTGCAAGCTCATTTCCGTACTCCTGTGACTGCTGCTTGTGTCTTATGGTTCTGCAGAAGACGGACAGTCTAGAGGGTGTGCGGGGGTGGGGTAGGGGGAGGGCTCGGGATTAAAATGATGAGCGTGAAAACGAAAGACTGGAATCTGAGCCGCTAGAAACCTCGCCGCCCTCTCCCTCCACAGAAAGGCAGCGAGCCGGCTCGTGATTAATCCCCAGGAGCCTGCTTCCTGTCAGGTGTCTAGGAAGACACACCCAGTTCCTGGCCCTTCCTTCGGACACGCGAAAGTGAAAGGTTGTCTGGCTCCAAGGACAAACAACTGGTCACTCCCTCGAGGCCACCGACCAGCAAGGGTCCCTAGGGGCGAGGGAGTGTGTGAGTTAAGTGATAAGAACTTGGGGAACAAGGAAACAACCCCGCCTCCTTTTCCCTTTTAGTTTCCAAGCTTGAAGCAGTCAAGTTTTAAAAGAGTGAAAGGTGAAAAAAACGGGGTTGAGGGATGTGGTGGGAACCGGCTTAAAGGCTCATTGCCTGATGCCCTATATGGTACACATACAGTGGAAAGAGAGAACCAACTCCCACAAATTGTCCTCTCACGTGCACAAAAGTACACAAACAACACAATGAGTAAAATGTAATAAAAGACTTAATTGACACTTGAGACTGGCGTATACAATTGGGGGTCGTGGGCTTGAGACCCGTAGTCCAGGCTGGCTTCAAACACACATGGGAGGCGATGTGGGGGCGGGGAGCAAGTGCGCGTGCAGTGTGTGTGGGGGCGGGGGACGGGACAGCCCAAGCTACACAGAGAAACCCTGTCTCAACAAACCAAAAAAGAAAAAGAAAAAAACAAAAAACAAAAAACAAAAACACCCAAAAAACTTCTGGGGCTGTGAACGTGGTGGTTTGCTTTCAATACTTAGGTAAAAAGCTGGGTGTGGCCACCGAGGTGCCTGTAACACCAGATCTGAGCTGGTGGTAGAAACAGGATGGTCTCCTGGGCTTGCTGGACCTCCAGCCTACATCCAAGTTTAGTGAGAGACCTTACCTCAACAGGACAGCTAATGTCCTCTGCCTTTCACAGGAGAGCACTGGTGCATATACCCACACACCAGCTGAATATACAGACAAACAAAACTTTAAAATGTTACTTATAAAAGTTGCACAAGCCGGGTGTGGTGGCGCACGCCTTTAATCCCAGCACTTGGGAGGTTGAGGCAGGCGGATCGCTGTGAGTGCGAGGCCAGCCTGGACTCACTTAGAAACCCTGTCCTGAAAAAACAAACAAACAAACAAACAAAAAACTCAAAAACATGATCTTTTCCAGACTTGCACATTTCACTTGGTCGAGGCCAATCTTGAAGTCTGGTTGTAAACTTCTCATTATGATAACAAAATGCATATTTTTACTCTCCGGATATGCAAGCATAAAAGCTATTTTTTAAAAAAATAATTTCTCCTTCCAAAGTAATGTCAGTGTAAAATTAAATGCTAAATTTTCTGCCATGTTGATGCAATGGAAAATGGCAGTTGTGCAGTTGTTAATTTGAATTGGATTGTGTTTTTTCAAGAAATGCGTTTATTCTGTCGGAAGGCTATGATAGCCATTTTTCATGCTCACTATCTAATAAGCATCATAAATAAACTCGATTTTCACATTTAACTGCAGCTTTTATTAATGCAATTTTGTTCATATGCCAATGGTCAGGTCAGGGCTGCATTTGGCTTTCTGAGTTAAGAGTTTCTTATGAATATTTCTTTTTGATTGCTCTCATTATTTTGTTCAGTATTTAAGTCCCCAAATAGTGAAGAGTGCAGGATTCTGCCTAGACTCCATTTGATCTTTTCAAACTGCAAGTCTGAAGGTTTTGTTGTTAATTTTCAAAGGACTAGTAGTTAAAACTTCATTAAAGAATTAAGAAGACTCTGTTAGCAAATATGACATGGGTCAGGCTCAGCCAAGATCAGCTCACTTTCGCCATTTCTAGATTCTGTTTTCTTTCTCTAGCGTAATCTTTTTTTTCTTTCCTTTTGTGTGTGTGTGTGTGTGTGTTTTGATACAGGGTTTCTCTGTGTAGCCCTGGCTGTCCTGAACTCGCATTGTAGACCAGGCTGGCCTCGAACTCACAGGGATCCACCTGCTTCTGCCTCCCGAGTGCTGGGATTAAAGGGGTGGGCCACCACGCCCGGCTTTCGAATGATTTTTTAAAAAAATATTTATTTATTTATTATTATGTATACAATGCTCTGTCTGCATGTACACCTACAAGCCAGAAGAGGGCATCAGATCACATTATAGATGGTTGTGAGCCACCATGTGGCTGCTGGGAATTGAACACAGGACCTTTGGAAGAGCAGGCAGTGCTCTTAAGCTCTGAGCCATCTCTCCAGCCCCCAGGTTCAATTCTCAACACCACATAAAAAAAAATTACGACTCTAGAATTTAACGTGCATCTCACTGCCGTTGTGTCTGTTGGTCTAGTTGCCAGTTTCGATCATGCTGTGGAATGGTGCCTCTAGACCCATGTATGTACAGACTTAACAGCAATATGAATTATTTATTTAATCCAACAAGTATGCCTCAGCCGTCTTTTGCAACAGTTGCAAATTCCAGAAGCATGCACCATAGAGAGATGACACCTTGTCACGCACGAGTCTATCACTTTGCTGCTAGCTGGGAGGATTTGAAAAGATAATTGCTACCCCCACTGGCACCCCTCTTAGTACCTCCTCCTCCCTGAGCTCAGAAGCAGTGTCTAGCTGTGTGTTAGCAACAGGACTATGTGGAACTCCTCTATAGCATCTTGCCTCATTCTCTCTCTGTCTCCAGGATGCAGGGCTAGAAAATGCAGAGAAGCAATTTCATGGGATGGGAAGAGTTTAAGACTTGAGGAGAGATGTGCAGTATACAGCTCGTAGAGTGCAGTATTGTTGTAAGAACCCTGACATTGCTTGATGCACAAATGCCACAGATAATCCAATGCTGCAGAGTTGAGACAGGAGGATTGCCGGGAGTTTGCAGCCAGCCTGTGTTGCATAACATGTGCCAGACCAGCCAGTGCTACATAAAAACCCTGTCTAAAATACATAGCGAGCAAGCTGGCTCAGCAGGGGAAGGGTCTCCTCTCATGAGCCTGGAAACCTGAGTTTAGTCTCCAGGGCCCACATGAGGGAAGGAGGACAAAGGGACTCCTGCAGCTTCTTCTCTGACCTCCACATGTGTGTTGTGAAATGCTTCTCATGCCCAGTGAGAAATAAAAGCAATACATTTTTTAAAATAAGATTTATTTATAATCCCAGCACTCGGGAGGCAGAGGCAGGCAGATTGCTGTGAGTTCGAGTACAGCCTGGTCTACAAAGCGAGTTCAGGACAGTCAAGATAACATAGAGAAACCCTGTCTCAAAAAACAAAAACAGGGCTGGAGAGATGGCTCAGTGGTTAAGAGCACTGTCTTGCTCTTCCAGAGGTCCTGAGTTCAATTCCCAGCAACCACATGGTGGCTCACAACCATATGTAATATGATCTGATGCCCTCTTCTGGCCTGTGGGTGTACATGCAGGCAGAGCAATGTATACATAATAACAAATAAATACTTAAAAAAAAACAAAAACAGACAAGATTTTTTTTTATTATTATGTATACAGTGCTCTGCCTGCATGTACACCTGCAGGCCAGAAGAGGGAGTCAGATCTCATTATGAGCCACCATGTGGTTTCTGGGAGTTGAACTCTGGACCTCTGGAAGAACAGACAGTGCTCTTAACCTCTGAGCCATCTCTCCAGCCCCAAAGCAATACATTGTAAATAGATAATTATCTGTTATGTTTGCTACAGATGGGGTCTTCTGAAGCATGAGAGTCCTTCCTGTTTGCCACGGTTAAGGGCAGTGGCACTTTGGAGTCAGGCGCGTCCAATATTAAAAAAAAATTGTTATTATTTATGTGTGTGTGTGTGAGAGAGAGAGCGTGGGTGCCTCTGTTATATAGTGTTCCCATATGGAGGTCAGAGGAAACTTTGGGGATTCTGTCCTGTCCTTTCAGGGTGTGTTCTGGGGCCTGAACTCATGTCATCAGGATTATGCAGCAAGCACTTTTACCCACAAAGCCGTCTCAGGAAGCCGTGTCCAACTTTTTGTTTTTGTTTTGTTTTGTTTTTGAGACAGGGTTTCTTTGTGTAGCCTTGGCTGTCTTGGACTCACTTTGTAGACCAGGCTGGCCTCGAACTCACAGCCATCTGCCTGCCTCTGCCTCCCGAGTGCTGGGATTAAAGATGTGCACCACCAAGCCCAACGCCACATCCAGCCTTTTGACATTCCAACACAATGCTATGGTCTACAAAGTTCACTTTTCAACTGCTCAGCCAAGTTACAAAAGAAAAAAAAATCCCATTGTGTTTTAGACAAGTTTAGAATTTGGGGCTGGTTTGTGTTCGTAGCTGCTTTGTGCCACAGGTTAGACACACTACAAATTGTCTCAGGAGCTGGTTCAAGGTCTCTGGAGAGTAAGAGCCCTGACAGGATGGAGCCAGGGAAAGGAGCCATCGGCTGAGATCTAGAGAGCAGAGGCTAATGAAAGCCCCATTGTCAAGATGCCTCATTTCCAGAGATTGCTCCATGCCCCGTGTGTAATTCTGTGCCTCTTCTTTTTAAAATGTCCCCCAACTTACAAAATTTGTTTGAAAAATATAAGGCAGAGTACTAGGAACCAAGTGCAAGTGCAGGTAAAGGCCCATGACTTATGAGCACAAGGCCTGGGCCAAGCTCAGACCCTGGTCACACGGGCAAGTTGATGTTTTCTAGTGGTCACAGTCACATAAGTCAAAACAAACAGGAAAAGGCGATTTTAGGGCCAGCAAGATGGCTGAGTGGGTACACACTTACTGCCCAAAGATGCAAAACTGAGGACCTGAGGTCAGGAACACACATAAGGTAAAGGAGAGATCCAAGTCCACTGAGTTCTCCTATGACTTCCACACATGCTCCGCGTACATGCACTCTCCTCCCAGTACTTAGACATACACAATAATAATAAGTACATACACTTTTAAAGGTGATTTTTTTTTTCTGAGACAGAGTTTCTCTGTGTAGCCTTGGCTGTCCTGGACTCACTTCGTAGACCAGGCTGGTCTCGAACTCACAGCAATCTGCCAGACTCTGCCTTCCGAGTGCTGGGATTAAAGGTGTGCGCCCTTAAGGTGATTTTATTTTATTTTGTTATTTTATATTCTATTTATTATTATGTACAAACATTTGCTAGCCAGAAGAGGGCATCAGATCTCAGTACAGATGGTTGTGAGCTGCCATGTGGGTATTGGGACTTGAACCCGGGTCCTTTGGAAGAGCAGGTGGCGCTTAACCACTGAGCCATCTCTCCAGCCCCTAAAGGTGATTTTAATACTGTTTTAGCCATGTATGGTGCCATGTACTCTCATACTAAAGAAGGCATAGAAATGCAGATCTCTGTGAGTTCCAAGCCAGCCTGGTCTACACAGTAAGCTCTGGGTCAGCCAAGGCTACATAGTGAGACCCTCTTTTTAATTTACCTCTATGTAGCCTACTTCGATTGTCCCATAGCCACACAGGACTAGCGGCCACCATAGCGTGCATCACAGCTCTAGATAATCTCAATCTCCACCTTCTAGGATGTGCAGACTAGAAGGCTGTATTAGTTACCTGTTGCTCCTGTAACAAATCAACCCAAAGTTGCCGGGCATGGTGGCGCAAGCCTTTAATCCCAGCACTGGGGAGGCAGATGTAGGTGGTCGCTATGAGTTCGAGGCCAGCCTGGTCTACCAAGTGAGTCCAGGATAGCCAAGGCTACACAGAGAAACCCTGCCTTGAAAAAACAAAAAAGCTCTTCTTACTTTTTCACTCTCTCTCTTCCTCTTCCTCTCTCTGTCTCTGTCTCTGTCTCTGTCTCTGTCTGTCACTGGGGTACCCCTCCCCCCTTTCCTTCTCCCCCATGCTCATTCAATAAACTCTTTTATAACATAAAAAAAGAAAAAGAAAAACAAAACAAAACAAAACAAAACAAAAAGCCGGGCCTGGTGGCGCATGCCTTTAATCTCAGCACTCGGGAGGCAGAGGCAGGCAGATCGCTGTGAGTTTGAGGCCAGCCTGGTCTACAAAGCAAGTCCAGGACAGCCAAGGCTAACACAGAGAGACCCTGTCTTGAAAAACCAAAAAAAAAAAAAAAAAAAGAAAAGAAAAGAAAAAAGAAAAAACCCCAAATCACCCCAAAGCTTTGGTAGAACATTGATTTAGGATTGGGCAGATTAGACAGTAAAGCACTTGCCTCACAAGCATGAAGGCCTGAGTTGAACCCCCAGATCTCACATGAAAATGCCAGGATGGCAGTATACACTTGTAATCCCAGCCCTGGGGATGGGCAGGGTCCCTGGGGCTCACTGGCCTGCTTAGTGGTGAACTCCAGGCCACAGTCTCAAAGGACATGGATGACATGTTTAAGGAAGACACTTGAAGTTGTTCTCTGGGATCTACACACACAGGCTCGCGCGTGCACACGCGTGCGCACACACACACACACACACACACACACACTATAAGAACAAAGGAAGAACTCAAATCCCATAAGAAAACTAGAGGAAGCTGAAGATCCACATCCTGTATCATTCATCACTTTGCTGTAGCTGGGACCAGATACCTGACAAGAGCAATTTAAAGGAGATCAGTTTATGTAGGTGCAGCTTTTCATGGCAAGGTAGACGTGGCCTTAGCCAGCAGGAAGTGGGAAAAGCCACTCCTCTCAATTTTCCCTTTCCTTCCTTTGAGTCTACCTGGGTCCCCAGCCCAAGGCACAATGCCACCCACATTCAGGGCAGATCTTCCCTTCCTAGTTAATCGTTTCTGGAAACACCCCCACATACACCCTCACAGGTGCACCTCCCTATCTCCTAGGTGATTCTAAATCCAGCCAGGTTGACAATGAAGGTTCACGGTATTGGGGGAGTGGGGGCAGGTGGGGCTGGGGTGGAGTGGGGGGTATGGAAGGGGTGAGGGGGTGGGGGAAAGAGATGGGGGTTGGGGAAGGGGGAGCCTGGCTCGGGAGTCACTTCCCTTGCTGTTGGGAACCTGTTATATTTCTGATTTTTTTTAATTTTTATTTTTTTGAGACAGAGTTTCTCTGTGTAGCCTTGGCTGTCCTGGACTTGCTTTGTAGACCAGGCTGGCCTCGAACTCACAGTGATCCACATGCCTTTGCCTCCCGAGTGCTGGGATTAAAGGCGTGTGCCACCATTGCCCAGCCTCATAGTTCTGAATTCTAGACTGAGTTTTTTTTTTTTTTTTTTTTTTTTAGCCAAGATAATTTCTATCCCAGGTTTTCAGACCCTACCCACTGTCCTTCCCATGTGAAATCACAGACCAAAGCCTGAGGTTAAACTCTCACCCGTGTGCTGAGTGGTAAAGAGTGATCATCTAACCAATGAAATGAGGTAAACCAGGCAGAATGGCTCATATCTGTAATCCCAGCACTTGCAAATCTAACGCAGGAGGATTATGGCAAATTTCAGGCCAGCCTAGGATACGTTGAGAGTACCAGGTCAGCCAAGGCCAACAGCAAGGCTGCTTCAATTTCCCTTCCCCGAAAAGAGAGAGGTTTGAAAGGCCAACAAGATGGTTTAGCAGAGTCAAGTGTTTGCCTTGCAATCTTGGCAACCTGAATTGGATCACCAGGTGGATGGAGAGAACCAACTCTACAGAGTTATCCACTTGTTGGGCGTGGTGGCGCATGCCTTTAATCCCAGAATTTGGGAGGCAGAGGCAAGCGGATTGCTGTGAGTTGGAGGCCAGCCTGGTCTACAAAGCGAGTCTAGGACAGCCAAGGCTACACAGAGAGACCTTGTCTCAAACAAAACAAAAACCAAAACAGAGTTATTCACTCATTTCCACTTCCCAACATCATGCACATATAATGGCAACACATTTTTAAAGGGAAAAGTGGGGCTAGGGTTGTAGCACAGAGTGCTTGCCTAGCATGCACAAAGTCCAGCACCACAACAGTAAGTAAATAAACCAAAACAAAAAGATAGTGCATTCTCTCGTAGTAATCCTAGTAATATTAGACAGCATCTCTGATGAAAAGACTGAGCATTGAAGCCAGGCATGGTGTATGCCTGTAATCCAGCACTCGGGGAGGCAGAGGCAGGTAGATCTCTGTGAGTTTGAGGACAGCCTATCTACAAAGCAAGTCCAGGACAGCCAAAGCTACACAGAGAAACCCTGTCTTGAAAAACAATAAACAAACAAATAAATAAGAACTGAGCATTGACCAAACAAAAACTACATTCTAACAACAACAAAAAAAAGGCCGGGTGTGGTGGTGCACGCCTTTAATCCCAGCACTAGGGAGGCAGAGGTGGGTGGATTGCTGTGAGTTGGAGGCCAGCCTGGTCTACAAAGCGAGTCCAGGACAGCCAAGGCTACACAGAGAAATCCTGTCTCGAAAAAACAAAAACAAAAACAGATTATAAAGTCAACAATCAGCTAGAATAATAAAAGTCTGCTGGTCCAGCTTTCACAATACAGGCTTAAATGTGCTGTAAACCGCGATCACACAGAAAGTCCAATGAACTGCGGGGCACGGAAAAGCCTCATTGGGTTGTACATTGGTGCTAAAGCCTGATCTGATGGCCGTAAAGTGGCCAATAATGATCTTGCCTGACTTGTTAAGAGTTTAGAATGGCTCACAGGAGATGCCTTAATGATCCAAGGCTATCTCACTGGTATCTTTATTATCTCTTGATATATGTCCTTGGAGCAAGCTCAGGGTATCTGCAAATGCCATGGTCATCTTAGGCAACCTGGCCAAGAGCACTGAAAACACAAGGCACTTGACATGCCCACTGCCCTGGGTAGTGCCCTGGGAAAACAGCCCATAGTGTGGGTGCTGCCAGGTTGTCTGGTTTGGCAGGCAGAGCTCAAAAACTGAGAGAGCAGGTTAACTGATGATGATTAATTCATTGTTTAGTAAATAGGAGGCATGAGACACATCTGGTGTAATGAGTCGACAGAGGGCAGGACAGAGCGTCTGTCACACCCAGGGCATAGCTGAGTGGCACAGTCACCATTCCGAATGCCTTTGGGTGAGCATGGTGGGGCACAGCCTTAGTCCCAGCACTCAAGAAACAAAGGCAGGGGAGCGTCTGTGAATTCCAGGCCAGCCTGGGTTACACAGAGGCACCCAGCGCACTGTTTGAAAAACAGTGAAACCTGGCCTGGCAGTGGTGGCGCACGCCTTTAATCCCAGCACTTGAGAGGCAGAGGCAGGTGGATCTCTGTGAGTTCGAGGCCAGCCTGGTCTACAAAAGCGAGTCCAGGAAAGCCAGGACTGTTAAACAGAGAAACCCTGTCTCAAAAAACCTAAAAGGAAAGAAAAAGAAAAACAGTGAAACCTTTTGAAGGGCTTGGGAAATGGGTCAGTGGGTAAAGTGCTTTCTGCAAAAGCCTGAGGACCTGAGAGAGCACCCACATAAAAGGTGGGTGTAAGCACATGTCTGTAACCCCAGTACTGGAGAATCGGAGACAAGAGAACCCCAGGGGCTCCCTGGCCAGCCAGCTCACCGAAATGGTGAGCTTCAGGTTCAGTGAGAGACACTGTCTCTAAAAAATAAGAGGAAGAATGACTGAAGAATTAAGTGGGGGCAGTGGCGCACTCCATTAATCCCAGCACCCGGGAGGCAGAGGCAGGTGGATCTCTATGAGTTCGAGGCCAGCCTGGTCTACAACAGTGAGTCTAGGACAGCCAAGGCTACACAGAGAAACCCTGTCTAGAAACAAACAAACTAACAAAACAAACAAACAAACAAACAAAAACAAGAAACAGAAAAACCAAGAATGACTGGAGAAGACACCTAAAGTATGCCAAGTGCACATGCCACATGCGTGTGCTCCTTCCTCCCACATGGACAGAAAATGTCTGAATGATGCCTAAGATCTAAGACACGCAGCCTTTTGTCACAGAAGCACTTCGCACTGATGGCGCCACACGATAGCCATTTGTAAACCTGCCAAGACAAGTATGTGAAACCCCCAAGTATGTCAACGTGTAAGTGAGGGGCCACTATTCCTTCTAAGTGTGACTGTGGGGCTTGTTCATAACTGGGAATTTGACACTTTCCTTTGTAA
This sequence comes from Acomys minous, assembly GCF_964271855.1. Taxonomy (NCBI): domain Eukaryota; kingdom Metazoa; phylum Chordata; class Mammalia; order Rodentia; family Muridae; genus Acomys; species Acomys minous. The sequence continues at coordinate 81,570,258 of NC_140493.1, read as the reverse complement.
GGGGAGGGATAGCTAAAAGCATTTGCCACCAAGCCTGATGACTTAAGTCCGATCCCTAGGACCCACATGGTGAAAAGAGAGAACAAACCCCTCCCTGTAAATTGTCTTCTAACACACACACACACACACACACACACACACACACACACACACACACAGAGTAAATGACAATTAAAATAGAGTGAGAACACTGGGGATTAAAAGCTTAAGAAGGCATAACCAGGCATGGTGGCACATGCCTTTAATCCCAGCACTTAGGAGGCAGAAGCAGGAAGATCTCTGTGAGTGTGAGGCCAGCCTGATCTGCAAAGTCCAGGACAGCAAGGGCTGTTACATAGAGAAACCCTGTCTTGAAAAACCAACCAACCAACTAACCAAACAGACAAAAAGTTTGAAGAGGCATGGGCTGGAGAGATGGTTCAGTGGTTAAGAGCACTGTCTGCTCTTCCAAAGGACCCGGGTTCAATTCTCAGCACCCACATGGCAGTTTACAACTGTCTGTAACTCCAGTTCCAAGGATCTGACACCCTTATACCAATGCATTAAAAAAAAAAAAAGATTGAGACTGGGTATGGTGGTGGCTCACACCTTTAACCCCAGCACTAAGGAGCCTAAGGCAGGCAGATCCCTGGGAGCTTGAGGCCAGGTTGGTCTACAAAGTGAGTCCAGGACAGTCAAGGCTACACAGGGAAACCTTGTCTCGAAAAACCAAAAAATAAAAAAAAACAAAACAAAAAAAACAAAGCAAAACAAAACCAACTAAACAAACAAACACACAAACAAATAAACAAAAACCCAAAACCAAACCAAACCAAAAAAAAAGTAGAATCAAGTGAGAAACTTGCTCCTTGCTGGTAGTTTCATAGTGCCGAAAGTGGCCAGTGGAGCCTTTATTCCACCATGCTAACCTGCAGGAAGATGAGCTCCCTGGTGCAGCAGTGGCATGAAGGAAACAGGGGCAGACAACCACTTTCTGTCTGGAGTTGAGGCCCGGCCTGCTCCACAGGAAGGAATTCATCACACTTGGTACTGTGAACCTGGTCAAACTCCCACGGTTCAAGAAAACAAAGACCACAGGTGAATACCTATTACTGTTGTTTTACTAAATGGACATGCTGTCAAATTTCCTTCTAAATATATTTGTATTCAAACCCCATAGACTAACGCTGTTCTCGGTCTTGGTCAGAAGAGCTTGTTCTTATGGTGGGCAGTGGTTAATGCAGAGCCTCAGAAATAGTTCAAGCGCTGAGCGTGAGAGTGAGTACTCAGGCTAGGTGGACCGTTTATACCAACCTTCACAGTGCTTAGGGAACAGCACAGAAAAGGTGGCAGAAAGAATGCAAGAGGCAGCCGGGCAGTGGTGGCACACGCCTTTAATCTCAGCACTTGGGAGAGGTAGGTGGATCGCTGTGAGTTCGAGGCCAGCCTGGTCTACAAAGTGAGTCCAGGACAGCTACACAGAGAAACCCTGTCTCGGAAAACAAAATGAACAAACAAAAAAGAATGCAAGAGGTCAAAGATGGGGAGAAGCACTGAGAGGTGCTGTCTCCTGGACACCACATGGCCATTGCACTAATGAACTAACAGCAGCCATGAATATCCACCTGCACAGGACCTTTACAGGATCAAAGCCAGTCAACATTCCTGCACGGATGGGGGAGGCTCTCATGAGCCCCCAGCCCTAGCTGAGGAACTACTGGCAATTGATGGCTACTGGAGAGGGGCAGTCATTTTTCTTTCTTTTTGTTTTTGTTTTGTCTTGTTTGGTTGGTTGGTTTTTCTTTTTCTTTTTTTTTTTTAAGATTTTATTTATTTATTTTATGTATGAATGCTCCATCTGCATATACACCTGTATGCCAGAAGAGGGCATCAGATTCCAGTATAGATGGTTGTGAGCCACTATGTGGTTGCTGGGGATTGAACTCAGGACCTCTGGAAGAGCAGACAGTGCTCTTAACCACTGAGCCATCTCTCCAGCCCCGGTTGGTTGGTTTTTCAAGACAGGGTCTCTCTGTGTTAGCCTTGGCTCTCCTGGACTCGCTTTGTAGACCAGGCTGGCCTCGAACTCGCATCAATCTGCCTACCTCTGCCTCCCGAGTGCTGGGATTAAAGGTGTGTGCCACCACACCCAGCGTTTGTTTGTTTTGGGACAGGGTTTCTTTGTGTAGCCCTGGCTGTCCTGGAACTTGCTCTTTAGACTAGACTGGCCTCAAACTCAGACATCTACCTGCCTCTCCCTCCCCAGTGCTGGGATTAAAGGCGTGCGCCTCCACTGTCCAGCGGTAGTCATTTTTCTTTGGCAGTTGGTAGGTGGCCCATGCTCAGGTAGATGGCTCCATACCCATGTACTAATTAGGGACACTAACTAGATTTGGGGGGGTCATAAAAGAAAGGGAGGTGGGAGGGAGATGTGTTGGGAGTCTGGAGGGAATGAAGGGGATAGTGTGGGTATAGATGTGATCAAGACATACTGAATACACGCACGAAAATAACAAAGAATAAATAGAAATGGTTCTCTGTGTGTGTGCGCGCGCGCGCACGCATGTGCTGTGCACATGTGCAAGAAATATCAGGGCTGAGGAGTATAGTTCTGTTGCAGAGCATTTGTCTTGCACGCACAAGGCCCTGGCTCCCATCCTCAGCACCGACACGATAAATACATATAACACTAACACTGGTTTTTTTGAGAGATCTTTTTCTTCTTACTCTAGAAAGTCAGTTGCTGACCTTGATATTAAACCGAAGGGGAGTTTATTAAGAAAACGACATGGGGCTGGGGAGATGGCTCAGTGGTTAAGAGTGCTGATTGCTCTCCAAGCACCCAAGCGTGAGCTCACAACTGCCTATAACTCCAAGATCTGACACCCTCACACAGACATACATGCAGACAAAGTACCAATGCACACAAAATTAAAACAAATAAATTATTTAAAGAAAATGAAATATAATTGCCGGGTGTGGTGGCGCACGCCTTTAATCCCAGCACTCTGGAGACAGAGGCAGGCGGATCGCTGTGAGTTCGAGGCCAGCCTGGTCTACAAAGTGAGTCCAAGACAGCCAAGGCTACACAGAGAAGTCCTGTCTCGAAAAACCAAGGAGAGAGAGGTGGGGGGGGGGCAGGGGGAATAACCAAATGTCAAATGTAGCTGTCCTGGGCTTAGAAGATCAACAATTCCACTTGTAGTGTACATAAGAACATAGGTGGGGGGCAGGGGCAGGGGTTCAGTGGCTAGAGGAACATGCTGCGCTTGTAGAGGACCCAGGTTCAATTTCCAGTACCCACCTGGCTGCTCGTAAACACTTGTAACTGCAGTTCCAGGGGCTCTGATGCCCTCTTCTGGACTCTGAGGTCACCTGCACTCATGTGGTGTACATATGTAAATGCAAGCATGGGGGCTGAAGTGATAGCTCAGGGGATAAGAGGACTGGTTGCTCTTTTAGAGTACCTAGGTTTGATTTCCAGCACTCATATGGCAGCTCATAACTGTGTTTTGTTTTGTTTTTAGTTTTTCAAGACAGGGTCTCTCTCTATAGCCTTGGCTGTCCTGGACCCACTTTGTAGACCAGGCTGGCCTGGAACCCACAGCGATCTGCCTGCCTCTGCCTCCCGAGTGCTGAGATTAAAGGCGTGTGCCACCACCGCCCGGCTGACAGCTCATAACTCTGGTCCTATATATCAGTTATATATCTGTTATATATCTGTAACTCCAGTCCTAAGGGATCTGATGCCCTCTTCTGGCCGCTTTGTGCACTGCATGCACATGGTGCACATACATACACATAAACAAAATAATAAAATTCTTTTAAAGGCCTTTAAAAGAAAAGATAGATGGTAAGAGCAGTGAGAGGGAAAATGTTTGATCATTGCACAGACATCTGAGGAAAACTACACTTCAGTGAAAAAGGAAAGGAAGTGACTCCTTGAGGAGAGGTGACTCATAAGAAGCAGATGCCCTGTTGATTCTGGAGAACAAGAGCCAGCTGGGCAAACAGTGTAGGGGTGGACACAGCTCAGAAAAGGATTGCTCAAGCTTGTTATGTGTTTGTTTTCATGGAAAAGGAGCCTGTAGGTGCTGACACTGGGCAAGCTTGTGAACAGGTGGCAGAGTCACTGATGGCTGCTGGATGGAGTTGAGAGGCCAGACTTGGGCAGGTGAAGGGGGAAAGTCTGGCAAGGAGGGACAAAACAAGGCAAGCCCTTGGTTCTGGGAGAACTGAAGGATGCTCAACAAATCATCACAGGGCCTTTGGCCTAAAGAGTGAGGTGAGAGCCAGCTAACAAACACCAAAGATGACTCCATAGTAAACTAGCTTTGTGAAATGTTGCCAGAACATTTCGGTTAAACAGACTTCTGGGTTTGTTTTGTTTTGATGTGTATGAGTGTTTTGCCTGCATGTAGGTCTGTGTATCATGTGTGTTCCTGGTGCCTAAGAAGGCCCCAAGAGGGTATCAGATCCCCTGGAACAGGAGTTATACATTGTTGTGAGCTGCCATGTGGGTACTGGGAATCAAACCTGCGTCCTCTGGAAGAGCAGCCAGTGCTTTTAACCACCTAACCATCTCTCCCGGTCCTCTTTTTTTTCTTTTCTTCCTTCCTTTTTCTTTTTTTTTTTTTTTGCGGGGGGGGGGGGGTTGTTTGCTTTGTTTTTTTTTTTTTTTTTTTTTTTTAGACAAGGTTCCTCTCTGTAGCCTTGGCTGTCCTGGACTCACTTTGTAGACCAGTGCTGGCATTAAAGGCGTGTGCCACCACTGTCCAGCTTAAAGCCCTGGATTTGATTCCAAGCAGCACTGCATAAAACTGGGCATGGTGGCGTACTCCTTTAATGCTGGCATTTGGGAAGCAGAGGCAGGTGAATCACTGTGAGTTCGAGGCCAGCCTGGTCTACAGAGTGAGTCCAGGACAGCCAAGGCTACACAGAGAAATCCTGTCTCAAAAAAAAAAAAAATCCAAGGCTTCAGACATGCTAGGCAATCACTTTACCAAGTGAGCTACAGCCACCCCCCCCTCACCCCCCCCCCCCCACATCCTGGAGACAGGGGGTAACTATGTATCCCAGGCCAGCCTATTATCATCTTTCTGCCTCGGCTGTCCAAGTGCACATGAATTGCCATCAAGTCTGGCTTGGGCTAAACTTCCTTTAAAGATCCTTTCTGAAAACAGAATCGGTCCTAAACCATGTGGCAGGGCTAAGGCTATATATAGATCTGCGAGAAGATCAAGAGGTTTCACAGATAGGAAAAAGAGTGGGGGAGGGGGCACTGCAGAGGCTGGCATTCGGGAAGGTGGGAGGCAACTCTCTAATGCTGTGGTTCTCAACATTCCTAATACCGCGACCCTTTAATCCAGCTCATGATGTGGTGACTCCCAACCATAAGGTTATTTTTGTTGCTACTTCATAACTGTGCTTTTGCTGCTGTTATGAATTGTGGTGTAAATATCTGTGTTTTCCGATGGTCTTTGGTGACCCTTTCGAAAAAGTTGTTTGACCCTTCAGATGGGACAGGACCCACAGGTTGGAAACCACTGCTCTGAGGCAAAGTCCACCAACTAGCTTTGTGGGTCCAATTTACTGTACGGAACAAGCCTAAAGTGTGGTGCTGGAAAATCTTCACATGATGTCCTCAGGGATGGCTGCTTGGCAAAAGATGAGGAAAACTTTTTACCTTGAGCTGGAAAAGGTAGGGGCTCCACTTCTCAGAATCTTATCTCATTTTGAAACTGTATATTATGGGAAACTTTCTCATTAGTCCTAAGAGTTTGTCAAGAGACTTCCTTTTTCTTCTTTTCATTCATTCATTCTTTCTTTCTTTTTCTTTGAGACAGGGTCTCACCGTGTAGCCCTGGCTGTCCTGTAACTCATGTAGACCAGGCTGGCCTCAAACTCAGATATCTGCCTGCTTCTGCCTCCCAAGTGCTGGGATTAAAGATATGTACCAGTTTCTGGCTTATACTAATTTCTTTATGCCGAGCACTTCTGAGGCATCATGAAAACTGATTAGTTGCTATATTATAAATTAGAGGCCAGTTTGACCTTCATGAGATCTCATCTCGACCCCCCCCCCAAACTAATTAATTAACCCTAGAATTTTCTCAAAGTACTTCAAAATATTCTGTGAAGCTAAGCTGGGCGGGACAAAGATCTACTTAGCTTTCACTGTTCCCTGCTTGTTTTGGCTTTTTGAGACAGGATCCAATGTAAGCGGAGGCTAGCCTTGAACTTCTGACCCTTCAGCCTCTACCTCCCAAGTGCTAGGATTCCAGGCATGAGCCACCAAGCCTGAGCTCTCCCTGCCTCTGTTTCTGCTCTTGGTTTCTCTCCCCACCCCCATCTCTTTCTTTTCTCTCCTTCCCTTCTCCTCTTCCTTCCTTCTATTTATTTCTGAGCACCAGGGATTGAACCTTGCGCCATGTGCATGTTGGGCACTCTACCCCTGAGCTATACCCCCAGCCAAAATCCATTCTTCAGTCTTTAATGGTTGCCAGCATTGCACAACATCCATAAATATGTGCTCCCCCCCCCACACACACCATTGCTGAAGATCTAACTCAGAATCTGTCACATACCAGGCAAGCACTTTACTGAGCTAAACCCTTAATCCAATATAGACAATGTTTATGTGTAAGTTAAATAAATAAAAGGCAATTCCCTGTGAGCTAATTCCAAAAGAAAGTGAAAAATATGAATCCATCTCTCATGTCACTGTCCCATGCGCCTGTCCCTCAGGAAAGGGCCATAGCTGGTCACAGTGGAAGACAAGTTCATAATCCCATCAGTACTGTCTGACTTAGACGGAAACAAGATTTTCTTCTGTTTCTGCTTCTCCTGCTCAGCCCAGGCCTTTAGCTCTCATCCCAGGTTCTTGCTTCCTTACATCGTACAGAACCACACGTGTCCTTTCTATTTCTGCATTAGGTATTATAGAAGCCTACAATATTTCTGCATTAGGTATTATAGAAGCCTACAAAGGAGACGTGTAAAAGTCCCATGAGCAGGCACAGGTTCTCTCGGGTGTGGGGTTCTGATGATTGACATTTTCCTTGCACTGCAGTTTCTGACCAGAGGGTATTTCCTCTGGAGATTATCTGAAGGGATTAACACTGAGTGTTTCCCTCAGCAGATCTCACCCTGTGGTGCATCTGACTTAAGTGTGAACTTGGAATAAATACAGGTTTGCCTCACCCAGAAATCCCCTGGGTCTGCAGTGAGAAGCAAAGACATGGGGTTCTAACAGCCCAGCAAGCCACTCTGCCAGCATTGATGGTCTCCCTGGTCCTCTCTCCCTGCCTCTCCCATTTCTTCCAGGTCTCATGTAACATTGGGTGAACTAACATTTCCTACATAGCTACGACCTTGGTATCCTAATCCTCCTGCCTCTGACTCCCAAGTTCTTGGATCACAGGTGTGCACTGCCTCGCCCAGTGTGTGGAGTGCTGGGGATTGACTCAGGACTTCCTGCATTCTAGATAAACACTCTACCAACTGAGATTTATCCTATGTTTATGTTTTTGTTTTTGTTTTTTTTTGAGACATTTCTCTGTGTAGCCCTGGCTGTCCTGGAATTCACTCTGTAGACCAGGCTAGCCTTGAACTCACAGAGATCCACTGTCCTCTGCCTCCCAAGTACTGGGATCAAAGGAGTGTGCTACTACCTAGATCCTTTATTTCTAAAAAAGCCATTTTCTTTTTTCTCCCCCACTCCTCTGTGCTAGGGATGACATGAGAGCCTTGCATAGGCTACGCAAACACTCTGTCACTGAAGTACATATCCAACCCTACTTCAATATGCCTTTGCTTAATTTTTTTCCTGATTTTTTTGTTTTAAAATAACAATGACAAACATTTTATAAAAGGAAAACTAACGATTCCAAATCAATTGTCCAAGCCTAAACATATTATTTTTGTGGCTCCAGTCTTTGATCATATGTACAGATTTAGCAGCACTTTTATCATAAAAAAAAATTCAGCTGGGTGGTGGTAGCCCATGCCTTTAATCCCAGCACTTGGGAGGCAGAGGCAGGCTAATGAGTTTGAGGCCAGCCTGGTCTACAAAGAGAGCCCAGGACAGTCAAGGCTACACAGAGAAACCCTGTTTCAAAAAACCAAAAAAGAAAAAAAAAAGAAAAAAAAAAAAAAAGAATCATGCAACCATATAGTGACAGTAATTGCATAATATTCCATTGAGTATTCCCCTACTAGTGGGCCTTTGAGCTATGCCTTTACTTTTAGTTGTAGAGGAAATGACAGCAAAAAGTTCAACATGTGTGGATTTGAGTTTTCTTTCCAGTCAGTTCCCTTGGGCAATTTTGTGGGAATCTGGTTATTGGGTCAAAGGATATGAGCTTTTTTTTTTTTTATGACTCTTGTTAATGATTACTAAATTGCTTCTCCAATGATTGAACAGATCTGTAGAGCGCCAGCTCCCTGGCATAATCCCTGAGGTTTCAAGCATGGGTGGCCAGCACTACAGATCTAGTCCATTTTCTCATGACAGATGGACGATGTGGCTTCATTTTGTCACTCATATTACATTACCAAGAAGCCAGGAATCCTAACCAGGATGGAGTGAATAGTGGCACTGCAGCCTGACTCAGAGACTGTCTCCAGTATTGTCCTTGTATCATCTTTGTTTCTTAAAGAACTCTGGGAAGTTGGAACTTTCGAGAAAATTATTATTCGAGAGGGCAGAGGCAGGAGGATCTCTGTGAGTTTGAGGCCAACCTGGTCTACAAAGTGGGTCCAGAACAGCCAAGGCTACACAGAGAAACCCTGTCTTGAAAAACCAAAACCAAAACCAAAACCAAAACAAACAAAACAAAACAAAACAAAAAAGCAGGAGGAGGACCAGAGTGTGCCCCCTCACGTTGGGGCACTCTGGGCTCTAGGGTTGCTAAACTCAGGCTGTCAGGCCTGCATGACCAGTACTTTTAGCCACTGAGCCATCTTGCTGGCCCAGAAGATCTTACTGCCTCTCACAGGTGAGAAAAGGATGGAGAGAAAGACCTAGGAACTTTCCCAGAGGTACTGAAGTAGGGCTTGAACTCTGTCACCCAAAGAACTGAATTTCCTACCATCATTTTCTGAAGTAGTGAGATACTTCAAAAGTCATAGCTGCGTTGGCCAAAAAAAAAAAAAAAAAAAAAAAAAGGGATATAACAGTTTTGGAAGGCTGAAGATGACCACAGTGCTCTTTGGCCACTGCCATCAAGAGGTAGAATTTACCCTGGCTCAGGGAGTAAGAACGCTTGCTGCACAACCACAGAGACCTGGACGCAGCTCCTAGCATCCAGGGAAAAAGCCACAATGGCCACAGATACCCACAGGGCAGAGACAGGAGGACTCCTGGGGCTGCTGGTTGCTGGACTTATTCCAGGTTCAGTGAGAGACTGTCTCAATAGAATTAAGTGGAGAGGGACAGCAGGACACCCAATGGCTTTTGCATGCATGGTCAGTAAACATACACCACACATCATGTAGTCACAGAGAGAAAGGGGGGCGGGGAGGGAGAAAGTGCTACGTATCATGAAGCTATTGATTCCAGGAGCCCATGGAGGTACTGAGATCCAAGGTGTTCAACGCACTTTTATAAAGTGGTCTCTTCTGTGCACATAACCTGCTCATATCCTGCCATGTGCTTTTAAAAATTGTCTGAGACAAGGTCGTAACAGAGCACAGGTTGGCCTCCAACTCAAGGCACAGTTCCTGCTCTAGCTGCCTACTGGATAGGATTACAGACCAAATGGGTGTGTCACTGTCTGGTTCTCACACGCACTTTTTATAATTTCTTTTTGTATCTTTTGTACATGCATGCACATATGTGGGTGTGGGTGTGTACATGGAGACCCGAGTAGGAATTCCGGTGTTTTCTCTACCGATCTCCACCATAGTACTTTGAGACAAGGTCTCTCAGTGAGTTAGAAGATTGTTATTTGAGCTAGTCTCGCTAGCCAATGAGCTTTGGGGATCTGCTTGTGTCCACTGCCCAGTACTGAAGTTGCAAGAACACACAGCCTCACTCCATCTTTTATTTGTTTTTGGTTTTCCCAAGACAGGGTTTCTCTGTGTAGCCTTGGCTGTCCTACACTCACTTTGTAGACCAGGCTGGCCTTGAACTCACAGCGATCTGCCTGCCTCTGCCTCCCTAGTGCTGGGATTAAAGGCATGTGCCACCACGCCCGGTCTCACTCCATCTTTTATGTGGGTGCTTAGGATTTGAATTCAGGTCCTCCTGCTTGTATGGCAGTTATGAGCCTACTGGGCATTCCCCCCAGTAGGTCACGTGTTCTTTAAACCATTTCTAGAAAGTTCATAATATTTAACAAAGCACAGATGCCCTATAGTTAGTTCACTGGTTATAGGATATAGTAAATAACAACAAGAAAACAGACTCTTTTTTTTTGAGACATGGTCTCACTATGATTCCCTGGCTGGCCTGGGACTCACTATATAGACCAGGCTAGCCTTGAACTCAAAGATCTGCTTCTCTGCCTTCTGAGAACTGGGGTTAAAAGTGTGAATCACTATGACTGGCCTAAGATAATCTTGATGTATACCTAGCCTGGCTTTGAGTTCAGAGTCCTTTTCTTTGCTTCAATTGCCCATGTCCTGGGATCTCAGATGTTTGTTTTCTGAGAATTGTCAATTCTCAGATGATTTGCTGTTGTTTTGTTTTGTTTTTTCCCTTAGATGATTTGATCCATGAACATGGACCCTTGGGGATATGAAAGGTCAATTATATATCACTTCCTTTTTTTCTTTTTTCGTTTCTTTTCTTTTTTTCTCTTTGGTTTTTCAAAAGAAGGTTTCTCTGTGTATCCTTGGCTGTCTTGGAACTCACTCTGTAAACCAGGCTGGCCTTGAACTCACAGTGATCCACCTGCCTTTGCCTCCCAAGTGATGGGATTAAAGGTGTGAGCTACTAACGCCCGGCTTCACTTTTTTCTTTTATATCAGATTTTAAGGCATCTATCAGCCAGAATTTGATTTTTATAAACAATTGTTTTTTGTTTCTTCATACACATACATTCATCAGCCATGTATTATGGGTTTTTAAAAAATGTTACATAGAGTGCTGGAGAGATGGCTAAGGGGTTAAGAGCACTGTCTGCAGTCAGGCGTGGTGGCATACACCTTTAATCCCAGCACTTGGGAGGCAGAGCCAGGAGGATCGCTGTGAGTTCGAGGCCAGACTAGTCTACAGAGTGAGTCTGGGACAGCCAAGGCTACACAGAGAAACCCTGTCTCAAAAAAACCAAAAAAGAAAAGAAAAGAAAAAGATTACATAGATGTGACTAGAGGAATGATGGCTCAGTGGGTAAAGTGCTCATCCCATAAGCATGAGGACCTGACTTCAGATGTCCCAGCACCCATATGAAAGCCAGGCATGGAGAAGGCACAGATCTGTAAAGCCAGTGCTGTGGGACAGAAAAAGGTCGATCCTGGGAGGTTGGGACTAGCCAGCCTCGCTGAAAAAGTAAGCTCCAGTTTAAGTGAGAGACCCCCATCTAAGACAGACAGACAGACAGACAGACAGACAAGTAGAGAGCCATCAAGATAGGTTCACTGGTAGAGACAAGCCTGGTGACCTAGTTTGATCCCTAGAACCCACGTAAAGGTGGAAGTAGAAAATAAATTCTATAAAATTGTCCTCTGACCATACACATAGTAATCTCTCTCTCTCTCTGTCTGTCTCTCTGGTTTTTCAACACAGGACTTCTCTGTGTAGCCCTGGCTGTCCCAGACTCGCTTTGTAGACCAGGCTGGCCTCGAATTTACAGAGCTCCACCTGCCTCTGCCTCCTGAGTGCTGGGATTAAAGGTGTGTGCCACCACGGCCCAAGGCACTTTTCTTTTCTTTTAAATCCATGTAGTCTTTAAATGGCACACCCAGTATCTAATTAAAGAAGCAAAACATAATTAGTTATTGATGACCGATATTAAGTTGATTCAAAAGGTTTTATTTTAGCCAGGCACTGTGGCACACATCTGCAATCTCAGCATTTGAGAGACCAAACCAGGAGGAATGGTGAGAGTCAGTTTGAGCCATCCTGGCCTATACAATGAGTTCCAAGCCAGCCTTGGCAACATAGCAAGGCTCTATCTAGAAACAACAACAATAATAAAAATGAGCCCATGTATGCTGGCACAGACCTACAATCCTATCTCTCAGAAGGCAGAGTTAAGGAGATCCATGATTAGCTCCAGGCCACCAAGGTCTACAACAGCCATCCTCTCTCCCCAAGTAACAAAATCTGCAGTTACAATGTTTCCAAATGTAGAGTTTCAAATGTAGAGTAGTACTGGCTACTATTAGATCCTTGCATGGTCACAATGTTTCAATGCCCACACCTTCTCTGTACTCTAGGCAGATCTACAATGGTTTGTAATGCGGAAGCGTTTTTTCTGGGGTGAGGGTTTCTTTCCCTCTTTCGTTGACAGTTTTACTATGTTGCCCAGCCTGACTACCAACTTGCTATGTAGCCAAATTCAAGGACGATCTTGAACTTTTCTGTTGTTTGTTTTTGGTTTTTTTTGAGACAAGCGAGTGTTTCACTGTGTAGCTCTGACTGTCTTGGAACTCACTCAGTAGACCAGGCTGTCCTCTGATTCTCAGAGATCCGCCTGCCTCTGCTGGGATTAAAGGCATGGGCCACCAGTGCCCAGCTGACCTTGAACTTCTTAGCCTTTTATTTATTTATTTATTTATTTATTTATTGAGCTTCTTATCTTTTTGCCTCCACCAGTGTTAGGATAACAGGCCTGTGCAGCCACGACCAGTTTGTGCAATACTGGGAATCAAATCTAGGGCTTTGTGTATGCCTAGGCAGGCATTCTCTCAGATGAGCTGAATCTACCGCACTTTAGAACGAGGAGAGCCAGAAAATGTTTCTAGACAAATAGCAGGGCAAAGTGTGGAAGCTGAGGACAATGGAAATTCTGCTCCATGGTGCCAGCTCCTATACTGTACCCCGCCTCCCCCCACCTCTCCTGGAAAGAGGGCACCTTGGCCATCTCACCCACAGGGAAGCTCAGGTTTCCCTGAGTTACTTGAGATTTCTGGATTGCCCTCCTGCAGTATTGTACAGAGCAGCTATGCAAACTGCCCAGATAAACACAGCACATGGGATTACCTAGATCCAAGCATCCAAGTAGCTGTACACTGGCATCCAGCAAGCTTAGTAGCCTCTGGGAGGGTCCTAACTGTTCCCTCTCAGGAATCCAATGAATGAGCTAATGGGCTTGCTTTTCTACCTGCATTAGTTTTGCCATCACGGAAAGCTTACATTAGCTTAGGCGCGTAGTTTTAGGTAGACTCCACCCTGCTAAGAGTGTGTAGATTTCTGTATGCTCCAGTTCCAAGCAGAAATGCCCAGTAGAAGAAGCTGGGAAGAGTGGAAGGGTGGGGCTCCGGGAAACGGTCCATTATACCTAGGCCAGCTGCACACTGAACAGGAGAAGGGCAGCCGGGACTGGAGAAATTCCTAAGAAGTAGTTCTTGGTGGCAACTGGCCTGGGCTATGGTTATCTGAGGCCCCTTCATCAAAGCCACCTGCACAAGGGCCCTGCCCTGTGAGGCCAAAGGGGAGGCAGGTAACCCCTCCCTTTCCTTTGATGACTTGCTCTCCGAGGGCTCAGGAGAGGAGGGTACTGCGTTAGTTTATGAAGGCTGCAGTAGCTGAGTTCAGTAATGACAACTAGAAAGTAACTGTCACCTGCTTCTGGAGGAAAGCCTGTGTCAGTGTGTGCCCTGGCAGCTGTGGAGGAATGGTTCCCGGCCTTTCCCCAGCCTTCTCTTGCATTCCGTTCTCATATGGTGATCTCTCTGTCTCACTGACTTTGTGACTCTACTTATAAGAGCCTATAAGACTCTACTTATAAGAGCTGATGAGCCACACACCCAGTGGGTGGAATTAGGGTTTCTTCTTATAGCAATGGTTCCCAAACTGCAGGTCGTATATCAGATATCCTGCATATCAGATATTTATGTGATGATTCATAACAGAAGCAAACTTAGTTACGAAATAGCAACAAAAATAATTTTATGGTTGGGGGGTGGGGTCACTACAACATTAGCAATTGTATTAAAGGGTTGCAGCATTAGGAAGGTTGAGAACTGCTTTTTTTTTTTCTTTTTGGTTTTTTGAGACAGGGTTTCTCTGTGTTGTTAGCCTTGACTCTCCTGGACTCGATTTGTAGACCAGACTGGCCTTGAACTCACAGTGATCCACCTGCCTCTGCCTCCTGAGTGCTGGGATTAAAAGCATGTGCCACCACGCTCAGCGAGAATTAATGTCTTCTTAGAACCCTAGTCCTACCGGAATAGTGTGACCTCCACTCAGCACCTGAAACAGTCTAAAAATTGGGATGCATTTGGATGCAAAGGGGGGTTAGGACTTTATCTTTTTTTTTTTTTTTTTTTAGAGGACACAATTTTCCTCATAACAGATGCTTTTCTCTGTGTAAAACTGCTCCCTGAGGGTATGGGTAAAGCCAGTCCATTAGTCAGTGGGTTGTGAGCCTGAAAGCTTGCCTTTGTTGCTGGCTGTGACTAAGGGATATGAAACAGGAACACATTATAATAGGAGGTTTTGAGGTTAAAGGATTAGGATAAAGACTTTTGCTCCCTGCTGGGGATGAAGTGTTGGGGAGTACTGGTTACTCACATGTGGTTAGAGTTGTCCCCCAACCTCTCTCACTGAGCCTCTAGGAGTATGCCCTGCAGATATACAGGCCTGGGGCATAACTAAGAGCGTTTTCTTTGTAGGGGACTTGGAGGTAGTGTGGAGAGCAGGAGGAGCCCCTTTAGTGTATGCACATAAAGGAGATAGCTCAGATTTACCCTCCCTTGGGATGTCTTTGTGGACTCTTCCAAAAGAAATGGGAGGATGCTTCTCAGAGATGTGCCCTTGAGATGCAGGGATTGCTAAGGCGAAGACTAAAGGGACTTCACCGGAGGTTAGGCTGTAGCTTAGTTGGGAGAGTGCCCTGGGTTTGGTCTCCAGTCCAGGCCACATAAACCAGGGTTGTTACGCACATGTGTGACACCAGCACTCTAGAGCAGGTGGCATCTCGTCAGGCCTACACGCCCACCACGCCCGGCTGCCACACCCAGATTTTTTTTTTTTTTTTGGTTTTTCGAGACAGGGTTTCTCGGTGTAGCCTTGGCTGTCCTGGACTCACTTTGTAGACCAGGCTGGCCTCGAACTCACATCGATCCACCTGCCTCTGCCTCCCGAGTGCTGGGATTACAGGCATGCGCCACCACGCCCGGCTGCCACACCCAGATTTTAACAAGCGTGCTGAGGGTCTGAATTCTCAGGCCTTCATGCCTGTACAGCAAGCGCTTTTACTGCTTGTGCCTTTAAGAGATCTCCCCAGCCCCTTGTTTTTACTATTATTTTTCCCTCTCTTTTCTTGCTCTTCTCCCTTTCTTCTTTAAAACACTCCCCACTTTGAGTCAGGTATGGTGATGCACAGCTGTCTGAGCATCTAGGAGACTAACATGAAGGAATCACAACTTTGAGGCCAGCCTGGGTTACCTAATAATAACCTACCTAAAGGAAAGCAACAACAACAACAACAAATCCTCAAATGTGTGTACAAGTGTGTGTGTTCCCTGCTTACACTTTTTAAATTTTACATATCTCTATTTTCTACCCATTCTCCTTTGATGCACAGATTTGCCCATCCAACTCAGTTGCTATTTGCAAAACAACAGTACAAAGTTAACAGGTCCCAAATAAACCAAAAGCTTGTCTACTGGTACTTCCCCTATTCTTGCTTCCCACAGCAACTCAAGCCAGAGGGATTAGCATCCCCTGCTGCCCTTTCCTTAACCACAACAGCTTGAATGAGTCTTGTCCCTCCACTTCCAACATCCACAGAGTCACCAAAGTGTTGGATCGTCAGTCCAGGCCAACATCTCGTCTCAGATGAGTTAACCGTTGTACCTTCTTGTCTGCTCCCTTCTGCCATAGCCAGCCACTAGTCCACTATTTACAGAACGGGTATGGCTGGACTTTAAGTTGGGGTGGGGTGGGGTGGAGAGATGGCTCCGTGGCTAGGAGCACCTTCCAGAGGACCAGAGTTTGGTTCTCAGCCTCCACATGGAGGCTCTAAACTGGTCTGTAGCTCTGGTTCCAGAAGGTCTAATAGCATCATCTGGCCTCCACAAGCACCAGGTAGGAACACACAGTGATATGTGTACTTGTATGTGGACAAACAGCATATACATAAAATAAAAATCTTTTGAAACATTTTTTTGGGGGGCATTTACTTTGAGGTAGTACCTCAACTTTGTAGCCCAGCATACCTTGAAATTGTGACAATCTTCCTGCCTCCGCTTCCCAAGTGCCGGCTCATGAAATAAATGAGTTACACATGAAACTATATATGAAATTATATTTACCACTCAGTAAGCATACAGTCTCTTTTTAAAATTTAAATTCACATTTGATCACCAGTGAAGAGGCATGTGAGCCGGGCGTGGTAGCGCATGCCTTTAATCCCCGAATTTGGGAGGCAGAGCAGGCGAATCACCGTTTGAGGTCAGCCTGGTCTACAAAGCAAGTCTAGGACAGCTAAGGCTACACAGAAAAACCCTGTCTTGAAAAAACCACCCCCACCAAAAAAAAAAAAAAAAAAAAAAAAAAAAAGAGAGAGAGAAAGAAAGAAAGTGGCCCATGGCCTCTATAAGGCCTACACTTGGGGAGGTGGAGGCAGGAGGATCGGGAGTTCAAGGTCAGCCTCCGCTACCTTGCCAGTGTAGGTTACATGAGAGGCAAGTCTCCGGGTATCAAAATAAACAAGCAAGAAACAAAAAGTGCCTGGGTTTTAAGGATCAGAGCAGGGCTAGCGGGCAGGCGGAAAGCCTGTCCTATGCAACTGTCTGAAGGTAGTTTATTTTCTCAAGTTGTTGGGGGGGAGGAAGTGACTCATGGTGACCACGAATCTTTCTTCGAAGGCAAACTTTCCAAAAAACCCAAATCATTTAGAGGAAAGTCACTTCGACATCACTGAAGTTGAGAAAATGGGAAAGCAACTTGCATTCGAGTGCTACACAGTATCCATATTACTGATCAATTAATGGCCACCTTACTCGCAATGCTATACCATAACTCGCAACATTACCGGGAAACTAAATTCCTAGGCAAGGGCAACATTGTAGCCTTGTCCCTCACCATTCCAAGGCAGGAACCTGGCTGACAGCTGGTTAGAAGCAGAGCTCCGACACCTGCCAAGTTCATTGTGCCCAGCACGCAGACACTGGTAACACAACCCTGCCCTTGTTGCGAGACGTAGGGTCGGCTACACCCAGCGGAGACTATAATTCCTCTCGCGAGAGCACCAGCAGGGCGGGACCGAGCGGCGCCGGGATGTCAGCGGAGCGCTCCAGACCGCCGCCCCTCTTGGCGCAGCTGGGAGAGAGGCGCGCGCAAGTAGAGAGAGGGAGCGGCCGATGGTGCGCACGCGCAGAAGAGCTAGCTGGCAAGGGGTGGGGCAAGGGCCCGAGGGCGAGGGGCGGGGCCTTGCGTCGCGCCGCGGGCACGTCGTTGCGCGTCCTCAGTATTTAATGTCTCTGTGTTCGCCCGGCCTAGGCTAGCACGTGGGGGAGCGGCCGAAGCGCTGTGTATCGCTGCGGGGCACAGCCGCAGGCCTAGGTCGCGGCCGGGGGGGTGGTGGCGGGAGGACTGTGTACCTTGACGGTCGCCCGGGAGCAGGTAAGTGGCAGCTGACACGGGCATCCGCCTGCGGGCCCGGAGGGAAAGCGAGTTGGGGTGATGGGGAGCCTGAGCTGCAGGTGCAGTGTGCGACGCGTGCGGCAGGTGCTCCAGGGACGGAGAGGCGTGTGCACGGCGCCAGCTGTCAAGCGGACGGGATTGTACCTTGGTGGCCAGCGCGCCCCCTGGCTCTCCTCCCGTGTCCGGCGGTCTGCCTGCGGGCTGCTGCTGACAGATAAGCGTGCGCTGAGCTCGGGGCGCCGTTCTGAGCTGCTGCTTCCCCCTCCCATCCCCCGCAGTCACTGGCCTCTAGGATGGAGATGAAGGCGCAATTCCCCGGGCGCCCCGGTGCGCCTCAACTTTCCCAGTGCTGGCTCACCCTCCTGGGTAGCGAACCCGACCGCGTCCCACCCAAGGTCGTGCAGTCTCTCTAGCGTTTACTTTTCAAAGGTCGTGTGTACCCAGTTTGAGCGTGGAGAGGAGGCAGCAGGGCTGCCTCTGTCCAGGACCCAGTGCCCACGGCGAAAGAAGAGGTCCTTGGGGACCCCTTCCCTGGCCGAGGGTTCGAAGTTGGAATTGGTCACTTTCAGAGCTTCGCCTAACTTCTGGGCCCGGTTGACTCGCTCTGGGTTGGCCCGGTAGTGATGGCAAACCGGAGCAGGTAGGCAATGTTCCTGGAGTTCAGTGTCGCGAACTATTGGAACGGGCTGTGCTGTCGCAGCGGGGAGGCTGGGATGCCAGACAGGTCCCTAGCCTATTGGCGGTGGAGGACTGGAAGAACAGTTAGGGTCTGGAGGTCGAGGGCTTCGGTGTCTGAAAGGGGATTAGAGTTTGTGGCTCCGTAAGCATGTCCCAAGAGGAGGAGGACCTCTAACGCGAGGTGCCTGCTAATTTCTGGCCTGGGGGGGGGGCGTCTAGGCTCAGTGATCTGGAGGGACTTTGGGGGAACTTTGCCAGGATTATAGGTAAGAAACGAGACCTCCGGACGCGTCGAGGGGCCGACTTGTGTCTACTACTCCTATGCCCTAGGTTATGGCTTTTCCTGTTTCCTTTACGCGGGAGGAAGGTGCTGATGATTGGTATTGGGCTGTGCCTAGGAGACCTCTGGGAAGCCCTGTGCATAACGGCATCTTTCTCCTCCGGGAAATGCCTCGAGCGACCAGTACCTTTCTACCCTTGGGCTGTGGCTAACACAAACCTGGTGGACTTCGCTCCAGGTGCGAGTGGAGGCTTCTCAAACCTGGTGGGGTAGGGTGTATGTGTAGGGCAATTAACTTGAGGTTAAACTGCCGCTCTTTCCCTTACTGAAGTTGAGGCTGCTTGGAATTTAAATTTAATGCCTGCAGTGAAATCAGGGCTGCTGGACCTAATATATGTTGCTTTGCCACCTCCCTCTATACCCGTGTATTCCAATTACCATCCTTGAGCACCGTTCACACACACAAAAAAACTATTCCTTCTTGAAATCAATAACCCGCACGCTCATTTAACTGCAAAATATTTCCCAAATTAGTAACTGTGGGTTTTTTGTTTTTAGGGCTAGCTTCCCCCCCCCCCCCACTTTTTCCTCTATAGGCTTGCCTGTCCTAGACACCCTTTGGTTTTGTAAAGCAGGCCAGCATCGAATTTACAAAAGATCCACCTGCCTCTGTTTCCCTGAGGGCTGGGATTAGAGCGACTGTCTCCCAGCTCCCATTCCTCTTTTAAAGCTACAAAACACTTATAAATTCTGTGAAGGAGTTGCTCTCTTTTCAGATCCTTCTCTTACTGGCATTTAAGTGGCTCACCTGCAGATTATTTAGGACCCTTTCAGAGCCGGAGGGACAAGGGAAGTTATATGTTTGGGGAGCTTTTTCTAACTTGGTGTTGAACCGCCTCTCACCTCTAACCTGTTTTGTAGGTTCTGGGTAATTCCTGGGTGTAGTCTTGTGAAATATAAAAGAAATGGCCTTGGGTTAGAGGAGGGCCTCGTAGCCTACAGATATGCAAATCAGTAAAGCCACAATTTGGGAATTCAGTAGGCTTCGGTCTGCAGTGTGGGCGTGGCTAATCCAACCCAGCGTGGTAAAACCTAGTCTGGGTCTAGTTAGTGAGTTTGTGTCTATGCGGAGTTCCTTAAGGGAGCCGCTCGCATCTCCCAGCTGTTTGTAGAAATTGCATTCACACTTGGCCACTGCTGGGTAACAGCAGAGATACAGGTATCTGTTGTACGATGCCTGCTCAGATGCTAAAAGCGATGTGTCGGGTTGCGGAGCATCAATACTTTAAAGCAATTTGTCTGGCTACCCGGTAACCCAGATTATATTTGGACCTGCTCCCCAGGCTGGTCGTAGTCAGAGTTTGTGGAGGAAGGTAGTTTTAACTTCCAGTTTTCCCTTTCTCGTTCTAAATATGGATGGAGATCATATTTAAGATTTGAAGCTGGGCGTAGTGGTGCATACCTTTAGTACCCCCACTCGGGAGGCAAGAGGCAGGAGGTTTGCTGTGAGTTCAAGGCCAGCCTGGTCTACAAAGTGAGTCTGAGACAGCCAAGGCTACACACAGAGACCTTGTCTCTGAACCCCGCCTCCCTACTGCCTCCCAAAAAAGTCTTGGGACGATGCCAGGTATATGGTAGGCATATACCATACTTAATTATGGCATCCCTCCCACGCAATCCTTGTGTTTGACTCACACATTTAAAAATAAAAGCACTCCCTCCCCTAGTCTCTGACCTAGTAACTTGGTTAGAAGGAAAAGGAAGACAGATTCTGTTCTCCATGCTTTGCCATCTAGCCTCCTGGGTCAACGAGTCTCCAGGCCTCGGAGCTCATGTGCTTGGAGAACTGCTCCATTTTCTGTGGCCATTCCTTCCTAATGCTCCTTGTGAGTTTGCCGTGTGCTGGCCTCTCTGCGGCCCAGTCTTTTCCTGGGTGGGGTGCAGTGGGGAGTTTGTAGCTGCCATTTGTTTCTTTGAATAGTCACCCTAGGGGGTTCTGTGGGCCCCAAGTGCCACTGAAATCATCACATCATGTTTGAGAGTTGCTAACCTCTACAGTGTGGTGTGTTTAAGTCCTAAATCTTGCTTCCCGAGGCTGATTCTTCCCCCTGGTGTAGTCAGGCTCGTCTTTCTTAGACAGTCTCGTCTTTCCCAAGTACTTGAGAGTGAACATAGGAGCCTTATGCATGGTAAGTAGTGTACCCTTGAGCATTAGCTCCAAGTGGCCTTTTCTTAATTTTATTATTATTTTTTGGGGGGGGGGGAACAAGAGTCATGCTATGTATCTGAGGCCAGCCTAAACCCACAATCCTCCTGCTTCACGCTCCCATGTGCTAGGGTTAGAAGCACATACCAGCACTGCTCACTGCTTTTCCTTAACTTAGTTTTTCTCCTGATGGTGCATGTCATCTGTCCAGGTCCTCCTCGTTTGGATGCCCTTGCAGTTCTTAGTAGTAAACGTTCTGTTCCCTGTCCTGTATGCTGGCCTGGCCGCTTGTGTTCGCTCAGCCTTGTCATCAGAGCCCATTTGTGTCGGGAGCAGAGCAAGGCAACGAGGTGAGTTCTGGAGGAAAAGCATGCAGTGCTCAGGCCAGAGGAGGCCTGTCGCTGTCACTCTCCCAACTCCCACCAGCCTGTTGGCCCTCTATCTAGGGTCTATTTTTTCAGTTGGTAAAGGAGACTTGGTGAACTAAGGGCATTAAAAGTATTCTAATTATGGGCTGGAGAGAGCATGAGAGAGCTGGTCAAGTCTCAGGCTTATACCTGAAGAGTAAGTATTCTAACTCTGCTGTGGGAGTTAGGGCGAAGTATCTGGAGCCAGTTAGAGGATTGTGGTTGCCACCTCCCTCAGCAGGAAAAGTTTTGGATGGTGCAGGTCTAGAATATTCTTTGTCCTGCTCTGAAATCTTAGTTGCCTCAACCTGTAAATGTCTAAAAAGCACGTTTGTGTTTTAGTGTCCACAAACACTGTCACTTTGGTGACAGAGGTTTTCTTTCCATGGCATGCTAAGAAGCAAGTTCTAGTCTACAGTGAGGAGGGGAACGGTCCCTTAGGGAATAGACTGAGAAACAATCTTACTGAGAGGCCTGGGCACAGGAGCATAAAGCAGAGCAGACAGACCTGAGGTCGTCGGGTAGCCACTTGGGGTTGGGAGCGTGTTCGTTACTGGTTCTCTAAGACCTGTCTGTGTTCAATTGTCCTTGATCTCCAAAATGTCATGTCACCAGACCTGATAGCTTCCAAAAGGACCTCAGTGTGAAACCTCTCTGCTCAACAAGTTTGAATTTTCATTCTGTGCCTGTAATACACAGGGTTTCTCTGTGTAGCCTTGGCTGTCATAGGACTCACTCTGTAGACCAGGCTGGCCTCAAACTTAGAGATCCACCTGTCTCTACCTCCTGAGTGTTGGGATTAAGGTAGTACACCACCATGCCCAGCTATCTTTTTTTTTTTTAAGGCAGGATTTGCCTGTGTATCTCAGGCATGTGCTGTATAGCCCCAGCTGGCCCAGATCACTGTCAGAACCTTCCAAGCATTGGAATTACAGACGTTACAGACATGAGCTACTGTGTCTGAATTCTCAGCAGCCCATGCTAATGTTAGGTGTCCTTTTAAAGAAAGCAAGGGGAAAAGAGCAGTGGCTACAGTGTAGATCCTGAAATGCTGGTGTGGGGTGTGCCTATGGGGAGTGGACTTTATTCTAGGTGACCCTTCTTTCTTTCTTTCTTTCTTTCTTTCTGAGATACAGTTTCTTTACATAGCCCTTGCTAGCCTGGAACTCACTTTGTAGAGCAGGCTGGCCTCCAACTAAAAGATCCACCTGCCTCTGTCTCCCAGGTGCTGGGATTAAAGACATGCACCACCACACCTGGTTTAGGTGGCCATGTTGTGTGACAAAACTTTTCCTGGGGAGATCACACAACAGACCAAAGTGGATACCACCTAAGTCCAACTTGGTGAACCTATGAGTTTTATTGGGGTTGCTTATAGGGGCAGAAACTATTCAAAAGGCAGCCACATCACCGAGGCCCAAGCCCGCATGGTGACAGCTCACAAAGCTGGGAACCTGGAGCGCACTGCACAGACTGCAGGCAGCTCAGTGGGTTGGAGAATGTCCTTCCGAGGGGACTCTGGTCTAAACCTCTTCCAGGCAGCTGGTCTGTTTTTGCAGCTTTCCTGTCTTTTTTGTGATTCAGGTTTTTCCCCTCTGAGAGGGTCTTTCACCTTTTGTAGTTTACTCTGACAAGGAGGAGCCTAGTGAATCTGTTCAATTTTAGGGAGTTCCTGAAGTCAATTTTTAAGTTTACCCCCATGCAGGAGGCAGTGTTCTGGTCTGGGAAGAAACTTACTACAACAATTTATCTGGTTCTGGGTCTGCTTTGTTTACACCTTTCCAAAGTGGCCTTGAATTTGATGCTACAAATGTGCAGCCTATTAGAATGCTCTACATTAATTAATCTGTTTATTTATGGAAGTGGGCTTGTACTGTGTTGTCTTGGCTCCTTGGCTCAAGGGACCCTCTCTCAGCTTCCCAAGTTACTAAGACTACGGGTGCACACATACCCCTGTGTCTACCTACCTGGCTTCCTTGTTTGTTTGTTTGTTTGTTTGTTTGTTTTTCGAGACAAGGTTTCTCTGTGTAGCCTTGGCTGTCCTGGACTAGCTTTGTAGACCAGGCTGGCCTCGAACTGAACTCACATCAATCTGCCTGCCTCTGCCTCCCAAGTGCTGGGATTAACGGCATGTACTACCACGCCTGGCTCTTGTTTGTTTTAAACCATACTGTTTTTATCCTTTCATCTCTGAAGTTAAGTATCTCTAGTTTGAAACTGAGATTCCCAAATAGGGTAGATAAACCCCCGCCCCAGAACTCTGGATGGGTGGACTGGCTTTGGATCTGGGTTAATGTGTTCCTTCCCGACCCCCTACCCCACCCCCCAGACAGGGTTTCTCTTGTAGACCAGGTTGGCCTTGAACTAACAGAGATCCTCCTGCCTCTGTCTCCTGCTGAGATTAAAGTCCTACCACGCCTTTAATCCAGGACAGCCAAGGCTACACAGAGAAACCCTGTCTCAAAAAAATCAACCAACCAACAACCAACCAACCAAACAAAAAACAAGGGCTGGAGAGATGGCTTAGCAGTTAAGAGCACTCACTGGCTGTTCTTACAAAGGACCCAGCAGTTCCCAGCACCCACATGACAGCTCACGACTGTGTGTAACTCCAGTTCCAGTGGATCATATGCCCTCACAGATTAACATGCAAACAAAGCACCAAGACATATAAAAGAAAAATAAATAGAATTAAAAGCAGAGAGCTAGCATACCTTTCATGAGTTGATTTTTTTTGTGTGTGTGTGTGTGTGTGTGTGTGTGTGTATGTGTATGTGTTTTTGTTTGTTTTTTTGAGACAGGATTTCTCTGTGTACCCTTGGCTGTCCTGGACTCCATTTGTAGACCAGGCTGGCCTTACAGTGATCTGCCTGCCTCTGCCTCCCAGAGCTGAGATTAAAGGCACGCACCACTACGGCCTGGCTCTTTCATGAGATGTTTAAAAAAAAAAAAAAAAGTTTATCCCACAGATGGAGCCTGTAAGTGTTTTGAGTCGCTACAGCGCTGTGGAGCTAGCAATGCTGGTCCCATTTCATGGAAAACTGGCGTACAGATCTTACTCTCAACTCTTTACAGAGCCCTGTCATCATGAAGGAAATGCACTGAATAAGAAAGCCTGGGGGCTGGGAAACTGAGCAGGTTGCAAGACAACCTTGAAGTCACTCATTCCTTGGCTAATAATAACATTACCAGTCAGACCTCACATGGAGGTCATGAGACCATCCCCTGGCCCTCTGCAGGCTGTTACCCAAGAGAGGAGGAGACAGTAAGGTCAGTCCAAGGCAGCCCCCAGACCCTTCTCTCCAGCCTTGGTCTGGCTGGGCCTTTGTGAGCATGAGGGGCAGCACCCCATTTGCAGGCAGCTCTTGTCTACTGTTCCTCTCTTGTCACTCTCACAGAGACGGAGCAGTGACTCCCAACTTGTCCAGTTGCCTGGAGAGGGACCAGCTCTTGAGGATAACCTCCCAGCTTTGTCCTTTGGCTTTGGTGGGACCCACTCCACCAAGCTTCAGGTTATTTTTAGCAGATGGTATCCTTCAGGAGAGTGCACGTGGCCGCAAGTGTCCAGGACAGGTCCTTCGGTGGAAGGAGGAGACTAAAGCCACCTTAGAAACTGCTGTAGCGGCTGAGTGCTGGGCTGCTTAAGAGGTCTCTAAGGTAGCCTTTTCTATTCTGGGTTGGGGCTGGGCCAGAAAGGCATGTGACTGAGGCCAGCAGTGAACAAGGGAAAGGGGCCAGGTACTCTCTTAGGAAATGAGGGACCCTTGTTTCCCCAGAAAAACATTAACCCCCCCCAACCCCCCACCCCCCCCCACCCCCGCCATTCCCCGTCCCATCCCTGCCTAAACCTAAGGGTTGGCCATGGAGTAGCACAAAAAGTCTGAAACCATCTGTTGACTGGCAGTCAATTATTATTTTTTCTGGCTTTCATCAAAGTACAAACACAGGGAGGCAAAGTGGTCCCAGGAGGTAGGTGTGTGTGTGTGTGTGTGTGTGTGTGTGTGTGTGTGTGTGTGTGTGAAAAAACCAGGAAAGTGTGCGGCTGTGTCCTGAGCCTCATCTGCATCCCACACCTCTCACCCCCACTGTTTTGTTTTTTGGTTTTTTTTTCTTTTTGCTAGGAAGAAGCCACTGAGGCGGAAGAGGGATGAGAAAGGAGTTTGACAAGTTTGCCTGTTCCTCATACTTGTCTCCCCGCTCCCCCCTTCCTCCTTCCCTCTAACTCAGCTGCCAACTCCAGCCCATCTTTCTGTTTCTGATTAAGAAGGCTTCACGCCATATAAGGCCCTCTGCGGCCTGTGCTTCACGCTGGCTGCAGAGCGAGGCTGTTGTTGCAAGATCTGGTTCGAAGGAGTAGCGAGGGCTTATGCGAGGCTGTGAGTGCACTGTGTGCGTCTGCACCTCCCTCTAGGGGCTGGGCCCCTTAGTGGGCTGGGCCCACTAAGGGGTAAGGGCTGAGGACACTGGTCCAGCAGTGGCTCTCTAAGCTAATGTGCAGTGGGTTGCAGGGATTCCCGGAAAGCATGCTTGCTGAGACTTTGGGTAAAAAAAAATGAGCCAGTTTACCCACAAAGCATACCTGTTATGTTTCTAGCCAGGGCCCCGTGATTCTGGAGGCAGTTTATGAATTCGGAACAGAACCCCTTAACACTTGAGGACAGTGGCCCCTCTGGAAGTGTGCCCCAGTATGTTTCTGTGAGTCCCGTGGTTCCTTAAGTGTGGAGCCAGCCATTCCTCCGGCCCCGTCTTGGACTCTCCTTGCCGTCCCTTGAGCTAGCCGACTTGTTCCGGCCTGCGACTTTTTCTGCACCGCCTTCGTCCTGGCATGTCTCCCCGCTGTTCCAGCTCTGAGGTGCTGATGGCCGCTCTCCCAGGAGGCTTTCTCTCACCCTTCTGCACAGAGCTTCCCATCCCATCTACTCTCCTTATCCTCTCTCATTCCAACCACAGGGCCCAGAAAAGATGGACAAGCATTTCTTGTTCGTTCTCAAGACAAGGTATCTCTGTAGACTTGACTGTCCTGGAATGGAACTCACTCTGTAAACCAGGCTGGCCTCAAAGATCTGCCTGCCTCTGCCTCCCAAGTGCTAGGACTAAAGGTGGTGGCACTAGTGTCTGGCCAGCAAACTTTTCTTAATCCTCTTATTACTTTTACATGCATGGGCAATATGCCAGGGGTGCCTTAGGGCTCTGTGCTCTCAAGCAGTGCAGAGACTAAAGGCATATAACATTAAGTTCTTCATTGCATCCTATTGCATTTAAATATCTGAAATGTGAGTCCTCCCCCCCCCCCCACATTTGCTGCCTGAGAGACAGCCCCTTGTCAGCCCCCATGGAACTAGCTCACGCTTGGTATTGATGGGTCCTGAGGGGTCCTGCTACTTAGGGGTGGGGAGACTGTTGCCATGGTTCCCAAAGCTCTATCAGTGAGCATGGTTTCGTCTTGAGTTTTCCTCTTAGTTTCAGGGTGTCTGAAGCGAAATTGCCATCAGTTAGGAGAAAAGAGAGGATTACAAGTTTGTGTGAGTTGATGCTACTACATGTTTATCTTGGTTAGCAAAAACACTATGTGGCAATAGAGCATCTGTTGCATGAAGTTTCGGCAGGGAGTGGTGGCATATGCGTGTAGTCCCAGTGTTTGGGAGGCTGAGGCAGGAGGATTATGGTTTTTGTTTGTTGTTTGTTTTTTGAGACAAGGTTTCTCTGTAACCTTGACTGTTCTGGACTTTGTAGACCAGGCTGGCCTCGAACTCACAGGAGATCTACTTGTCTCTGCCTCCCTGTGTGTTGGGATTAAAGGTGTGCACCACTGTGCTCAGTTTAGGAAGGGTATGGTTTAAAGATTTAATTGAGCTACATAGTAAGAACCTGTCTCAAAACCCAAACACCAGACCAACAGCAAAGTCTATGTGACAGCACTGGGCATTGAACCCAGTGAAGCTAGGCAGGCCACACTGCCTTTTTTTTTTTTTTTTTTTTTGAGACAAGGTTTCTCTGAGTAGCCTTGGCTCTCCTGGACTAACTTTGTAGACCAGGCTGGCCTCGAACTCACAGCAATCCACCTACCTTTGCCTCCTGAGTGCTGGGATTAAAGGCGTGCACCACCGCCTCCTGGCTTCTGACTTTTTTTAAAAAAAGATTTTATTTATTTATTACATATATAGTATTCTGCCTGCATGTACTCCTGCACGCCAGCAGAGGGCATCAGATCTCATCATAGATTGTTGAGCCACCATATAGGTGCTGGGAATTGAACTCAGGACCTCTGGAAGAGCAGACTGTGCTCTTAACTATTGAGCCATCTCTCCAGCCCCCCTATACTGGCTTTTTGATTATGCACAAGGTTTGAGAAGATAGCTCTTTGCTGGGGCTGTGTGACTCTGGCACAGGGCTCACCCAGACTGTACCAGACAGACCCTGGGTTTGATTCCCAGACAGTCCTTTTCCCTGTGAGAGTACCACGGAAGCAACTTTAGCTTGCCTGCTTTCCTTCCTTCCTTTCTTTCTTCCTTCCTTCCTTCCTTCCTTCCTTCCTTCCTTCCTTCCTTCCTTCCTTTTCTCTCTCATTATTTTGAACTGTGTGTATGTGCATGTATGCATGTGTGAGGCCACCTGCCTGCTGTGTATGAGTACCCAAAGAGGCCAGAGGAATTGTGTTCCCTGGAGCTGGACTCAGAGGTGGTTGTGAGCTGAGTGTGGGTGCTGGGGCCTGAACTCAGCTTTGAGTGGTCTCTCCAGCTTTCTAGTTGTCCTGTTGACTTTTACCTGTTTCTGGTCTGCTTCCTTGCTTCTTTCTTTCTTCCTTTCCTTTGTTGCTTTTTTTTTTTTTTTTTTTTTTAAGGAAATGCTGTCTGGTTTCCTACTGTGAAAGAGTGTGCACTCAGTTCATTCCTACCCCTGCTTCCTCATTTTCTCTATATGGAACTAGCATGATTTGATAGTTGCTATTCATAAACATTGTCTGTGATTACAGAGTTCTCAATTTTTCATATTCTTTGTCTTTTTTTTTCTCTGTGTAGCCCAGGCTTGTCCGGTATTCACTGCCCTCCTCCCTCAGCCCTCTACCTCCACCCCAAGTACTGGGGCTATGCACACATGCCATCATGCCTAGCCTTACTTGCTTTCTGTGCTTTCCGCTGTCTTTACTAGCTCGCTGCTTCTCCAGAGCCCCTGCTATTGTGGCAGGCTCATGTTATTGGTGGGAAGGCTTTTGTGGTTAAACATACAGGCTCCTCCTAAGAGTTCCCTGTCGCTCTGGGGATGTATCCCTCTCTGGTGGCTCTATCTCCTCTTCCTCCTGGGAATTTTCTCCATCTGTTGTGTTTCTTCTTGGATGTGATACCAGGAAAGTGTGCGTACGCAGATGGATGGCTAGCCAGAAGCATGCTGATGTGTGCCCAAGAGCAGGTGCCTCTGAAGGTGTGCATTAGGGGATATGTGACACAGGAGTGGTCCGCAAGGACAACTAAGCCAGGAGGTCCCTTCCATCAAGCTAACAGATGGCTTTACCTTCTGGAAGTTGTGAAGGGGAGGGCTAGATTTGAGCACTTGGGCTTTGCAAAAGTGGTTATTGACTGCAACCGAACTGTCCTTGCCTCTTAAGCGTTCAGTCCTCTTATTCCATACAAGGATGCTGGAACATCCCTGCCTGAGGAAAATGGCACCGTACTTCCTCATAGTCCTTCAACCACCAGATACTTTTCCTGTCCTTGGACCAGCCAGTAGCAGTGTGGGCAGCAGAGCAGCTTACTGGGGGAGAGGTCATGCAATTTAACCTCCAAAAAGCTGTGGAAGGTTCAGAGTTTCTTGTTCATTTCTGCCCTGCTCTGCCTACTACTTGGAGTTGCCAATAAATATTTATTGAATAAACATTTTCCTCATACACTTTTGATTTCTTGGTTGTTGGCATTGCATTAGTTGTTGGCCACATATCCACAGCTTTTCTTACCTCTTGTGAAGCCACACACCGTCTTTATTGGTTTTTGTTTGCTCAGTCTTGAGTCAGGGTTTCTAACTCATGATCCTCCTGTCTCAGCCTCCAGAGTGCTGGGATTATGGCCTTTAAGCTCATGCCTTTGGGGCAGGCCTGTGTGGCGCCTTCTGCTGTGAGGTGGGAATCCATGTACCCAGGAGTACATTCCTGCATCCGCTTTGCCATCACCCAGATCCTTTCAGGATGGACTTGTAACACCGAGCAATAATAAAGAGGCTAAGGTGAAGGCCAGGGTGGACCCAACACAATTTTCAAAAACACACCTGCTTCCTGAGGTGAAGCAACTGGGGAGAACACTGTGGGAGGGTTTGACTGTTCTCTCACATCGCTGGAGAAGACTGAGGCTGGGCCTGTCAGCAGAGAGAGGCGGATGCTCTGCTCTTGGCTGGTTGGTTCCCTTTGTTACCAAGTTCTTTTTTCTTCAATCTTCATTATTTGTGTGTGTGTCACGCTCACCATGTGCATACAGTGCCTTCAGGAAACAAGAAGGCATCAGATCCCTGGGACTGAGTCATGGAGGGTTTTGGAGCAGTGTGGGTGCTGGGAATTGAACCTTGGTCCTTTGCAATAGCGGCCAATGAGCTCAACAGCTGAAACATATCTCTAGCCTTTGTTATAAAACCCTCTAAACCTGAATCAGTTAATTACTGATTGGGCTGGCAGGGAAGACCCCATGTTTAGTATGGGAGTTTTGGCTTTCAGCTCTTCCTTTCAGCTGGTCCTCCTGGTTCTAGACCTTTCTATTTCCTTTATGGCCAGAGAAGTTTCACCAAGCAGCTCCTCCACTTAGATGGTATGTTGAGCTTCTGCCCTCCTACTGTGAAGCAGGCTGAGAAAATGTTCCATGATGTTCTGATGGCTGGCCCACCTATGCCAGGAGTTAGAGCTACCCTGGGGTGCATCTATCTGTCTTGTCTGCCTGGCTTGCTTGCTGCCCTGTTCGGCCATCACAATGGAGGGTGTAGGGCTAACCCTGGGAGGCCAGCTAGCCCATTATGAGCTAACATGGAATCTTGAGGGTGCTTTCATGAGTCCCCAGGGATGAAGGGAACACCGGGGCTGGGCTAAGACCAGCACACTGGAGGCATGGCTCCATCGCTGTGACCCTAGGCCTCAGCCATGCTGCTGTGGGAGAGTGGCCCAGGCTCACCATCACCCCCAGCCTCAGTGGCAAAACTGCACTCTGCCAGGAAGGTAGGTGCTGGCCCTGTAGCTTTGATCAGGGCCTCTCATGTCTTGGGAGTTTCTAGAAAAACCCTCAAGTAGTATGCCAACGTGCATGCTGTTGCCACCAGCATGTGGACATTTAAATGAACTTTACATAAGATTAGAAACTGAGTTCTTCAGTCTTTTTGTCATATTTCAAGTGCTCAGTAGCCTCCTGTGGCTAAGTGGCTGGCTGCCAGTGTTGGACAGCAGTCACCACATGGGAATTACCCAGCAGTTACCTCTGGTGATCTGCCCCACTCTGACCAGGCTGCCACCGCTTGGACTGTAAAGGTCACAACTTATTTTGCCAGGCCTCCTCACCAGCTCTTTAGGTCAGCTCCTAGGACACCTTCAGGCTCTGGCCAGGGAATTTGCTCAAAGGGTGATGCCCACCCTTGAAGAGAGAATGTCACTTCTCTCACGTATCTATTGCAACCTATAGAAGTCCTTGCCTTAGAAAAAGATTTACTTATTTTTATTTTGACTGCATATATGGATGCGTATATGTGTGCCTGGTGCCCAAAGAGGCCAGAAGAGGGTGTTAGACCCCTGGAACCGCAGTTAATGATTATACACCTCCCTGTTTGTCCTGGGAACTGGACCTATGTACTCTGGAAGCGCAAAAGTGCCCTTAACCACTGAGCCATCTCTCCAGCCTAATCCAGGGTCTTTGAAAAAGCTTTCCTTGCCGGGTGTGGTGGCGCACGCCTTTAATCCCAGCACTCGGGAGGCAGAGGCAGGCAGATCGCTGTGATTTTGAGGCCAGCCTGGTCTACAAAGTGAGTCCAGGACAGCCAAGACTGCTTAGAGAAACCCTGTCTTCAAAAAACAAAGCAAAACAAAAACAAAAGAAAAAAGAAAAAAGCTTTCCTGGATTCTTCCAGTACTTGTGCAGGTGGGGTGTGTGTGTGTGTGTGTGTCTGTCTGTCCGAGATAGTCTTCTACCTGGATCTTGAGCTTCTGGTAGAACTCTTTATAATAAGCAACATGCACAGATCTGAATACGTGGGTGAGCAAGGGAGCAGCTGAGCCGAGAATTGGGAACCGCTGCGGATGGATGGAAATTACGGGTTCTTTCTCTTGCTGCCAGATGGGGAGCCGTGATTGCATGGTCTTCCTCAATTCCTACTCCAGGGAACTTCCTTGTGGAGGCCAGCAACCTGTTGCTGCTCTTTATACAGGAGATACAGGAGAGCCTGCGGGGCCAGCTAGGCTTTCAGTCCTGGTTGCCTGCCCAGGGGAAGAAGGTACATTTTATCAAGAGCAAGCTGTGCTTTGCTCTGGAGATAGATAAAGTGGCCAGGGCATACACTTTCTTGGTGGTCATCTCTGGAAAAATGGGAGGAAAGTTCCAGTTCCAATCAGAGGGTGTGTGAACAGTAGTTCAGAACACAAAGTGGTGTGATCCACCCGCCAGGGCCAAGCCCAGAGTGGACTTGGGCTCTTGGCTCCTAAGCTGTTGTTTTTACGATTGGCTTTCCTGTCAGTTACATGCAGCCCTTTTCCCCAGTAACTTCAGCCAAAACTGACTGACTTAGTCACTGCTTTGTGCCATTCCCAGGGATTATCTTCTTGTTTGGAAGGCTCTAGACTGCTAAAGACTGCTACAAGTTTGTCAGCTGGCTGGGGAGTGAGGCCTTTTAGGCCATTCTGAGCAGCCACAGGTACTTCTGGAAAGAGAAGGGATCCTTTTAGAGCCTGGAGCGAGCAGATGCCCGCGGAGGCCTGCTGGCTGTAGCACGTGCCTGCCTTCAGCTCTGTGTGACCGCTTGGCAGCAAGCCAGCATGCGTCTATTCCTGGGCGAATGGACCTGCTAAAAATAAGCAGGCAGGAGTTTAATTCCAGCAGATTCAAAATAGCCGAGTGTCCTCCTCACCAGCCTAAGGCAGGGTTGTGAAGCGTCTTTGTGGGAGGCTTTCCCTGATCGCAGGCAGCCTGCCTCCTGGGGGAGAAACTGGTTCCGAGACAGTCTCCAGTTAGCTGTGGGTGTAGTGGGGGCTTTGGTACCTGTAGTGTTCAGTCCACTTGGGAAATTCAGGTTTAAAAACCAAATGCTCAAGACAAAGAGCAACTAGCAAGCTTTGTTAGAGAAGGAAGGTAGTGGGAAGCCTTGCGGGACTGAAGAGCGTGTGTGTACATGCGTGTAGCTTTGTGCCCTGGACTGTCAAGGGACGTTGGTGCATCCTATGTCACCTCTTATAGACCTGTTAGACCTTGTTAATTGGGGGCAGGGCAAGGAGGAAGATATTTGACTGACATGAGACTGGCATACGTGTGAAGGAGAGAGGCTATTTGTTTCCTTGATTGGTAGGAAGTGGAGTTGGTGGAGGGGCATCAGTTGCCTTGGAGAGGCCCCTGTGGGTGCCTCCTAGCACCAGACACCCTTAAAAAGACACTGCTAGGCTTGGTGGGTGACATTCTAATGTTTGTGTAGCTGCTGATCCCAGGGGCGCCACTCTTGGTAGAGAACAGCTGTTGTCTCTTATCCCACCCACTGTCTTGGAAGCAGGGGACAGACAAATCCTGCCCTCTATAGGTCTCTTGGGGGAACTCCCTCACACAGGTCTTTGGTCTTTGCCTGGAAACTGCTCTGAGCCACTCACCCCCCTCAACACCAGCTCAGACTAGCTGCAGAGCGGTGGGCACTGTGAATCTCTGCTAGGTTCCTTGTATTGGCTGGTCCTGGTTAGTGTTCAGCACCACTTAGGAGCCAGCCCGCACAAGAGAGGGGGTCTGGCTGGGAAATGTCACGGAACTGTTTTCGCAGGCTGTACTTTGAAGCTGCTACAGTAGATGTACCTGCACTGGGTAGGCTTGGGACTTGGGGCCTCAGTCTCTGGGGAGCAAGTCCAGCGGGGACGCTTAGGTAGGCAGTGGTGGTGATAAGCTGATGTGCTCAGAGCCGCAGTTCTGGGCATTCTGTCTGAGCTAGGACTGGGCACAGCTGGTGACGTGATGGAAGGAGGCCATTGGCACGGTTGGCCTGGGCCTCGGGCACGTTGTGCTGGACTGAAACCAGACTGCAGGGTGTGCTGCTGGGCCTCTCCTTATTGCTGTGAAGCTAGCTTCAGGGGACTGGGGAGATAGAGTGGGGCGGCCTGTAACCTGAGGGAGAGGTTGGGACTCTGGGCATCAGTTTAGTTCCAAAGAGCAGAGCTCCTCAAAGCTGGACTGGAAGCCATTTCTTTCTTAGGTACCAAGCTAGCAATCATACTCAGGATTGTGTGGTCTTCGCCTTTTGTGTGTCAGAAGGACAGATGCTCTTTGTTGGAATGATTGTGTGTGTGTTCTTTTTGTCTCCCTTATTCCACTGGGTCTTTTTTTTTTTTTTTTTTTTTTTAAAGACAAGGTTTCTCTGTGTAGCCGTGGCTGTCCTGGACTCGCTCTGTAGACCAGGCTGGACTCGGAACTCAGAGATCCACTTGCCTCTGCCTCCCGAGTCCACTGAGTCTTTTTCCTGAGACCAGAGAACCTCTAGAATTCTGTAGGAATCACCCATGAGTGCTGCTGGGAAGATATTTCATAGTAAAAAGTCAGGCAGGAATTTATAGCCATGTGCAGACTCCAACACCACTTCCTGCTATCGTGTGCCTGCTGGGCAGCGTTTTCCTGACTCCAGGCTGTGGGCTCCTGCCCTGTCCCAAGCTCCATTTTTACTCCTTAATAGTGTGTCAAGGAGTTTCTATTTTATATGAATGGCACTGAACATGGATCCAGTAAGTCGCGTGTGTTTTCTTGTGTGTTGGATGCTGCAGATAACAGGTGCTCAAGCCTGACTGAATACTGGGATCACCTGGGTTTAAAAGCCAACCAAACCTGGTGTTGATTCTTGCTTCTTGGATCCAGATTTAGTTAGTTTGGGTGCCACCTTGGCCTTGGGCCTGGGAAGCCTCCTCAGCGTCTGGGTGTGCTGGCTCGCACTTGTAGCCCCGGTGGCAGTCACAGTATTTGAGAGGCCAATAAAACAAAGTAAAATCTTAGTGAGAGGGCTGGAGGGGTGGCTCAGTGGTTAAGAGCACTTCTTTTGTAGGGAGCCTGAGCTTGATTCCTAGCACCCACAGGTGGCTCACAGCCATCCATACGCCCAGTTCCAAGGGATCAGATGCCTTCTCCTGACCTCCGAGGGCACCAGGCATGCACACACACACACACACGTACATTCAGGCAAAACACTCACCTAAAGTAAAAAAAAGAAAAAAAAGCTTCCTCAATGATGTATGTGGATCCAAGTTGGAAAACCACACATGCAGAGAGCTTTCTGTCTGTAGATAGGATCTAGGAGAAGAACCACACTAGGAATGAGTTCATATTCGCACTATGCAAAACCAACTTGCAGAAACTTCTCCTTCTCTGGCTGAAGGCTTAGTCCTAATCAAGTCTCCCCTTGTAGCTTTGTTTTCTTCATTACAGTGTTTTCTGTCAGTGCGCAATTTCTGTAACCAGTACAGCCATAGAACGGTTGTTTCTACAGTGTGTTTAACTGCCATTGCTCTGAAAAAGGCTACTTCCAACTTTGTTTCAAACGTAACCTGGTGGGGGTTCTTCGGGGCCTCTGCCTAGGCGTAGTTATTTTTGTTTCTTGTGTTTGTAGCTGTGGGCTTGCTGGATCATAGGGTGTGCTCATAAGGTTTCCTGGGCTGTGACTGGTGCTCTACAAAGCTAGCATGAGTTCCCTCATTTCTTGGCTCACACAGCACAGCTTCCCCCCATGGACCAGCCAACCGACAAGTGCGATGGGAGTTAGGCTCCCAGTCCCTCAGCTGCATCACACTGAGGTTTTTTAGCCACTCAGGCTGTGATAGGATGAGTGGGCCGGTTGAGAGCGAAATGGTACGGGGTGGCTCTGCTTGAGTCTGAAGCCACAGGTAGCATCATGGGAGGTTTCTTCCCAGAGGGTGTTTTCAAGTCGTCCGATCCCTGCTCAGCCCTGCTCTGCACTTAGCAATCTCCTTGCTTTGCCTTTGGATATTTAAAGGAGGTCCATCTTTACAGCCGGAAGGGCTTTCTGGGATGGCCTCTTGCCCTGCACTCCTGTCAATCTCCTTCATTTTGGGGGTGGTCCCAGCATTCCTCCTAACTGTAGTGTGCATAGAGCGTTTCTGGAGATCTTGTTAAAGTATAGATGTGACTCAGTAGGGACACACTTCTAGCATGTTCTGGGCCGTGAGCAGCACCTTTGATCTATAGCCCATACTTGGGAGAAACAGTAGTCCTAGAACAGCGTTCCTAACCTCTGATGGACGTTAGCACCAACTGGGGACTGCTGAGGCATTTACACTGTCTCTCTGCAACCAGACACAAACATGGTATACATGTAATGTACCATGTCAACGTACGGTTCCTGTACTCCAAGTTGGTTTTGTTTGTACTGTGTTTTTGGAACAGAATTTTACTGTGCCAGTGGCTGGTCTGGCACTTACTATGTAGACCAGGCTGGCCTTGAATTCAGAGATCTGCCTGCCTCTGCTCCCCAAGTGTTGGGATTGCAGGGGCGTACCACCATGCCCAGCTTCCTGTACTCGCTCTTAGTTGGCTTCCATGGTGCACACCTCTTTTCTTCTCCTCACTTTCCCTAGGCATAGCTACGTCACCTCGCCGCCAAGATGGCAATCCAGTTCCGCTCACTCTTCCCCTTGGCGCTGCCTGGAATGCTAGCGCTCCTTGGCTGGTGGTGGTTTTTCTCTCGTAAAAAAGACCAACTCAGCAGTAATGAAAAGGAGGTGGAGACACTGAAGGTTGGCCCTCACATCAAGGGCCGGCTCCCCAGTGAAGAGGCCTGTTCTGTTGTCCTATCCGTGCCCCCCAGTGTCACACAGCCTCCAGAGAAGGAACAGCTCTCCGTGGGCAGGCTGTCTACAGAACCCCCAGCCTTGCCCAGGACACGCCAGGTCCGCCGAAGATCAGAGTCCTCAGGCAGCCTCTCCAGCAACATAGACACAAGGTCACAGCCAGGACTGCGCAGAGATGACAACTCAAAGGTGGAACTCTCCCTGATGGGGGACGAAGCCAAATCTGTTCCTCTTGGATGCCCCTTCCTTCCAAAGGATGTGCCCTTCCCCTGTGAGGCAGTGGGAGGGTGCAAGCAAGAGTCTGCATTGGGCAAAACTCCTGGAAGGAGCAGGCTCAGCCAGTGTGCAGCCTCTGGAGAGAAAGCAAGAGAGACAGGCAGGGCAGAGGGGACTGGAGATGCTGTGCTGGGGGAAAGTGAACCTGAGGAAGGCCTGCTGTCCCAGGAGTGTGTCTCAGAAGTGGAGAAAAGTGAGGTTCCAAGCCAGGCCTGGGGAGGTGAGGGAGAGAAGGTGAGCAGTGCTCCCCGACAGATGGCTGAGCTTGCAAAGGAAGAAGAGTATGTTGGGAAGTTGCCAAGTAGCTTTG
The DNA here is from genome assembly GCF_964271855.1 of Acomys minous. Classification (NCBI taxonomy): domain Eukaryota; kingdom Metazoa; phylum Chordata; class Mammalia; order Rodentia; family Muridae; genus Acomys; species Acomys minous. The sequence goes on along the minus strand of NC_140493.1, from coordinate 81,533,369 downwards.
TGGCGCCGGTTCACTCAGAGCTGGTTAAGGATGAAGAGGCGTTGGTACCCCAGGTCAGAGGTAGCAATACTTGGGACGGAGACCTGGCTGGAGAGCTAGACAAAGATGAGACCTTGCCTAAAAATGATCAGATTGAGCAGGCTGCTTTCCAGATCGTCTCCCAGGTGATCTTGGAAGCGACTGAAGAGATGCGGGCCACCACAGTGGGCAAGACTGTGGCACAAGTGCATCCAACCTCGGCCACTCAGCCTCAGAGGCAGGAGGAGAGCTGTGTCCCAGACAGTCAGGGAACTGGCGTGGGACAAGACCCCCCAGATCCTGCTTCCACCACAACAGGTGCCACTGCCAGCCCACCAGCAGAAATCCTGCCACCAAAGACCTATGTGAGCTGTCTCAGCAGCCCTCTGTCAGGCCCCACCAAGGACCAGAAGCCAAAGAACTCTGCACACCATATCTCCCTGGCCCCATGCCCACCACCAGTTACCCTCCAGGGACAGTCTGTGGATGGGACAAATGACCTGGAAGGAGATGACACCTTTGTCACCTGCACGTCCAACAACGGCCAGAATGTCCTTTCAGTGGCCTCCTTAGGGCAAGGCTCAGATTCTGTCAGTACTTCGGGGTTTGAAGACTCTGGCACAGAGACCATCTCAAGCCCCGGAGACAAGGCTATCACCCTGCCACTGCCAGACAGTACTGAGCCTTTTAGCAATGGGGTGCTGAAGGAGGAGTTGTCAGACTTGGGGACCGACGATGGATGGACCATGGATGCAGAAGCAGATCACTCAGGAGGTAGGAGGGTCTTGGGTGCTTTCTTGGTGACCTTGGGGAGGGCTCCTATTATTTGCTAGGCAAAAGTTGCTGGCTACCCTTCCCTCCTCTTGTGCAACAAAAACAATGCCGCCCATCTCTCTAACTCCCTTATCTAGCCAGTTGGGCACCTCAGGGAGCTGGTGGGTACCCGAGAAGTCAGGTGACCACGAGATCCCAAGGCTGTGAGAGTTGTCCATGGGTTCGCTAGCCAGGGAACCTCCCCAGACCTTTAGAAGGGACCAGGGCTGTTGGGTCCACCAGTCAGCCTTAGTGTCTCCTCTCCTTTGGACACGCCCTCTGATGGGCCTTTGAGAACAAGGCCTCCTTAGTGGTCCCTCCTAAGCGCCCGGGATGGGTTTGCATCTCTCAGTGGCTGACTTCCTTTACTCACGTGCTTGTTCCATGTCTCCACCTGCTCTCGACCAGAAGCCCTCGCAGGGTAAGTTCCCCCAGGACAGCCGCAGCTTTGAGCACTGGTGGGAGGCTCGCGCTGTCTTGGGTTGTTGCTGTGACCTCCTCCTCCGCAGAGCCTCAGCCGTCCTTTTTCTGTGCAGTTGCAGTTCCACCCCAGGAAAGAGGGCACTTTGGTAACGAAGGGTGCGCTGGGTTTTTCGAGTGCTGACCCCAGCGTAGACAGTTCAGACCGCTAACTCACAGGTCAGCAGCTCCTGACCCTGCTTTGCAGCTCCCCAGGGGTACTTTGATTTATCTCCCAGTGACATCCAAGTGGCTCATGGCTTGTTTGTCATGGAGCATCCCAGCCATTCAGTTCCATCCAGGAAACTTGGGCATTTTTCTTGGGTGTTTTACTGCTGTCATTAGAACCTGGGGGGACCACATGTTTTGTCACCCCACAATGCCGTTGATTGAGACCATGATGATTTTACATACCTCTAAAAGAAAGCAAATCCTGCCCATTGTTCTCCTCCCCCACCTCCCCCGAAACAGGGTGTCTCTATGTAGCCCAGGCTGGCCTCAAAATGAGAGATCTACCTGCCTCTGCCTCCCAAGTAAATTCTGCCCATTGTAACTGTGGGAGGCTGGACACTGTACCATACATTCTATGCTGGAGTTCTAAAAAGCTAAGATAAAAAAATTGCATCTTAAAATGGGCAAAAAGGAAGGTTTTAAAAAACTTTTAAGAATAACGTGTTTCCACTTGCCTGGTGCCTGTTACTGTGATGAACGAGCCCCTCAGCCTTGTGCCAGTGCCGGATGGATTGTAGTAGCTGCACAGATGCCTGAGGCTTCTGGGCACAGCTCTACAGAAGAGACCATAGTCAATGGGCGGGGAGGCAGGGTGGCCCATCAGTCATAGCCTGGGAATAGTAACTGGTGAGTGCTTGGTGGCTGCCTAGCAACACCGTCTTCTCCTTAACCCTGCTTTGTGTGCTCCCCTTGAGGTTGAAGCTAACAGGGTATGGGGGCGGGGGTCAGACCGAGGGAGCTAGAAACAGTCAGTGAATGCCGCCCGCTAAAGGCCTGGTATGGTTCTGAGTTACTCCTGGGAGCCATGGAGATGCAGGTATTGGCCAGTCCAGTTTTGTTTTGCTTCCAGAAGGCTGGCCAAGGAACTTTCTTGCATGGGTAGGAGGGTGGGAGTGGAGGAGTTCCATGCCTCAAGCCTAGTATTGAGGGAGATGACTCTTCCTTGCTTAGGGCCAGAGGACCACAGTCTTTTATCCAGTCCATGGATTGTTTGGGGAAGAATTATGTCCTGAGTTTGGGGAAACCAGGTGGAAAATAGCCTAATTAGTTGGCTCTCAAGGGTGATCTATTTCAGGCCAGAGTTGGTATTTCAGCCAGGGCTGAATCTCTTAACTTACCCTGGACGGTCCCTGGTGTTTACTTGGTCTTTTCCTTTTCTTCTTTTTCGTTTTTGCAATGGTCCTTTCTTTTGTCATGGCCCAGGAAAGAGTTGAGCAGCCTAAGTTGATGCCAGAGCCACATTTCCCACTGTCCTCTTGGAATAATGAGGCTCGGTCTGTCTCACCAAGCCACCCCATATTCAGAGCTTTACAAGCCAGGCCAAGGGGGAAGGGAGGAGGCTCACCTGCCTTTGTCCTCATAGCAGGGCCCTGGTCAGGACTGAGAATGGGACCCTTAGTAGGCTATCTTACTGTCTTGTCCCCCACCCCAGGGCTCCTCCTCCTCCCCTGAAGCTAGGCCCGAGACCTTGGAGACTTTGAGAGGCTGGGACATTTGGAAAGGGACCAAGGTGGTTGTGACAAGAAAGTCAAGGCCAGCTCCTGAAACCGTGTAGATCAGTGGATCATCTTGTTGGCTCCCCTCCCCGGGTATACAGTGTGTCTGTCTCTTTCTAGCTTACCACGTGTGTGTCTGTCCCAGCAGCTGTGGCTGGGCACGGCTGCCAAATAAGCAAGTGGGACTGTTAAGTGACAGGCTAAAATTAGGTGTATGGGTACCCTAAGCCTTTTCTCATTGGGTTTTACCAAGCCTTCTAGTCTGTGAGCTGAATGGTGTCTGCCAAGCTTGGAGAGAGAGAGAGAGAGAGAGAGAGAGAGAGAGAGAGAGAGAGAGAGAGAGAGAGAGGAGAGAGAGAGAGAGAGAGAGAGGAGAGAGGAGAGAGAGGAGAGAGAGAGAGAGAGAGGAGAGAGTGTGAGAGAGTGTGAGAGAGTGAGAGTGTGTATGCACGCACATGCGGAGGGCCTCCCAGTATTGTGAATTTGGGAAGCTGCGATAGTTAGGGCTAAGCTGGCATCTGTGTGTGTGTGTATATATGCCGCTTCCTCCCCTGCAGGTTCTGACGGGAACAGCATGGATTCAGCAGATAGCTGTTGTGGGCTTACCAAACCAGAAAGCCCCCAGAATGTCCAGGTAGACCCCAACCCTAAGAAGGTTGACCTCATCATCTGGGAGATCGAGGTGCCAAAGGTAAGGGTGGTAACATTCCTTTAGGCTGGATTCTGTGGGCTCTCGAAGTGTTCTTAATGCCAGGGTTAAAGGAGGCAGTGAATTAGATGGACCAGGCTGGGAGGCTGCAGGTGGACCATTGGCCACTGTTCCTCACTCACATGCTTTGCTGGTCCCCCAGGTCCCTCTGTGTGGCCTGGGGCACAGATCTTAGGAATGCTAGCAAACATCAGCCTGAGGACTGGGCATCAGGCCCCTACCCTGCTCTGCACTGTGAAGTGTGCTAGGTAACTGTGCAGAGCTTAAGCCACCGCAGAGAGCAGACAGCCTAGACACAGAGACGCAAAGGCAGGCCAGCTCTAGCCCTGCCTGGGAGCAGCTTCGAGCACGCTCGCCTCTCCCCCACCAAACTCATACCCTGTGATTGTTGAAGCCAAGATTGTGGTGTTTTAATTAATACTTTTAAATATTTAACAATTTAATTTTCCCATGCTAGTCTTTAAAAACATTGTTTTAACTGCATTATTCATCGCATGAGTGTCTGTTGCCTCACTAGTCCCTAGTGCCTGAGTGGTTTCTAGCCCCTTGCTGTTAAAACTTAACAACTTATTAGTGTTTATGGCTGGGGCTCAGAAATAATTGGCAGACTGCTTACTCCCAGGGCACTTGGCTCCGTGCTGAGTTGGAGAGCTGGCTCAGTCTGAACTTTCAGGTCAAGACTCCTATGCTGACCCCGGGCTGCTGGCTCCTGTGGTAGTTTCCTTCCCCAGTGACCTTGTTAGCAATCCTACCCTCAGTGGTCACAGAGGGCATGGTGAGGGAGGCTCTGGGTGAATAGGGACCATGGCCCTTGCCACCCTCCAGGGCTGGGGTCGTTTAGAATTGTTAAGGAACTCTGGCATCTTCTGTTTGCCTTAAACTCTGGTGCACTAGGCACTTGTACATGCTGTTCCTTAGTGGGGTTCATTGTCCAACCAGTTCCTTTGTCTGTGGTCCCTAGTGGACATGAAGGGGCAGAGATATGAGGAAGTCAACCCTTCTAGCAGCAGAACATTGAGAGGGGAGGGAGGGAGGGAGGGAGGGAGGGAGGGAGGAAGGAAGAGAGGGAGAGAGAGAGAAAAAGAGGAGGGAGAGAGAGGGGAGAGAATGTATGTATGCTATCTCGGTCTGGGCCACATGGTTGGGATGAGATGCTGCCACCTTCAGCTGCATACCTTAGCAGCTGGGGTGGGTTCCCGAGTGTGCTCTGGCTTGTTTCTCTTCCTGTGTAAGATGATAAGTTTGTCGTCCATAGGTACTATGAGTGAACGTAAGTGCTTAGAAGAGTTCTGAAAAATAATTGCTGATACCAATAGTGTGAGCTTGACTTTACACAAAACAAGCCTGGGTCTTTGGGAGGTGAGGACTTGGTTTCCTGTTGCCCTCACCCTTCTTTCTTTCCCTGGAAGCATTTAGTCGGTCGCCTGATTGGCAAGCAAGGCAGGTACGTGAGTTTTCTGAAGCAGACATCCGGTGCCAAGATCTACATCTCTACCCTGCCTTATACACAGAACATCCAGATCTGCCACATAGAAGGTTAGTGCTGGTGCTGCCCCGTGCCTGGCTCCCATGCCTGAAATCTAAGACAATAGCATCCCGGTTGCCACTGTCCATTTGGAATGTTAGCCTCTGAGCAGAAACAGTAGGTGTCTAGGTAGAGGGCACGCTGGGTCCAGGTGCTTGCAAGACACTGGCCATCTCTGTTTGGCCAGGATAAGGATGAGGGCTAAGTGGACAGAGCCAAGGTCCTGGGTCACAGTGACTGTCACACACATTTTCCTCACAGAGCACAGGAACCTTTTGGTTGAGTCCATTTTTGTCTTTCTCATCTGCCAGTTTCTTTTTCTATTCAAAGCCTGGGTCAAAATGGCAAAGGTGCCAAAGGGGAGTGGATTTAAAGCAAAGCCAAGTGTTTGGCCCTTGGGAAACTCTCTCACATTAGAATCCTGTGGGGTGGCATGTGGGTGGGTCTTGTTTGCTGCCTCTTTTCTTGTACCCACAGAGGCCGTGTGTCCTGTCCCTTGCCCTTAGGCTCTCAGCACCATGTAGACAAAGCTCTGAACTTGATTGGGAAGAAGTTTAAGGAACTGAACCTCACCAATATCTATGCGCCACCACTGCCTTCCCTGGCGCTACCTTCCCTGCCGATGACGTCTTGGGTGAGCATGCCCTCCAGGGTCTCAGTTCTTGTCCCTTCCCCTAAACTTCTCCCACGCAGGCCCACGAGCCTCCTGTGTGTGCTGTCTGCTCTGGCCTCTACTCAGCTAGCTGCCTCTGAAGATAGGATAGAGTGTTCCCTAGAAGCCAGGGCCTTTTGACCCCACACACTCCTGCCACCTACCAAGGCATGCTTTTTTTCTCCCTAGGCTTTTGACTATGGAGGAATGAGCCAGTTGGCTGGGTGTGGGGCTTCTAAAAAGCTGGGGCTGTACCTAGAGTCACTTCCCAGTGCCAGAGGCCTGGGTAGGATCTGCCAAGATGGATTTGAGTGAGACTTAGGTGGACTACTATGTTCTTTCTAGTCAGCTGGTCTGAATAGCAGCCCTGGTGAAGGATTCCCTCCTCTTCCCTCTCCCCAGGAGCTGCCTAGGTTGTAGTTGGTAAGTGCAGAGTCGCTAGCCTGGAAGCCCAAGAGGTTAGCAGAAGGGAAGGTACTGTCTCCCAGAGCAGTGAGAGGCATGCCTCTGGCCTCGTCAGGCCGCTTGCCTTCACTGGGAATAGACACGCATTCTGTGGGCTACAGACTGTTTACTGCATTTCACAGATGGGCTGAGCAAGCTGCTTCAGGAAAATTGCCCCTTTGGGTTTTGTTTAGGATGGGCGGTGTTTCAGCTTTGTATTCCCCCACCAGAGACGCTTGTGCTATGGGAGGGTAGGCCGGGGTGTTCCTTTCTGTGGGCATTAGGGAATGGGCTGGGCCCTGCTCTATGCTTTACTTCTGAGCCTCTCTTCGTAAATAATGGAATAGCTAGTGGGGGTAGTTTTCTTCCCTTGCATTATGCTTGTTCAGTGGGGCCAGGGAGGAGACTCCAGGTGCTTTGAAGTCAGCAGGCCCTGGAGGACCCATAGAAGTCAAGGGACGTTCTTCTTGGACCGCCAGGCTTGATGGTGCAATCCAAATCCTGTGTGCAGAACCTTGCTTTGCTGCCTATAGCATAGCATCAGGAAAAGTGATAGGGTTTCTCTGTGTAGCCTTGGCTGCCTGGACCTACTTTGTAGATCAGGCTGGCCTTGAACTCAGAGAGATGTGCCTGTCTCTGCCTCCCGAGTGCTGTACCTAAAGGTGTGCGCCTCTATTGCCCGCCTTTTAAAGACCCCTGTTAGGACTTTTTGCATAGGGCCTTAGCAGCTGAGCATACCTACAGACCCCTGCCGAGACCTCTGCCCAAAGCAAAGATATTGGGGGTGGGGTGACCTAGGGGCCCTAGGACACCAGCTCTGTCAGACTTTAACAGAGGGCCTGGCTTGGGGCTGCTGCTTGTTTTGAGACAGGGAAATTTCTCCAGGCGGTGAGCTCTGGAGCCAGCTGCAGGTCCAAAGGGGCCTGAGGCTGCTCACCAGGTATTCTCAGGCCTGTTGTTCTAAGCAAACTGCTCACTCATTTAGAAGTAGGAGGGAGGGAGGGAGGGAGGGCATGCTCCAGGGGATGGACCCCTGCCCAGCATGGGTTGAGGATTCAGCAATTGGCCTCTGACTGCCTTGGAGTAGAGGTGCCCCTGTCTGACCCTGAGGTGAGGGTCCCTCTAATGGCAGGTCTTGGTATTACAAGACAACCACCAACAGCACTCTGCTCTCTGGCACCATGTTATTGATAGCTGTGCCAGTTTACGGACTTGCCCTGGGGCCTCAGGATGTATCTCAAACAAGAGAAGAACTGATACAGTGTTGGCTGCCTCTCCCCGCCTCCAGCTCATGCTGCCTGATGGTATCACTGTGGAAGTCATCGTGGTCAACCAGGTCAACGCTGGGCACCTGTTTGTACAGCAACACACACATCCCACCTTCCATGCGCTGCGCAGCCTGGACCAGCAGATGTACCTCTGTTACTCTCAGCCTGGAATCCCTACCTTGCCCACCCCGGTGGAAAGTAAGTGCCACCTTGAGAGTCAGGGAGAGCCCTGGCTTCTAGTTAGGCAGAGACCTGTAGCAAGGTGGGTTGCCCCTTCTGCCCTTGGTGTGGACCAGGAAAGACTGATCGGGACTCCCTCATGGACAGCATCCCTGAGTTCTTGCATTGCCGTGGAGTTATGCTGAGCCGAGCTTTCTGACTGGCTGGTGTTAGCTTGTGTTTTGCTGACTGGCCAGGCAGTAGGATTGGAGTGGTGTTTTGATGGTGGACTCAGATCATAGTCCTGACACTTTATGTCTTTTTAAAAAAATATTTTGTAAGATTACATTTATTCATTTTATGTTATTGGTGTCCATGCCTGTGGAGGGCAGAAGAGGCTTCAGGTGCCACCGAACTGTAGTTATGGATGGTTGTGAACCACCATATGGATACTATAATCAAACCCAGGTCCATGTGCTCCTAATCAGTGAGCCACCTCTCTAGCCTGAGCTTTGTGTCTTCCAAGTGGTACCCAGGCTTGCCCACCAGGAAGTGGAGTGGCTATGCTCTCCATGTAGGGCACTTCGGGTATATACTTAGCATCTGTGCAGTGGGCTGGGTTGTTGCCACATGGCAGGTGAGGAAACCATCCCTGAAATGAAGGGACTTTCTCAGGCAACACTTGAGCAGGGCTGGGATGTTATCAGTACCTTTGTTGCTTTTATCAGCGGGGAGGGGGACTAAATGTCAAAACACTCCTCCCAGGCTCCTCATGGGCTTTGAGGCATGGGGGAAATTTTGAGGTTATCTGTAGCAGCGTGCCCCCGACCCACTCCCCCCCCCCCCATGCCACCTTTGGAAGATCAGATTCTCTAACACTCTAGCCAGAAGTAAAGATAGAACAGGAGTGTAAGGGTAGCTGCATTGTAGCTTCGATGTCCGGATCACAACCAAGTGTAGTCAGCTGCTGTGACCCTCACCCCCATGGCTGCCCAGCTTTTGGTGGCTGCCTGGACCACTGTGTACTTCTCAAAGCAGAGGCAGATGGTGTGAGCTACAGACCTAGGATGCCCTCTGGTCAGGCTCTCCGTTGGAGTTATGGGGTGGAGTAGACCAGACCTTAGGTACTGGGCCACTGAGCCCAGCCGTGCTTGGCAGTTCTTGATTCTCTCAGGGACTTTTCCTTGGGCACAGGGGCTGGGAGGTAACTCAGTCAAGATGTGAATTTGATTTCCTGTATTAAAAAAAAAAAAAGCTGTGTGCCCTGGTATATGCTTGTGATCCCAGCACTGGGGAGGCAGAGATAGACAGAATCTTTGGGTTCACTGGCCAGCCAGCATTTAAAAAATAAAGGCATAGCATCTGAAGAATGACAGTTAAGTTATATTTGACCTCCACACCTGTGCACATACACGCCAAAGGCAGGCCCTCATCCCTGTCCACCGAGTTTCTCGTGCTAGTTTTAGGCTGCAATAAATTTCAGAGTCATAGATCTAGACCGAAGGCCCTTCAGGGTTGGGTGGTTTTGGGGCTAAGCTAAGCTGGATTTTCTGTGTTTTGGGTTTTGCTTTGCTTATCTTGGGCTCTGGGAGAAGTTTTTGTGGCGGATTCATTCGTGTTGCCCCTGTCCCTTCCCCTGACAATGTGGGAAGGTGGGGAGCAATGACCAGGGTAGCCCTCAGCCCTGTCCTAGGCCACGCGTGTTCCACACACTTGTCCTCCCACCCTGCAGTAACGGTTATCTGCGCTGCCCCTGGTGCGGACGGGGCCTGGTGGCGAGCCCAAGTAGTGGCCTCCTATGAGGAGACCAATGAGGTGGAGATTCGCTACGTGGACTATGGTGGATATAAGAGGGTGAAAGTCGACGTGCTCCGGCAAATTAGGTGAGTGGGACTCCTTGGCCAGTCACAAGTCACCCCTGCATGGCATGGGGTACATGGCTCAGTTCCTCCCAGCTACAGATGGGGCTGGAGTCTTTCTTCCCGCTGCCAACCTTGTGTTAACAGTCAGGTGTAAACAAACATGATGGCCTGCCTCAGCTGCACAGAACTAGAAGGCTGCTCCGTGGGAGAAGCCCCCAAGTGTCAGGCATGAAAAATGAGAGGGACACGTTTGAGTTTGGTGAAGGATGTCCCTCTGAGCCATCAGGCTTGTAGCAGTAGCCCGCTCGCATTCAGGTGTGCACGTCATCCTGGGCTGTAGCTGTCACTGTGTCCAGTGGAAGGTAAATTCAGACACATGTTAAACTCAATCCTTTCTTGTCTTTCTAGGTCTGACTTTGTGACTCTGCCATTCCAAGGAGCAGAAGTCCTCCTGGACAGCGTGGTTCCTCTGTCAGGTAACGGCAGGGCGTCCTTCCTCCCACCTACAGCCTATATTAACATGGTTGGTGCCTCTGTTAGCTTCTGCTTGAGTAGGTCGAGTCCAAGGCCCAGGACCTTGGATTTCTAGCAAGGCCCCGGGCGATGCCAACGCTGCTGTGGCCCCTCATCCAGGGCCTGCTGCTTTACACTTTACCCAGCTGTTAGCTTGAGGGGCTCCAGTGAGGAACTTCACAACGTGGTCCAGAGAGGGCAGGCTCGGTCAGCATACTACTGAGGCATTGTAGGGACTGTGCTGACCTGTGAGACCGGAAGTATGGCTAGGGCTGGGGTGCAGATGTTCCTTAGCCTTAGTGCTCTTTGGCGTGATGCCACAGCACTTGATTTTCAGGTAGCTGTGAGAGTCCCATGTGTACTAATGTAGAAAGTGGCCAGGTCCAGCTTTTTATGGCTGTAGGTAGCAAAGTCTGCTTAACCTGTCCCCTTCTCCCATCCAGAGTAGTTTAGGTACACTAGACATGCTACAGTATAGCGAGGCATGCTGCTGCACACTTGCAGTCCTAGTACTCAGGAGGCCAGAGCAGGAGGATTACCATGAGTTTGAGGCCAGCCTGAGCTAAGTACACAGCAAGACTCTGTCCTTAAAAAAAAGCAAGGAAGGAAGGAAAAAAAGAAAGGGAAGCAGAAACATTACAGTCTAGCTGAAGTGCTGTGACAGCCCTGGTCTCTGTTTCGTGTCCCTTCCCTTCGGCCTAGCCTTGCCTGTCCATCTAAGCAATCTGTCCAGGCCCTGCTTTGTCGCAAAGCTCGCCCGCCACCACACCGTCCAAGCTCTTGCCTCCCACCCCACCACTTCCTGCCTTGGGCATGTTCTTATACATTACTTTTGTAAACCGTCTTGGTAGAAGACGCCTCGGAGTCCTGCCTCCTAGAGGGTAACTGCCCATACTGGGCCAACTGCTTGGGTCGGAATGCCACCTGCAACATGGTGGGAGCTGATTGGCCTTGGGGATAAGCCTTTGTCCGTTAAGTGGACCTGCCCTTCTGTCTTCTGGGGCATTGCTAGTTTGGTGGAAGTGCACACACTTGTTCATCACAGCTGGCCCTCAGATAGCTGGGGTGAGACCTGCCTGCATCATTAGCAGCCTTTCTGTCTGCCCTGAGGCTCAGGAGATGCATGTATCCAGGCCTTCCCTCTGTTCAACCACTTGAGTACCAGGGGCATAGGCTCTGCTGGCAAGATGGCTGTCCTAGACGCAGTCCTGAAGTCTGCAGCGTCTGCAGTGGCCTGCAGGTGACAAGACTGCTTTGCCCCAGCCAGCATCTGAAACCGCCTTCTCTTTCCTCTCTTACAGATGATGACCACTTTTCACCTGAGGCGGACGCAGCCATGAGTGAGATGACGGGCAACACAGCACTGCTGGCCCAGGTGTGTGGTTGGGGCGGGAGGCTGGCCGGCCAGCCAGAGGACTGTCAGTGGAGGTTCCTGCCTGGTGCAACTAAGTGTCCAGGCTTCTTGAGTCCTGACATTTAAATTCCTTGTGTCCTATGGAGTGACCAGCAACCTTGAAGGAGTACATAAGCCAGGCCTGGCACACTCCTATAACCCTAGCACTCTGTAGGCTACAGCAGGAGGATTCTGAGTTTGAGGCCTGTCTAGGTTACATAATAAAGCTTGCCTCAAGTTTTAAGGGTGCACAGGCTAAGGTGTTTTCTGTGCCTCTATCTCTCCAGGTGACAAGCTACAGTGCAACTGGCCTTCCTTTGATTCAGCTGTGGAGTGTGGCTGGCGATGAAGTGAGTCTGCCCCTTTTCCCCCAAGTTGTTGTCAGCAGCGGTGGGCTGACTGGGTGCTAGTTCTGGTAATTGTTAGATGACACGACTGTGGGCTGCTGCCACCCAGAGGACACTGGATGCCATGGTTGGGAATGGTGATGGTAGTGCCATGTGCTAGAAGTGTCTTGTAGTGCCATGAAGCTAGTGCTGCTGAATATATAACTTCTGGGACAGCCTCTCGCAAGCCAAGGTGCCCTTAGTGCCAGGCAGGGGAGACCCTCCTCTACCCTTCCAGGACCTCTGTCCATTGCTCCTGTCTTTACTGTCAAGGCTCGGGTTTCTTCAGAATATTAGCAGCCGCCCCTTTGGCACGGCCAGCACCTGAGTAGAACCCTGTTGTAGCTGTGCTCCGGGTCTGCACCTGCTCCCTGACTGATGACTGGAGACTTGCCAGGAGGACCCTCACTGACCTAGCCCAAAGGTGCCATGCAGAACTCTCAAGAAAACTCTGTTTTCCAGGTGGTGTTGATAAACCGGTCGCTGGTGGAGCGAGGCCTTGCACAGTGGGTGGACAGCTACTATGCCAGCCTTTGACCTCGGCCCCCTGAGCTGCTTCGGTCTTTTTTGCACTGTTGAGGTTGGGCTTGGCACTCAGGACAGAGATTTAACAACAGAGTAACAAACGTTGTTCTCTCGAGTCTTCTTTCCCCCATTCTGTAGTCCTGTGCAGAAAGGCGATTCCTCTCTGAGGAGGAGCTTCGATGTGGAGCTCCGTGTTCCATTCAGAACCTTAGGACGGCGTTTCAGCAGCCAGCTGGCGTAGCCCGTAGCCCGGCTGGAGGCTGCTGCAGGGAGGTCTTACCAGGCTGTCCCGTTCCATTCCTTCCGCTCTCCCCACCAAAACCCCACACCCTGCAGCAGGCAGGCCAGGGCGGGTGTGGGGCTGGCTGAGAGGGTCAATTTCAGTCTATATTTAAGGACTGTAAAGCTCACATGGATGAATTGACGGTGTTTAGCCGGTTTTTATATACTTCCTCCAGGTCTCTAGAGCTCAGACTTTTTTAAACATGGATGTAAATAAGGAGCAATTGTCACACCTGACCCCAATGAGCGGGGAGAGGGGAAGCTATTCTCTTGCCAAGCCTGGTTGTAATTTGTAACCATTTTCTATTTGTGCAAACTATGTAAATATATGTTTAAAAATGTAATATTTTGTACAAGACACACTGGAGAACAAAGGGAACTCAAAACTCTTCCACGTTTTTTCACCTGGAAACAGAAGTCCATCCCACAGAGTGGGACCGCACCCCTGCTGCCGCCGCCACCGCCGGAATCCCACTGCTTCCCCTGCACAGGAAGCTGTAGGGGAGATTGTCATTTGGGGATTTTTTTTTTCCTGTACACATTAATTTAAAAAAAAAAATCATTGAATTACTTGCAGTGGCGTGTTTGACTCTTTTATAGACTGTCTTTAGCATTGTGCAATTTAAGAATAACTTAAGTATCTTGGACTTACATAAATCTTGAATTGTATAAACTATAACTTGGAGTCCATTTTTCTTAAGTGCTGGCAAAGATTTGTGGCTGGGGACTGAGGAGAAGTGGTTGTGAGAGGTGTGGTCCCTAGGAGGGTCTATCTGTGGCTCTCCAAGGACCATGATAAAAGAGAAGATCGCCCCATCCCCCAATGGAAGACATTTTGGCCAGTTCTTCCTCTTACCCCGCCAGGTGGCAGCCCAGCCTCCCCAGACCTCTGCATTCAGAGATCACAGGATCTGATAGAGGGAGAAGATACAAAAAGGTGGGGGAGAGAGGTGTAGGCCTCTGTGGTCCTGATGTGGGGAGGGGGTAGATTCTTGGTCTTTCAGATAGTAAGGTGTCGTCCTTGGAGGGTGGTTCTATGGGACGAGTGTGGGAGTTGGTGGGCCAGTCATGAAGGACATGTACTCTTCAAACACCCACTCTTCAGGGAAGGAGGTGTTCTAGAGCTTTCCAGGTAAGCTCCTCTAAGACTCCTGCTGCTAGTGGTCACCCGGAAGCATCTTAGTAAGAACCAGAAGCTTGTGGGGATGAAGGGCTGGGTTGCAGCAGTACAGATTCTTCCAGCTTGCTGCAGGTGTTAGTGTCCTCAGAGCCCCGAGAGACAGGAGGAGTGGTTGGTCATTGAGCCTGGGTTCTGGGGTTATTGCTACAAGTACAGCTTTGCTACACCAGGATCAGCACCCAGCTCTTGAGAACTGACGTCACTTGTAGCTTAAGGTAAAACAAGATGAGGTGCCACAGGTCTAGAGTACTTCCCACAGCGACCCGTGGCTCGCTGTGGTGATGCAGAGTGTGCAGGCCATGAGGCAGTAGCTCATAGTGAGCTACTTAGAACACAGTGCAGAACCAAGTAACAAAGCCAGCCATTCCTCAGGCTAAGCAACATGGAACCCTCCTCACCTTGGTTGGCCAAGGGGATAGTTTAAGTCATAGGGAGCAGAGGGGAATACAGGAACAACAGGTGGTTTTGTTTCTGTTTTAAGATTTAAGTTAGGGCTAGAGAGATGCCTCAGAGGTTAAGAACACTGACTGCTCTTCCAGAGGTCCTGAGTTCAATTCCCAGCAACCACATTGGCTCACAACCATCTATAATGTGATTTAATGCCCTCTTCTGGCCTGCAGGTATACATGCAGGCAGAGCACTGTATACCTAATAATAAATAAATCTTTAAAATAGACTAAAAAAATTTTAAGTTAAACATGAATTAAGCCTGGAGAAATTTGTAACATCTGAGCCAAAGGGTGAATGAATGTTTTTAATGCGTGACGATTAATCTCCCTTGACAATGTCATGGGTACACGAGAGAATCTGGGTCTCTTTCTAGTATGGTGAAATATAATAGAAATACAACCTGATTTACTAGTGTGACAATATTCTGAGAGCTATGATAAAGTCAAGGAATTTTAATGTTCACTTCAGCATATAACAGGCATTAGTGAGGAGCTCCTCAGAGTTCAAGATCTGGTGTGGACTTCCACTCAGCAGCCTTTTTGCTCGGACTGTCCACGTTTCTGGGCTCTGTTGCAGCAACTGGCTTGTGGCTCCTATCTTGGGCAGCAAGACTGGACCAGTCTCAGCAGCAGCAGCCTTAGTGGTACTGTTTCTTACTCGAAACACTCGACGGACCAGCCATCACCACACAAGCAGCATTCTGGAGGCAAGAGGCAGGAGGACTGAGGCCAGCCTTGGGCTATATGGCGGTTGTCAAAAACAAGGCGGGTCAGGAGATGGCGTCTCAGCACCAGGAAAAGGCATTTGCTGTGCAAGCCTGATGACCTGAGTTCAACCCCCCAGTTTAAGACTCAGGATGGAAGTAGAAAACCAGTTTCCAAAAGTTGTCCTCTGACCTCCATATTCATGTCACAGCACATGTGTGACCACATCACATGTAGTAGTTTTAAAAGCGTGCTTGAGAGACATGTTGGTAAAAGTGTGTGTGTGTGTGTGTGTGTGTGTGTTCTTGTCGTATAGGCCAAGCTGGCCTCAGACTTTTCAATCCTATGTCCTAGGATGCTGGAGTTAGAGATGTGTGCCACTCCCTTGGCTTCGAGCCTCTGAATTGTGACATTAAACCAGTCAACATTATAAAATATATTTTGATCCAGCTGTTTGCCGTCCTCACTGCACACCTGCACCTTACACTGCTGCCCCTGAGGTTTTCATTTGGACTATGTCTGAGTGTTTTGCTGTTAGGACATGCGAACCTTAAATGTGAGAATGTGTATGTCTTCTTTGCCTGACAGTGTTTGGCTGTGCATTTCTGCTTAACTGGGTGTCCCTTGCCAAGAATCCTGCCTTCTACACACACACACAGTGACCTTCAGCCCGGTTGCACATAGGGATCCTGGCTGACTGAGATGGGGGGCGGGGGTGGGATGGGGTGGGCTCTTTCATGCTTTCCTTCCCCCTCTGCCCAGTGTCAGCCATGTTTGAGAGTAAAGGAGGTAGGGGTGAGGGCCCAACAGGATGAGGTTTGTGTGTCATCTGTGATCTCTAGCTCAGCCTGCTTGGTGCTGTTCGTTTAAGTACCTCTCATAGCCAGTGTTTTATTGCTGTGAAGAGACACCATGACCAAAGCAACTCTTTAGTTTTTCAAGACAGGGTTCCTCTATGTAGCCTTGGCTGTCCTGGACTCACTTTGTAGATCAGGCTGGCCTTGAACTCACAGGGATCCACCAGCCTTTGCCTCCTGAGTGCTGGGATTAAAGGTGTGCGCCACCGCACCCGGCTAGGCGACTCTTATAAAGGAAAACATTCAGCTGGGAGGTGGTGGCGCAAACCTTTAATCCCAGCACCCGGGAGGCAGAGGCAGGTGCATCTCTTGAGTTCGAGGCCAGTCTGGTCTACAAAGTAAGTTCCAGGATAGCCACGGCTACACACAGAGAAACCCTGTTCCAAAAGACCAAAAAAGGAAAAGAAGAGAGGGAAAAAAAAAAAAGGAAACTGTTAGGTTTAGTCCATCACTGTCATGGCACACAAGCAGCCGTGGTGCTGGAGAGGTTGAGACTGACAGGAAGAGACAGTGCCACTGGGGCCTAGATTGGGTAGTTGAAACCACAGAGCCCTCCTCAGTGCTCAGTGACACACTTCTCCCAATAAGGCCACGCCTCCTAATCCCTGTCAAATAGGGCTGCTCCCTAATGACCAAGCATTCAAATCTATGAGCCTATGGGGGCCCTTCCAAATCAAACATCCACAGCCTCAATCTTTTCTCTGGCCTCAGGACCACATATGTGCTATATATATTTTTTGTTTGTTTGTTTGTTTTTGTTTTTGTTTTGTTTTGGTTTTTTTTGGTTTTTCAAGACAAGGTTTCTCTGTGTAGCCTTGGCTATCCTGGACTCCCTTTGTAGGCCAGGCTGGCCTCGAACTCACAGCGATCCACTGCCTCTCCCTCCCAAGTCCTGGGATTAAAGGTGTGCACCACCACCGCTCGACTCATGTGCTATATTATTGACTTGGCACAAGTTCCCTGCTCTCTGTTCCTCACTTTAAAAAATAAATAAATAAACGGAGGTGATGGGAAAAATGCAAGTGTGAGGACCCCAGATCCCACATAAGGCTGGATGCTCTAGTGTGCGTCTGTATTGCTAGTGTGTCCATGACAGGATGAGACACAGAGAAGCCCCAGGAAGCTCTCGGGGCAGCTAGCCTGGTGTAGCTGTGTGCAAACCTGTCTCAGGGCAGAAGATGACCGGCCATCACTTGCCGTCACTTGCCGTCGTCCTAACCTCCATACATGTGCTGTGACATTAGCACGCCTGCGCTTGTGAATGTGCACAGCATAAGTGGCTAGCTATACATCTTAAGTAAGTGCAGGTGGATTTTGGAAGCCTTTCCAGGGTCTATTTGGGGACTAATCTGTTCGGAAAACGAGAGCCAACTGAAGCTTTCCTCTTAAAGAGGTTGGTTGACTTGTATCTGTACAAAGAGAAGGATTCTAAGTAAGATCTTGGCTGTTGAGAGAAGTGGGCCCAGCTGACATCTGGTGGAGACAGCCGGCTTCGGAGAGACCCTGGTGCTCTGGGCAAGAAAGGCTAATTTCTCCTCCCTGAGCTGGATTTCTCTGGTCTCCCTGGCAGGATGACAGGGAAGGCATTCTGACTGCTCCTATGGGTTTCTCCACCAAGTGCCTGGGTATGTACGCCAAGCCTGCTAGGGGCTACAAAGCCGAGACAAACCCAGAGCCTTCGGGAAGCATCTCTGAGGAAGTGTGCCAATGATTCTATGGCAGATGGTACTAGCTTGAGTGGGACCCTTTCTTCACCTTCCGGTGGGGTCCTGTAACTTCTGGTGAGGTAGGGGACTAGGCTCACCATCACCTGAGCCTGGCCTTGAACCTGTGTCTTCTGGGACCCAGGTTCTGCTCTCTGTGAGTGCTTGGATGCCAAAATTCCCCACACAAGGGCAAGCCACTGCACCTGGGTCTTTATTTTCATTTGAGTGACTTGGAGTCTGTTCCTTCGCTCATCAAAGGTTGAGTACTTCCCCAGGGGTGCAATGGTCCACGCTGGCTGCATATTAAACACCATAAAACCTACCAAGGCTTGAGGCCCACTCTCAGGCAGATTTAACTGGTTTGAGAAGAAGCTACTCACTGAAAGAGGATTATAATTACTGCCTTTTGGGGGCTGGAGACATTGTTTAGCAGTTAAGACCGCTTGCCGCTCTTTTAGAGGACAGGTTCCCAGCACCTATACTGGCCGGTGAGCCTCCAGCCACGGGAGGCCTGATGCTCTCTTTCTGGCCTCTGTGGGGACGCACATGCACGTATACATATAGACACATCATAAAAATACATATTTAAAAAATATTACTTGGGGGCGGGGCTAGGTAGACGGCTCAGTGAAGTGACTGCCCATACAAGCCTGAGGATCTTCTCCTCAGAATCCACATAAAAAGGCCAGGTGGGAGTTCAAGAAACGGCTCAATGGTTAAGATCATGTCCTGCACTCAAGAGAGGACCTGAGTTGAGTTCCTGGGGCCCCACACCAGGAAGCTGGGAACCATCCCTAACTCCAGTTCCAAGGGCTCCGGTGTCTCTGGCCTCTGAGAACACAGCACTCATATGCAAACCCACTTTAGAACAGAGCAAATGCTTGGGAGTCTGGAGTGTAGAACGCAATGCCCCCCTCACATACGCGCATCCCCAAGTGACCTTCAAAAGGCAAGGGCAGGATGTCTTTTGAGTCCTGGAGCTCCCTTGTGCCCTGTCCAGTCAATTCATTTAGTTCCGTCTGGCTTGTGTTCACTCAGTACAGTGTGTGAGTGGCTGTGTGGTTGGTGTCGTTTGTATATATCGCACTGGGGACAGGCTGCAGTTTGTTGACCCACCCTTCGGCTCATGTTATTCAACCTGGTTTTAAGCCATCATGTGTGAAACCCGCTATGCTACTTAACTTTTTTTTTTAATTTTAAAAAATAATTATTTATTTTTCATTTTTTTAATGTGCATTAGTGTGAAGGTGTCAGATCCCTTGGAACTGGAATTACAGACAGTTGTGAGCTGCCGTGTGGGTGCTGGGAATTGAACCCAGGTCCTTCGCAAGAACAGCCAGTGTTCTTAACCACTGAGCCCTCCCTCCAGCCCCTACTTAACTGTTTTCAGTGCTGTGGTAGCTGCTGGCAGTGTGACAAATGTAAAATAGATTTTGTTTTGGTTTGGTTTTTGTTTTTTTCGAGACAGGGTTTCTCTGTTTAGCCTTGGCTGTCCTGGACTCACTTTGTAGACCAGGCTGGCCTCGAACTCACAGTGATCCACCTGCCTCTGCCTCCCGAGTGCTGGGATTAAAGACATGCCACTGCCTGGCATAAAATAGATTTTATTAGACGAATCGTGATTGTGAAATAATGTCTTAGACGTAGTGGGTAAAGTTTACATGCTTTATTTATTCGGTTTTCAAGACAAGATCTCATGTAGCCTGAGCTGGCCTTCCTTGCATTCCCTGTTAGCCGAGGGTGACCTTGAACTTCTGGCCTTCCCGTCTTCACAAGTGCTGAGGGCCCAGTAACGCATGCACCACCATGCCCTGCTATGCAGTGCCAGGGATCAAATTTAGACCTTCATCCTGGGTAGGCAAGCATTCGACCAACCGAGCCACATCCCTGGATCCCTTGTTCGACTTAAAAATATCATTTATGTATATGGATGTTTTACGTGAAAGTATGTTCATGTATCACATGCCTGCCTGGAGCCTGGAGAAGTCAAAAGAGGGTATTGGATCCCCCTGGAACGGGATTTACAGATGGTTGTGAGCTGCCATGTGGGTGCTGAGAACTCAAACCCTTTCAGGAACAGCCAGTGGTGCTCTTAACCACTGCGGTGCCTCTCTAGCCCCGCCCCCACCCCTTGTTGTTTAAGGGGTGGCTAACACAGTCATGTGTGCACCTCAGATTTTTTCTGTTATGCGGTCCTAGGTGGAGGACCATCTATATAAGAGGCTACGGTCCTTCAGGCAGTGTCTCATATTAGAGGCTCAAGCCATTTGCTTCCCTTTAGCTATAGAGCCTGCAAGTGCCTGGGCTCCAGCTAAGGCCCATTTGAAGCAGAAATTTGAGACCTACAGGTTTTTTTTTCCCCAGTAGTAGGGAGTGAACACAGGTCTTCACACATGTTGTTCTCTCACTGGGCTACATCACTAGGTGTCTTTTTACATTTTTATTTAAGACAGTTATTTAAGCTGGCATCGAACTCACTCCATAGTGGAGGTAGCCGAGGTAGGCCTTGACCTTGTGACCTTGCCCTTTTCTTTTCTTTTTTAAAAATACCTTACTTAATTTTGAATTTATGTGCTTTGGGGTAGGGGTGTCAGATCTCGGAGTTACAGACCCTTGTGAGCTGCCATGTGGGTGATGGGAATTGAACCGGGGACCTTTGGAAGAGCAGGCAGTGCTTTTAACCGCTGAGCCATCTCTCCAGCTGTTCTTTTTCATTTATCTTTTGTCCTTTGACTTTGAGTTTCAAAGTCCCTATATAGATGGATGACCTTGAAACTTCTAACCCTCCCACCTCCACCTCCCAACCGCCAGGGCTAGAGGCGCCCACCCAAGGCCAGCGTTTCTTCTGAAGCAGCTGTGTTTCCCTCTGGGTTGAGACAACACGGAATCCTTGGTTCCTGTGGTAAGATGGTTCGGGGCTAGAGATAATTATTGTGCTGCCTGGGTGGCGGTGTGCCTTACAGTCAGATGTCCCTAGAGGTCAGCTGTCAAAAACCAGGGTTTAGTTTAGGCACCGTTTAGTTTCTACACTCCAAACACCCAGCTTCCTGTTTCATTTTACCCAGATTTGGCAGGACATACTTTGTGATGGCCGTACTCTCCTGTGGTAGTTTGGAGGGAGGAATGAGATCATTTAAAAAGGTAAAAAGGTAGAGGGTGTGTTTTTGAAGGAGTGGAGCGAGTCTTGTGCTCCACACAGGACAGAGTGCTGCTGTTGCAATTTCTAGACACTAGATGGCGCCACAGCACAGGCTACTGTAGGTTTCCCTTGCTTTGGCCTCACCACTGTCTGAGAACAGAGGGTCTCCAAGCACTGTCTCATTATTAGACTTATTAAGAATGCAAACTCCCAGCTCGTACCCCAGACTTACTGAACGAGAACCGTGTGGCACTCGGTCCAGGTGCTTTTAGATGCAGACTAAAGTTTGAGCTGTTCTAGAGTCAACCTTCTTCCGGGTAGCTTGGGAAGCCAAGAGTGCTTGCTGGGAAGACATAAGGAGCAGACTCAGGGAGGGGGCAATGTGAGGAACGGCACGGGGAGGATGTAAGAAGGTCATACGTGAAGGTATGACTAATGCCAAGGAGCTGGTCCAAAACCAAAAAGCTAATATAGACTGGGCGGCAAGGCTGTGCTTCTCCCAAGTGGGTGGGTCTCCGTAGGGTCAGGAGTAGTGGAAAGAAAGGAGGGCGCTCTAAAGGGAGCTCTCCCCCACCCGTCCCGCCCCCCTTTAGGGAGACAGATCGTGGGCTAGAAGCTGAAACGCAGGCCGAGTTCTCCCGGGAGCCCCAGGGCAGCTAGTGGCCTCATTGTGGCTGTTCATCTCAGCCTGTTCTGAAATTTCACCAGCCTACTACTGTGTTAATGGATTGAAATCTTGCAACCCTCCCAAGACGACACAGGAAAATGGATGCTCAGAATCAAAAAGAAGCTTGAGATGGGGTGGGAAAAATCACTAGTGAATTAAAACCTTATTTTTGTCTTTTCGATCCCATCTGTACCCTCAGGGAAGGCCAGTGAAGAATGAATTAAAAAAAAATTTTTTTTTGACACTGAGAAAAGCTCCTCTTGCAGGTCGCTACTGAGGCTTCAAAGGGGTGACATATCATGCAAATAATTTTTCCCCCAGCTATGATGTATACAGTTTTTAGTTTGATTTATTTTTGATGTCAGAAACAAAATGGAAGTTAGCTCTTTAAAAATGAGCGCGGCTGGCTGAATAAATAAATAATATGCTCTTGGCCAGAACCTGCCAGTGCCTCCTTAATTGCCCATTGATTCTCTAATTCTCTGCACTTTACCATCTACAAAATTAAGAGGCCACAGAGCATGGAGATGTCTTTTGCCAAGCAAATGAAAGAAGCCTGGGTTTTCAAAGGTATAGCCTTTCCTGGGGGCTTTGACCTAGCATTAAAAGGCAGGAATTACTGGGCGTGGTGGTGCACGCCTTTAATCCCAGCACTCGGGAGGCAGAGCCAGGAGGATCGCTGTGAGTTTGAGGCCAGCCTGGTCTACAAAGTGAGTCCAGGATAGCCAGGACTACCCAGAGAAACCCTGTCTTGGGGGGGGGGGGAAGGGCAGAAGTTTCTCAAGGGTGAAAGCCTGCTGTCCTCCATGGATCTTTCCCAATATGTGCTGTCATGTTGACTTCCGAGGCACGAAAAGTGTGTACTGTGTCCAGCAGCTGGACGCGTGGACTCTGGATGACACCGATAACAGCAGGGACCCAATTGTCCCTCCTATTGATCTCTGGAGGTTGGGACACCTGGCGTGGTCTCCCCTCCAGCAAGCGCATCTTTCAGATTAGCCTGTGAGACCCAACCCCAGGTGCTGGGAGCTGCCTCCTTTCTGCCGGGGGAGACTGCAGGAAGCTCCCACTTATCCCATTGCTGGAAGGAGCAACCAGTCTCCCCTCCTCCAAAGTTGCCCCCCCCCCGCCATGATGTACCCAACCTCGTCAGCCTGGGGGGGGGGGCTCCACTTCCCTCTTTCCTTCAGTTCTAGTCCTGTCAAGCCACAGAAACCTGTTCTCTCTTCTCAGCCTTGGTTCCTAGGGCCCTCTTCACAATGCACTCTTCCTTAGGATTCCGCCCCAGGCTCCCTCCCCGAGGTCAGCACTCACAACCCTTTGTAAGCAGCCACACGGGGGAGTCAGGTAAGGACAGGACCTGCCAACTGCCTCTCGGTAGAAGTCTCTTAAATGGGTCCTCATCCTCTACTTCCGAGGGCCCTAGGGTGGGGCTCTCCTCCTTTCTCTGGATCCACAGACTCATCCTTTCTTCCACCCTGGAGACACAATGCCAGGTGCTTCTGCCTGCTGGGTCCCCCCACCCCCACCCCGCTTCCTGGAGTCTCCATTCCTGCCTGCTTGGCAGTTCTTAGTGTCTCCATGTGAAAGTCCCTGCTGGGCAGGGTGCCCAGGCAAGGAGGCCCCAGCAAGGAGCAGGGACCTTACCGTTTGCCGTTGGACCCCCTCAGCTGCCCCTCCTCTGTGTCCTCATCGCCCTTTCTATCAGCGGCTTCCTTGGATTAGAATTCTCTCCCTTCCACTTATCAAGTCAGCATCGCGCCTGCCTGTCTCCGCCACTGTCAACATCCCAGCTCCCAAGTCTGCAGCGGCCTGAGCTCCAGGGCCCCCCCCTCGCTCTCTCTGTGTCTCTTTCTCTCTCTCCTCTCTCTCTCTGGCAATTACGATTCCTTCCCTGGCTCACGTCGGAAGTCTTTGTTCTTCTCCCTGAACGTTCAAGTTAATTTCTACTGACTGTTTATTCAGCCTTTGTACTGGCTGCCTTGCTACTTAGTCAGGAAACTGGGAGCCTCAGAGGCAAAGCAGTGGGATGTGGGGGACGCAGAGCAACAGTTTAGGACAGGAAGTAAGACACGTCAGAGGAGGAGGGGGCGCTAGGCAGGAATCCTCAGGGGCCCCCTGGGGACCAGGACTGGGATCATGAGCTTAGGGAGGAGAGGGGAGGGAGGGGTGGAGGAAGAGAGCAGCAGAGAGGAAGGGGGGGGGGGAGAAGAGCAGGGGAGGGGACAAGAGAGCTGGCCTCAATTCTCAGGCCCTGCTTCTTGTGTCTGGGGGTGGGGGTGGGGGTCAAGTGTGCATGCAAATACACACGGAGACAGGTGCACCCTCCCCGCCCCCCCCCCCACTTACTTAGAGCCCTGCTGTGTGGGAGACAGAAGATATCAAAACAAAACCAGCATCAGCAGTCCTGCCTTGCCTTTCCTGGTAGCCTTTTGTTCATGGGGGTCATGGACCTGCAAACACAAGACACAGAAGAAGGGATTCTATAGGGAGGGGGACCTAAGAGGGAGGGGGACAGGAAGGGAAGCAGGGCAGGAGAAGGCTAGGCTGGGTGGTGGGTGAGGACCACCCAAAGGTCCTGGGCAGCTGCCTGGCTGGCTAGGAGGCCTGCTGTATGTCCCCTAGCTCAAGACTGTGTTTCCTGGAGCAGCCACAGGCCCCAGTCCTAAAAGCTTTTTTTTTTTTTTTTTTTATAAATTTTTGAGGGGTTGGGGGATTTAGCTCAGTGGTAGAGTGCTTGCCTAGCAAGTGCTAGGCCCTGGGTTAGGTCCTCAGCTCTAGGGGAAAAAAAAAATTTTTTTTTTTTGAGAGATACCGTTGCTAAATTTCCCAGATTGTGCTCAGAGAAACTCCTGCCTCAGACTCCTGAGTTGGGTAGATGGCGTTACAGGTGCTTTCGACTGGCCTGGCTGCAATCTCTGACCCTCTCTGTATAGATGACGTAGATACAGATGCTGTAGATGATAGATTAGCTATGTAGCTATGGATATGGCCGCGCCTTGTAGGCCTGCCTAGGCTAGGACTTGCTATGTAGACCAGAATGGCGGTGAACCTGGTCTCCTGTTTCCAACTCCTGAATACTTGAGTTCCCAGGCTGTGCCACCATGCCTGGCATCAATCTCTTGAAAACGCGGTGGAATGTGTTTGCAGCCTTTGGCCGACCTTGAACTTTCAATCTTCCTGCGTCAGCCTCTGGAGTCCTGGGACTACTGGTGTGTGCCACCAAAGGCCTTGGGTTCTGTTCCCAGCGCGACCAAAGTGAATGAGAGGATGAGTGATGTCTTAGTTAGGGTGCTGTGGCGAAATGCAACCTGGGGAGGAAGGAGCTTACTCCACTTAGGCTTCCACGCCACTGTTTTCTATAGGAGGAAGCCGGGGACAGGGACCCAAGCAAGGCAGGAACCTGGAGGCAGGAGCTGATGCAAAGGCCATGGAGGAGTGTTTGCTTATATCAGCTTACTCCTCACGATTTGCTCAGCCTGCGCTACTTTCTTATAGAACCCAGGACCACCAGCCTAGGGATGGCACCGCCCACAATGGGCTAGGCTCTCATCTTTCTCTTCTTCTTCTTCTTCTTCTTCTTCTTCTTCTTCTTCTTCTTCTTCTTCTTCTTCTTCTTCTTTTTTTAAGATTTATTTATTTATAATGTATACAGTGCTTGCCTGCATGACAGAAAAGGGCATTAGATCACATTATAGATGGTTATGAGCCACCATGTGGTTGCTGGGAATTGAACTCAGGGCCTCTGGATGAGCAGCCAGTGCTCTTAACCTCTGAGCCATCTCTCCAGACCGGTCCTCATCTTCCAATCACTAATGAAGAAAATGCTCTACAGGCTTGCCTACAGTCTCATCTTACAGAGGCGTTTTTTCAATCAAGGTTCTTCCTGCTAGATAACTCTAAGGTGTGCCAAGCTGACATAAGACTTTCTAGCACTGTGAACATACTTCTCTAAATTTTATTTTAGATAATGTCTCACTATGCAGCCTCGGCTGGCCTGGAACTTGCTATGTTGACCAGGCTGGCCTTGAAGTACTAGAGATCCACCCGTCTCTGCTTCCAGAATGCCGACATTAAAGGCTTTTGCCACCATGCCCAGTGAAGGAAAAAAAAAGTATATTGGATTCTTTCCTTCTTTTTTTAAAGAAATCTTCTGAAACTCCATTATGAAAAATAGACGTCAGCTGGGCATGGTGGCGCGTGCCTTTAATCCCAGCACAAAAAACAAACAACAACAATAACAAATTGTATGCTGATGTCTATAGGAATTAACCTATTAAATGAAAATTATTGAGACAGATGAAAACACAAATTGGATTAAGTGCAATGCAATGTGATGTATTGGGTTGAACCTGAGAGCAATAAGGGAAAAAGCTGTGACACCTGAAGGAATGCCAGGAGTTAGCTCCCGTCTTAGCTGCCACTGGGACCCTGAGGGCACCCAGTCCTGAGTTCTGTGCTGTGCTTGTGTTCAGTGGCAATGTTAGGAGAAACCAGTGCTGGGGAAGGTCACTTAGAAGCTGCCAGTTTCCTGCAAACAGAAATTACTCCCAAGAAAAGCTTTCTCCCAAAGCCTCTATGGCATCCACGAATAGATTTCACAAATGGACAGACAAAGATCTGAGGCCCTGGCTGAGGATGGCAGGGAGCTCCTTCAAACAACAAACTGCTGCTACTCTTCCTTTTTGATTTCACGACATCGAGAGGAATCTTGCCTCTCCCAGGCAAGCCGTTAAAAATGGCGGCGGATTTGAACAGCTTCTTGCATTGTGGTCTCAGCCCCCTCGGGTTCCAAGAAGAGCAAAGGGCAGTAGATGCTGCGTCAGTGCAATGCGAGGCTGCAGGTCACCATTTGTTTGTGTCTATGTGTATCTGTGTGAGTGCTCGCGCTGTGTGCACTTGTGTCTTAATAGTTTTTAAGTTGTTTGAAGTATTTTGTTGTTGTTGTTTTTGCTTTTTGAGGCAGGGTTTCTCTGGGTAGCCCTGGCTATCCTGGCTCTGTAGAACTCTAGCCTTTACACAGGATACATAGCTTGCATGCCCCCCCTCCCCCCCCCCCCCCCCCGGCATTTAGCCACCACAATAAATCTTAAAGTTATGTTTATGTAAATTTGTGGGTTACTTTCTTTCTTTCTTTTTGTTTTTTCGTGACAGGGTTTCTCTGTGTAGCCTTGGCTGTCCTGGACTCACTTAGTAGACCAGGCTGGCCTCAACTCAGAGATCTGCCTGCCTCTGCCTCCCGAGCACTGGGATTATAGGAGTGTGCCACCACGTTTGGCAAGAGGTTACTCTCAAGAACCAGTTCTTTCATTTTGTCATGGTCTTTGGAAATCAAACTTGGGATGCCAGGTTTGCACAGCAGACGTCTCTTAGCTACTGAGCCGTCTCACCTGCCCCCTTTTAAAAATTGTTTTAAGAGCGTCTGGCTACATTGCTTAGGCTGGCCTTGACCTTGTGACCTCCCAGCTTTAGCTTCAGAAGTAGCTGGGATGACAGGTCTTTGCTGCCATGACTGTGTTTACCTGGGCGTGCTATCTGCACACTCATCCTCAGCTAGCCCCGATGAATCTTAAGTATGTGGATGCACACACCAGCCACATGCCATGCTTACCCTTCTCCTTAGCATCTGAGCTTACAGGCCATGTTTGGCGGTGACTGGAACCAGGTTTTTATTATCTCATTTGCTTGTGAAACATCCCCCATAGGCCTTTGTGTTTCAAGCCAGGGACCCCAGCTGGTGATGCTACTTGAGAAGAGGTTTTAGTATCTTTAAGAAGTGGAGTCTCAGGAGCTGGAGAGATGGTTCAGGGGTTAAGAGCACTGACTGTTCTTCCAGAAGACCAGGGTTCAATTCCCACCACCCCTATGGCAGCTTAAGGCTGTCTGGTGGTTTGGTTTTTTTGTTTTGTTTTGTTTTTTTTTTTTTTGGTTTTTGGAGACAGGGTTTCTCTGTATAGCCTTGGCTGTCCTAGACTCACTTTGTAGACCAGGCTGGCCTCGAACTCACAGCTGTAACTTCAAGATCTGACACTCTCACCCAGATGTATATGCAGGCAAAACATCAATGCACAAAAAATAAAAGTAGTCAAAATTAAGAAGGAAAAAAAAAACAAACCCAACACCAGTGCAGTCTTGCAGAGGAAGTCAGTCACTGGGGGTGGGCCTTCAGGTTTTAGAGGCCAACCCCACATCCTCTTGGCTCTGCTTCCTGACTGAAGTGCAATGTGACCATCTGCCTTCAGCCGTGCCTTCCCTGCCGTGAAGGACAGGATGTCCCTTCCTTCCTTCCGTAAGTCGTTTCTTGTCAGGGATTTGGTCACAGTGATGAAAAAAGCACCTAATATGTCACCTCGTGAATTATGTACACACAGGTCCTGTTCCAAGTGTCTACCAATGTCAACACTCGGTGTTAGAGCCATTCCTGGCCGACTTCACTCTTTTTTGGGGGGTGGTTTTTTTTTGTTTGTTGGTTGTTTTTGTTGTTGTTGTTTTGTCTTGTTTTGTTTTTGTGGGTTTGTTTTTGTTTTTTTTTTTAGACAGGGTTTCTCTGTGCAGCCTTGACTGTCCTGGACTCCCTTTGTAGACCAGGCTGGCCTCAAACTCACAGCAATCTCCCTGCCTCTGCCCCCTGAGTGCTGGGATTAAAGGCGTGCACCACCACGGCCCGGCCCACACTTCACTCTTCTAATCACCTCAATCTTCCCTCAGATTTGGGGGAGTTCTCCAGTGCTCTGCTCAACAGATGGTTATTGCACACGACTGTGTTGCAGGCATTGATTAGGCACCAGGGATCTGTTGATGACTAACAGCGGCAGCCTGCTGCTGTCACAGAGCCCCTTCGGCTCTTGATTTTAAAGCTAAAGATGCTGAGATGCAGAGGGATCAGGCTTCCCCGGATCTGCACTGTGAACGAAACGGAAAGCATCTTTGTCCCTTTGCTGTGCCACTGGCATTGGAGAGAGGCCCCTTCCACACCTGCTCCATCCTGCAGCTCTGGTTCCTCATCCCCCAGCTCCTGACGCTTGCCCCCCAGCAAAAGGCATGAGTTTCACCTGCAGTGGTTTTTGTCTGTGGGTCCAGAGACGGTCCCTGGTCCATCAGTAGAAGCTGTGAGAAGCTAGGAACTTGGGAGTCATTGGCTGCTACATGACCTTTTACCTGGACACCATCCAAGAGGAGGGAGCCAGGAAGGAAGGACCAAGGTTGAATAGAAGCAGGGATGGGCGGGGGCGTTGTGCCAGTCAGCCCCCTTCTTGCTCTTGGTCCACAGGTGCCCAAGATCCCTTTGTCAACTTTCTAACTTAAACTTGCAACCAAAAGAAAACTAGATTTGGAGAGCGGGGGAAGTGGATGGCTGGTAAAGCGCTTGCTTTGTACTAAGCACGAGGCCCTGAGTCTGGAGCCCCAGGGAACATGTAAAATGCTGGGCGTGGTGCACACCTACAATCCCAATGGCAATCCTTGCTGGCCAGCTACTCTAGCTCCAGAGGCAGTAAGAGACCCTATCTCCAAAAAACAAGGTGCATAGCCAGGCACTGTGGTACACCCTTTCCGTCCTAGCTCTTAAGAGGCAGAAGCAGGCAGATCTCTATTAGTTCGAGTCCCAGCCTGGTTTACATAGTGCGGTCCAGGACAGCCCAGGCTACGTGAGACCCATCTCAATACAACAATAACAATAATAATAAGAATATGGAGAGCAATTGTGGAAGACACCAAATGTCCACCACTGGCCTCCACATGCACACACATACTTATATACGAATACACACATCACATACACACACACACACACACACACACACACACACACAAACACACACAAAAGAGAACCACTTTGTATACTGGGAGTGGCAGGTGCTTAAGGAATGACCTCAGACTCCAAGTTCCTTCCATCCTAACCTTGTGTTTCTTGGTGTCTGGAGCTCCGAGCGTTCTGTTCTTGGATCGCTTGGCAATAGATTCTCTACTTCAGAGCATGTGACTGCAACCCAGCTCTTAATAAATCAGCCGGAAGCCTGCGCCCGGGGAATGAGCCTTTGCCGTACATCATTTTTGTTTTCCTCTTGGGGGGGGGGGGGACGACAACCATGCTACAGCAATAACCTGCCACGTATATGTCTCAAAGCCCTATTTATATAGCCATATGGATAAACATATATAAATAGGACTCCAGGATAATAGATTAAGGGGTCTGCTCATCCATTGAAGACTTATGAGGCTTTCAGGACCAAACAGCCAGCCTGATTCAGTAAGAAAAATGGGTCTTTGGTAGAACGTGGCCGAGAATCCGATGTGCTTATAACCTGGGAGAAAGCCCATGGATGCGGAAATGGGAAAGGGAGGTGCAGCAGGAATGGGCGAGGCAGGGCTACACAAAGCTGAGAGCCCGGAAGCATCTTCTCAGCTCAGCTTTTGTTTTGCTGTGTGACCTTGGGCAAATCACTTACCTCCTCTGAGTTCCCTACATGGACTCACTGACTACGAAGTTCCTCTTGGTTTGTCGTATTAAAATGACCCTGAGGACCGTGGTCACTGTCCTTGGAAACATGAGGAGAACTCAGTTAGCTGACATTTTCTATGCTTCTTGACTGATCACTGGTGTGACTATGGATCCCCTACCTTCTGGAAGCTTCTGTGGAGGGGGTCTTACATCCACTAAGAGCCGAGGTCCCTGGGGTTGACTAAATAACAGTAACAACCGTCAGTCCCGTTACATTTTTTTCAGTCTGAGATACAAAGGCATGGTTCTTGTTGCGTGGGTCTACCGGGAGTGTTTCCTGTACTTGCTAAGAGCCTGGCACCATCTCGTGAACTCCACAGATGGCATCTCGGTTTGTCCCTGAGGTGGGAACTGTTGTCCTTAGTTACAGGTGACACCAAATTCTACAGTGGCCCAGGCTGCTGTCCCAGGCCACACAACACTTGTGGTGTGACCGGCACCTGGGAGCAGAGTTTGGCCCCCATGGCTGTACCCCACATCGTGGACTTGTGGTTTGGAAGGGCACACACTGGGGCTCCCAAAGGTGGAGTCAAGAGGGAGTTCCAACCAGCCTGCTCCGGGGAGGCTCCCAGCCCATCCATGCTTTTGGGAAGGGCCACAGAAAAGATGCACTCCTGATGTTGTGGGATTTCTTTCAGTTTTATCAAGACTGCTTTTTTTTTTTTCCTCCCTCCAAAAGTCTATTTACTGGAAAGCCTTACAGGACCTGAGATAACCAGCCATCGGCCATGCTTCAGTGAACCCCAAATCAAAGATGGACTAGATAACTCGTAGCTGAGGTATTACTTTCTAGCGTTTCAGGCCCTCTGCTGACTGGGGCCAGGCTTTTGTGAGCTGACGAGGACACATTCCTCCAGGGCGAGGGGGTGTAGAGGGGGTGTAAGGATGCAGCTGGTGTCAGACTCGGTGCTGCAGAGGGAACAAGCAGAAAGTGGGGGAGAAGCGCTAGGTCCTCTACCTTGGATTGTGAAGGCCGGGAGAGCTAGGCTGCTACCCCCATAACTCTTCCTCATCCCCTCCCCCCCCCCCCACAGAGGCTGTTGGGGCAGTAAACAAGGTCAGGATTCCGTCTGGACGCTTGGGAGCATCCCTAAGTGTCCACTGAGTGGAGCAGAGAGGCCTAAAGGGTGGGTGCCCACATGTATTTGCCAAGGTGCACAGGATGTGGCTGTCACAGGTGGTCCCTCCTACCCTCCTGCGTCCCTCTACCTCCCTCTTTCCTGCTGGGGCGTCTCTCCTCAAGATTTCACCACAAACCTGTTCAATTGCCTGAGCAAGTGAGGCCCGTTAGGGAAGCGATAGGGTTTGCCGTCCTTCAGGCGCTCTGGGGACCCGCATGAAGTTTTCTTACCAGAGGTGGTCCTGGTGGGTACCAGAACGTGACCCCCATGGCATCCTTTTCAAACTCTAACCCCTCAAAAGATAAAACATAAACATAATCTATCTCTATAATGCTGCACTCATGGACTGAGAAGAAGGTCTGGCAAGGCTGGAGAGTTAAGAGCACGTATTGCTCTTCCAGAGGACCCAGGATTTGCAACACCCTCGTTGCACGGCTCACAACTGCCTGTGACTCCAGCTCCCAGAGACCCAGTGCCTCTGAAGGAACAGGAACACACACACACACACACACACACACACACACACACACACACACACATAATTGAAAATAAAACAACCTTGCAAAAAGGAAGGCAACAGTCATCCCACAAGTTTAAATGCATATTTGCATAGTGTCAGAGCAATGGCTCCAAGCAAAACCATGAATATTTATTTCATGTGCATTTATGGTTTTGCCTGCATCATGTATGTCTATGAAGGTCTTGGATACCTTGAAACTGGACTTACAGGCAGTTGTGAGCTGCCATGTGGCTGCTGGGAATTGAACCCAGGTCCTCTGGAAGAGCCAGAGCCATCTCTCCAGTCCCAAATCACAACATCATTTATCGGTGATCTGACTTTGTTTTTGAATTAGATCCTGATATGTATCCCAGGCTAGCCTAAAACTCACAGCAAGCCTCCTACTTCTCCTGTTTCCCCCCTATCCTCCTCCCACAGCACTTGAGAGATGAAGTTGGAGGAATCTGGAGTTCACCAACAGTCTCAGCTACATACTGGGTTCAAAGCTAGCCTTAAGGGATGCAAGAGACCTGCCACACACAAACAAGCACAGGAAACACCTAACGGGTCTTCCTAGGTAGACCAGGCTAGCCTCGAACTCATTGAGATCTGTCTGCCTCTGCCTCCCGAATGCTGGGATTAAAAGTGTCTATCACCATGCCTGGCTGCTGCTGCTGCTGCTGCTGCTGCTGCTGCTGCTGCTGCTGCTGTTATTTTCAAAGATTAATTTTGTTGACTTTCTGTGTGTGCCATGTGGAGGTCAGAGGACAGCTTGCGTGACTTGGTTCTCTTCTTCCACCGAGTGGATCTTGGAGATTGTCAGATTGTCAGGCTTGGTGGCAGGCGCCTTTCCCCACGGAGCCATCTCACTGAGTCCAAGTGATAATTTAAGGGTCTCACACAGCACCCCGGCTCTCATCATGGCGTTTTCATACAAATATTTCATGTACTTAGTTCTCATTTGCTACGCCCTCCCGCTATCCTCTTTTTTTTTGTTTTTTGAGACAGGGTGCCACGTAGCCCAGGATGGACTTGGTCCTGTTCTGTAGCTGAGGCTGACCCATGTCTCCACCTCTAAATCACGTTCTTTATGGCTGGTACTTGCAGCGGCTGTATTGGCTCAACATCCTGGCCCTGACTTTCAGGCTGCCCCTATCCAGGATATATTGCAAGAATCTCAACGTCTTTTGTTAGTTGGCAGGGACCCTGGAGTGGACAAGGTCCTCATCTCCAGCCCTTTGCGTCCATCAAGTTGGCATAGAACGTGTCCACAATCCCATAGGACACTGTAGGATTTGCGTGTGAGGGGCCCTTACTCTCCCTTTGTCACCCTACCACCTCTCCAGATTTCCTTATCTCAGCACCCATGGGACCAACTTTCCCTGACTGTTGGTTTCAGAGTCTGTGAGGTGAGCTAACACATGACGGGCATTGATGTTTTTCCACCCAGAAGTATTGTTCCTCATCACCCTGGGCCAGTTACTGGCTCCCGTGAGGATGAGGCCAAGGATCCGCATTCATCTCTCATTCTTTCCTGTGATGCTGATGCTGTTGCCATGATGACCATACTTTGGGAGCCAAAATGGTTCTCAGCCCTGGATGCACATTGGAACCAGCCAAGCCCTTTAAAACCTGCTTCTGAGAAGCTGGGGAGGAGGTTCATTGGGTAAAATCCTTGCAGCATAAACATGGTGGCCTGAGTTGGGTCCCCAGAATCTGCAGGTGTGGAGGCACACACCTGTATTCTCAGCAGTGAGGAGACAGGCAGGAGAGTCCCTGAGCTTGCTGGCCTTCTATGTGTGAGCACATGTGCACACACACACACACACACACACACACACACACACACACACACCACACACATGAAGAGCCAAATGGGCAAACTCCAGGTTCAGTGAGAGACCCTGTCTAAAAAAAAATAATAATAATAATAGTGGAGACACAAGGGAAGCACTTGACATCAACCTCTGCCTTCCGTATGTGAGCACACACACACACACACACACACACACACACACACACACACACACACACACACACCACATGCGTCCGCTGGCCCAGTCTGAAGGTCTGCCTGGACTGGTCTGCAGTAATCCTCATACACAGGCATTTTTTTCTTCCAAGCCAACGAATGTTCCAGTGTGCAGCCTGGGCGAGAGGCACTGCCCCCATCCTTAGCAACAGGGAGGTGAGGCCAGTGGCAGGTCCCTGAAGGCAAGTGCGGGACCCTTTCCCCTCCTATTCAGGCTCGTAATGACTTCTGCTTTCAAGTTCAGAATCCTGAGCTTCAGGAACCATTCCGCTCAGTCCCAGCTAGATGCTAATTGAGTTCCCTTCTGGGGCTGCCCGCTTTGTCTGGATTGCTTTTGCGGTGACCCGATGGTGAACTGATTGGAGCCCACTGGGTGGGTGGGAAATGGCAAGCTGGAAACCCACTGAGAAGCTGGTGACAGGCCTACCTTGCAAGGAGGCATTTTTTCCCCCGTACAAATAGTAATCTATGGTGATTTCACTGAAGTTCGTAGCGGTATGTTTTATGACCAAGGTCTTCACATAATTATGCAAGGGAAATGTGTTTGAAATTGCCTAAATGGTTGTACGTGGGTAAGATTTGTTCAGGCATTCATGGTACTTTCCAGAAGTCCACATTCAGTTGGATTACCTTGCAAATGTGCGTTTGATGCCAGCGTTTGCTGTCCCTGGTTCACTGCTAAGGAAGAGGTAGGTGCTCTCTCTGTAGAACCTAAAAGCAGCAATACTTTTTAGAAAGCTAGAATTTGTTATTCTAAGGATGATTAGATCTTTTTATCATTCTGGGGTTCTGAGGACAGAACCCAGGCTAGGCACTCACTCTATCAAAGAGCCACAATCCTGCTCTAACATAATGAAATCTTTTTTTTTTAAAGTGTGTGTGTGTGTGTGTGTGTGTGTGTGTGTGTGTCTGGGTGGAGATGCACAAGTCTGTGCTGATGCCCATGGTAGGCAACAGATCACCCTGGAGCTGGAGTTACACTCAGCTGTCTGAGGTGGGCTCTGGGAACTGAGCTCAGGTCCTCTGGAAAAGCAGCAGGTGCTCTTAACCGCTGAACCATCTCTCCAGCCCCGGATGATGAGTTCTTATCTGGTGATTTATTGTTGGAGAAATGAACAGGGGGCTTGTGCCTCCTGCTTTACCATACAAGGAAAGTAAAACCAAAACAGAATAATGGATGCTCTAAAATACCGCCCCCCAACATACACACAAAAGCTATGTGTCTCTATGCATTGGCTCCACCACGCTGCCCTGGCTTCCCAGAGAAGGTGGAACTCAAGACTTTAATGTAGATGTTCCCAGTTTAAAATAAAATAAATAAAACAAATATTGTATGCTCTAAAGAGGTCCGTGGGCTGTTGCAGACCACATCCGTGACCTTGCCTGGCCCCCATTAATTTACAGGGAGGGAACACTCCCTGGAGGGCCAATCAATTTAAATAAAGGCAGTCTTGTTAGCGGCTGGTAGGGGTAAGAAAAAAGAGGGGTGCACTGGGGTAGAAAGGCTCCCTGAATGCTGTGGGGAAAGAGAAGGGCTGACTTCATCTCTCAGCTGGGCCTGGACAGGCCTAGGGAGCTGAGCCATCAGAACCATGCTGGTTCAGACCAGGGACATTAGTAGCTGGAGAGATGTGCCAGGCAGGAAGATGGAACCCAGGCCTAGAACGGATGACGTCACTGGCAGACCCCAAGACTGAGCAACTGGGAGGTTTTACATGTTAGTTAATCGATTAGTGTATGTAGGCATTTGTTTTTGTGTCTATGTAACAAGTGTGTGCACACATGCACGTGTGCGACGTGTGCACGGAGAGGCCACAAAGGTTGGCATCAGGCGTCTTCTTCGTTCACTTCCTACACCTTATCTTTCAACTCAGGGCTCTCTTATTGACTAAGCTGCCCAGCCATCCAGCTCTGAGGGTTCACCCCATCTCTGTGTTAGGGTTCCAGATGCACAGAAGCACACCCAGCCTTGGTTGATGCATGTTAAATTATATATGTATGCATGTGTATGCACATGTGTGCAGTTGCCTGTGGAGATGGGAAAATGGCTTGGGATCCTCTGGAGCTGGAATTATAGGTGGGCTGTGTGGATTTGGGTGCTGGGAACTGAACCTGGGTCCTCTGCAGGAGCACCCTCGGGACTCAATCACTAAAGCCACCTCTCCAGTCTCACCGGCATTTTCTTTTTAAACCTGGGTGCTGGTGACCCCAATTCTGAACTCAGGCCCTCCTTCCTGTTTCTGGGTCAGACAGACACTTTAACTCCAGCCCTGGGAGATTTTGGTCTAGCCAAAGCCATAATGCCCAAGATGCGCTTTCACTGTAGCAACGGAAAAAGATGAGTTAAGTGTCTGAGAATCTGAGAGCGGGGTTAGCCAAGCTTGAGAAACGGGTGACACATCAGGTGATGAAGTGCAGTCTGGGCTGTTGTTTCTTTCCTGCTCGCTCTGAGATGAGCATTCCAAGCTCGGTCGCCAGAGCTCCGGAAAAAGCTCTACTCACTCTGTGGAGCTGGTGAAGGCTCCTTTGTCTCTTCACAGTTGCCAGCATTCTGAATGGATGGAGCCTCCCATTTTAGTAATCACTTTGGTTTTACAGGGTCATGTTGGATCCCTTCCATCTGAAAAGGTTTCTTAAAAAATAAAACATAGAGAGGCTGGGTGGTGGTGGTGCACTCCTTTAATCCCAGCACTCAGGGAGGCAGAGGCAGGTGGATCTCTGTGAGTTCGAGGCCAACCTGGCCTACATAGAGCATTCCAGGACAGCCAGAGCTACACAGAAAAACTGTCTCAAAAAAGATAATATAAAGAAAAGAAAAAACTAAAGTGAGATTGACCCAACCAATAGCTATTTCGGGGCTGGAGAGATGGCTCAGCAGTTGAGAGCACTGCCTTGTGTCTATAGATGTCAAAGAAGACATCAGATCTCCTGGAACTGGACTCACAGATGGTTTTGAGCCACCATTAGGTGTGAGGAATTGAACTCAAGACCTTTGGAAGAGCAGCCAGTGCTCTCAACCTCTGAGCCATCTCTCCTGTCCCAGAACTAACTTTCTGTATCGATTCTGCAAATTTGCTGAACTCCTGTGTTAACTCTAATGGGTTTTGTTCTATACGTCTGTGATGTCTTCAAGGCTTGCTTTTGTTGTGGTGATGTCGGTGATGCTGAGGTCTTGTGACTGCTAGGCAAGTGTTCTACCCCAGGCCTATATGCCCTAGCCTTTCTTTAGCATTTTCTCTGTGGAAGATCGTATCATCTGTGTAGAGCCTCGATTTACTCTCTTCTCCCTACCTCTGCCCTGGTGAGAACTGCTAGTTGAGCAGAAATGGTGGATTACTTTTCTATTACTTTGATGAGACACCATGACTGAGGCAACTTATATCAGAAGGCATTTAATTAGGCTGGCAGTCTCAGAGGATTGGAGTCCATGATGGCAGAACGAAGAAGGCATAGCGGCAGGGACAGCTGAGAGCTCCCTTCCTGAGCTGCAAGCAGGAGGCAGAGAGCGAGAGCATTGAGACTGTCTTTTGAAACCTCAGAACAACCGCAACTCCTGTGACACACCTCCTCCAGCAAGGCCACATCTCCTTGTCCCTTCCCAAACAGTTCCACCAACTGGGGACTAAGTATTCCAACATACACAGATGGTAGACGGACTTCCTCATCTGAGTCCTGATCTCAACAAGAAATTCTCAGTCTTGTGACAGCAGTCTTAGGTAACAAATTGTTTTTTCTTTTAAAAATTTAAATTAAATTAATTTAATTGTGTGAGCTGTGTATCTGTGGGGACATGTGTCATAGCACATACAGCTGGAGGTCAGAGGACAACTTTGTGGAGTTGGTTTGTGTGGCAAGTTTCTTTACTCACTTCACCATCTCACCAGTACATGAATCTTTTTGTTGTTATGGTTTGGTTTGGTTTGGGGTTTTTTGAGACAAGGTTTCTATGTGTGGTAGCCCTGGATGTCCTGGACTCACTTTGTAGACTCGGCTGGTCTCGAACTCACAGTGTTTCGCCTGCTTCTGCCTCCCTGAGTGCTGGGGTGACAGGTATGTGCTAGCACACCCAGCTCCATTTTTCTTTTCTTTCTTTCTTTCTTTCTTTCTTTCTTTCTTTCTTTCTTTCTTTCTTTTAAAGATTTATTTATTATTATGTATACAATGGTCTGTCTGCATGTACCCCTGCAGGCCAGAAGAGGGCATCAGATTACATTATAGATGGTTGTGAGCCACCATGTGGTTGCTGGGAATTGAACTCAGGACCTCTGGAAGAGCAGTCAGTGCTCTTAACTTCTGAGCCAGCTCTCCAGCCCCCATTTTTCTTAATAAGGTCAGTTTGGGTTTCTTCTACTCCTACATTGCTTAGTGATTTTATCCTGCAAGAGGTTAGCATATCTTTTTCAGATGATTTTCCCATATGTATGGGGTTGGTGGTTCACCCTCCCCTCTAAGAATGCACAGACTTTCCTGATATCTGTACCCAATTCTTATTTGTTTATTAGATCAAGGTGAGTGTATCTATTCTTTTTTTTTTTTTTTTTTTTTTTTTTTTTTTTTTTTTTGAGACAGGGGAGTGTATCTGTTCTTATCACTGTGACTTAACATTGCACAGGAGATTCTCACAGTATAAGGCAAAACAGAAGTAAAAAAAAAAAAGCCTATAGTTATTGGGCAGGAAGTAAGGTGGTTCTTTTCCATTGATGATCCATGTATATGTCCATGAAATATACATGGAATCCCAAGAACTGTATTAAAAAACTGGTTGCTCAGTATTTCAGACCACTGACTGCTCTGAAGGAGAGATAAACCTGGTTTTTAGGATTCCAAGTGTGGGATCAGAACGGTCTCGTGAGAGAACAGGTGAGGTTAATCCACTAGAAGAAGGACCACCTCGTGCAGGAGCTTAATTGTTGCCAGCTGAAAAGATCCCATGAACAGACTCTGGGAGGAGATATATAAATGAGCCCAGAACTGGAGGCGGGGCTTTTTGGAGACTTGGGATAGATTTGGCTGTTCATCGCTGCACTTCAAGACGCTCCTAGAGAAAGCTGCTCGAGGGAAGGCTTCGGGACTCCGGCTCCTGCTGAGGTTCTGGGTTCTGGTTACCCCAGGTTCCAGCAGAAGAAACCCTGCGGCTCACGCCAGGAGAATCGTTCCTCGGAACTGATATCCTTAAGGTTTGTTATTGTGTCCATTAATCCTCAGTTCCTATTGTTTTGGTTAGTTGGGTTATAAGTGACATATGCTCGGTCACTAAGTTGTTAATAAAATATATAGGTTAAGAAAATTGAGCTTACACCGCTCTTGTGGAGAACCCAGGCAGGCTTAGTTCTTAGCATCCATAGCAGGCAGCTCATAACTGCCGGTAGTTTCTGTTCCAGGGGCTCTGATGCCCTCTTCTGGCCTCCACCGGCACCTGTGCGTACGTGTGTGTGTGTGTGTGTGTGTGTGTGTGTGTGCGCGCGCTCACTGGGTAGAGACACTTGTGCACAGGTCTGGTGACCTGGATCCCATAAGATGGCAAGAGAGAACTGACTGATGAAGGTTGTTCTCTGACATGTACGCACATGTGTGCACACCCACTCACACGCGTGTGCACACACACACACTTTTTTCAAAAGCCATATTAGTTACAGTGGTGTGACAAAACCACAAAGGTACTAAGAGGAGGATTTAACATGTATGTATATAGCAGCTCTATGTTGAAACGCCGAGAGAATTTACACGTCTGTTCTCCAATCCTGTATGTAACCCCAAAGGTGTGTCCAACCATCAAATTACATACTGAACCATCTAAAATTACTCAGACCCCACAAATCCGAGTCCTCTGTTTTGTAACACCCCAGGTTTAGCCACCACAGACAAGTGGAGTGCACCTGACTATAAATTTAAGGGGTTCCAAAACCGCTTCCACGTTTGGTCTTTCAGCTGATTGACGCCCCCCTCCCCCGCCCCCAGTACTTAGCAAAACACTTTGCTACTCCCAGCTGTAAGGTGTACAATGGAAGAGATGCGCTGAGCAATGTGCATGGTGAATGTTAGTACATCTTTATCACTGAGGGACGTCAGCGTCCTGCCCTGACCGCCACCAGGCGGTGGGTGGTGTTAGTTATGGGTTTCGGTTAGTTTCTATTGTTATTTCCGTCCCGACCCCCATCATCACTGCGGTCCTGACTTATGACACCTTCTCAGAGTGGCTGTCCAGGGGTTCACATGCTCGAAGCTTCCCTGGAGTCAAACCGGAGCTGACAGCCGAATGGGGATGCCCTGACCTTGACTGCTCTGAGGACTATGCAAGCTGAGCCAGACAATAGGCCTTTGCTTTGCTTGCTTCTGGATTGCTCAGGTCTGAAATGTTAACACCAACTCCGGAGGACTTCATGCCTACAACGAAAGCTCCGAAGAATTCATTTGGAGCAGCCACTTCGATTAATCTCGGCATCTGGATAAAAACGAAATTTGGGACCTCAATTACCTGATTGAGTCCCACGCAGCCTTCGCCAGCAGTAATATTAATGAGAACAGCAATCACTTCTCCCACTCCGAGACCCGATTGCAGTTCCATCCCCAGCAATCTGTCCTTCAAGTGCACCGGAAGTGGCACTATTTTCTCCTCTGTTGGGGAAGAGAGGTTCAGCTCTGAAATCTTTAACCCTTTGTGCTCTGCTGGCTGTAGAATGTTCAGGATGCCGCTGTTCCACAAATCCGTTACAGTCAGGAGCAACGGGGGTCATCTCAAGCAGCACTAACCATGATGCAGGAAATAGGCTTCGCCAAGCCCTCTCCTCCGTTGAGGAAACTGAGGTAGAAAGAATCTAAGTCACCCCGGTTGGGGGGGGGAGGGTGGCACAGGCCTTTAATCCCAGCAACTGGGAGGCAGAGGCAGGCAGATTGCTGTAAGTTCAAGGCCAGCCTGGTCTTACAGAGTGAGTCCAGGACAGCCAAGGCTACACATAGAGAAACCCTGTCTTAAAACACACCCACGCATGCACGCACGCACACACAGAGGAGTCTAAGTCAAGCTTGGTGTGATAATGCGTGCACTCGGGGTGCTGGAACATGAGGATGAGAAGTTTGAGGCCACTGAGGGACAGCGATGAGACAAGGTTACCTGACTTTCTCAGCCACCTGTGTTTGTCTTCAAGGTTTCCACACTCCAGGGATGGAAACTTCTTGGATCATGGTGTGGGTAAAGCAATGCTGCCCGGGCGAGAAAATGCTCTGCAGAGGACACAGGAAGGGGGCTTTTGGCATTCCACCGGCGACTCAGGCAGCAATCCGTGTTCTTGGCCTCCACTTATCTGCGGTGACCCTTGTCAATGCCGTCCCCCTCCCGTGAAATATGGGTGGCATCCTTTTTGCTCCCCTACCACCCGGCGTGCATCTGGTCAGCTGCCTGGCCTGTGGGCATGCAGTCAGAAAGTGTGAACTCCTCTGAGGTGAATCAGGAGGACCAGTCCCAGGAGCAAATCCTCGTGGACATGGTGGAGGCCAAGGGCCTGCACTGCGACAAGATGGAGCACCTTCTAGCTCTGTTCCCGTCATAAGCACCAGCTGGCAACTGTCAAGTTGTCTGAGGACAGAGGGCAGAGGCTGTGCTTCCCTCCCTCCCTGCTTTTGCCATTGAAAACAGAAGAGCCGGAAAGGCCTGGTGACGGTCACTTAGACTCTCAGTGCACAGACTTCGAGCCAGGAGGACCAAGAGCTCAGGGCTAGCACCGGCTAGGAGGACCAAGAGCTCAGGGCTAGCACCGGCTAAGGGCTACATGAGACATCCATTCCCTGACTATGACCTTTGGCTTGGGGCTTCCCCTTTGTTTTCCTTTGCTTTTCTGAACACCATGACAGAAAGCAATTTGTGGAGAAAAGGGTTATTGCAATTTATAATCCAAGGTCACAGCCCATGGTTGGGGGAAGTCAGGCAAGAACTCAGAGGCAGGAACCACGGGTGGTGGGTGGGAGGCGGGTGGGATCCTTGCTCTCTGACTCACTCACCTAGCTTTCTTATGCAGCTTTTTTTTATGCTTAGAGACAGTGCTGCCCATAGTGGGCTCAGCCCTTTAGTATCAATCATCAACCAAGATAGTGCCTCCTGGGCGTGGCCACAGCCCAATCTAACTGGGGCAATATTCCTGACAGAGCGTTCCTTTTTCTAGGTTGTATTGAGTTGACAACAAAAGCTAGCCAGGGCAACCTCGAAACTTGCTTTGGCCAATAGTACATCCCTTGCCTTTTGTCATTAAAAGAACAAGCCTTAAGCCAGGTGTGGTGGCGCATGCCTTTAATCCCAGCAGGTGGGAGGCAGAGGCAGGTGGATAGCTGTGAGTTTGAGGCCAGCCTGGTCTATAAAGCAAGTCCAGGACAGCCAAGGCTAACACAGGGAGACCCTGCTCAAAAAACAAACAAGAAAGAATAAGCCTTAAGCCAGGCACAGTGACACATACCCTTAACACCAGCATTTGGGAGGTGGAGGCAGGAAGGACCAGGAGTTCAAAGTTATCCTCAGACTAGCCTGGGCTACATAAGCTCCTGTCTCAAACAAACAAGCAAGCAAGCAAACAAACAAACAAATAGCATCTCTTTAATCCTAGCACTCAGGAAGCAGAGATAGGCAGATCTCTATGAGTTTGAGGCCAGCCTGGTCTACATAGTGACTTCCAGTCTAGCCAAGACTGCATAGTGAGACCCTGTCTCAACAGTAACAAAACAAAAAGCTAAACAAACTGGGTTCGGTGGCGCATGTGCAAAGTCCCAGCCCTTGGGACGTTCCCATCACGGAGAATAAGATTTTTGACAAGAGACCCTAGAATGCACATCTGACATCAGTGAATGCTTTTCGCTTGATCTAGGAAAGAGTTTTCATCAGCTGAAATGCCAGGAAAATGCAACTGCTGATGCCAGAGCGGTCTTCCACACCGGAGGGCTTGAAACTGACAAGGCAGGGCCTACTGTGTGCTGCAGTTTTTTATTTTGTGATAATTCTCTTGAAAAGAGAAAAACATAGAGACTCAGAGAAGGCTAGGAACTCACAAAAAATCAACAGCCTGGGAGCAGGGGTCCAAACCTACATGTGCCTGGGCATTAAGATTCTGGAACTGGCTTCCAGAGAATTCTAGAACCCAATGGGAAATGGATTCTAGTGTGGGCCCCAAGGCTATTTTTGGCACAGAATGAGGTCTTTAATGGTGATCGGTGCATTTTCATTACAGGGAGGGGGAAGGTGGGGGAAATGAGAAATGAAGTGCTTTAAAAAAACACACAAATAAACCTCCTTTATTAATTATAGATAGTTTTCCTTTCATCTGACATTCTGTTGTCTCAATTCTTCTTCATTTTAATCAAATACCATTAATTTTTAAATATACCTTTTACGTTGGCATGGTGATGCATGTTTGTAATCCCCAGCACTTGGGAGGCTGAGGCAGGAGGATTGCTCCAAGTTTGAGGCCAACTTGTATATATTGAGATTCAGGGCAGAGCTACTATTGTAAGATCCTAACTCAGACAGACAGTCAGACAGACAGACAGAGAGACAGACAGACAGACAGACAGACAGACAGACAGACAGACAGACAGAGGAAATGCTGTCTTTTGGACCAGCAAGATGGCTCAGGGGTCAGAGGTGCTTGCTAGGCAAGCCTGAGACCTCAGTTTGATTCTGCAAGGCCCACAGTGGCAGTAGAGAACCAACTACACAGTTGTCTCATGATCTATACACACATGTCATGAACACACACACACACACAATTTTAAATGTTGCCTTTTACTATTTTTTTTTTCTTTTATGTTACAGTGGGGATGAACCCTGGGCCTCATACATGCTAGGCAAACAGCATACACCAAGCTATTTCACCAACCCAGTAAGTTGTCCAAACTTAGTGAAATAAAGCATTGTGCCTTTTAAGAGTCTTCCCAGATATCTCAGAGTGATATAAGCTGTGAAATGGAAGGGTCTAGAAGCCATTGTCTGGATGACTTCCAGGGACGTTTTCAGGCTGATCTTTCTATATCTTTTCGACTTTTAAGCTGGAGAGGTCAAGCGTGGGCTTGGTGGGCCCAGGGACGCCCTTAACCAGTAGTTGTCTCCAGCTCAGGGAGCCGCCAAGGTTGGCTGCCTCTCCTGGGGACAGGAGACAGGCCTCGTAAATTGTAGTCTACATAAAGGCCCAGTGGTTGGCTTTTCCTCTCAGGTCCCTGTTTTTGCTGATTCAGTGGCAACAAGTCAGCTGTGTCCCCTCCATCTCTGTCACGGTGTTCTGATGGAGATTGTGTGTCTTGTCTGTATGGCCATCCTAGGTGACTTGCCGGTGGCTAAGGGCAGCTGGTTTTATAATGGATGAAACCTCCTGACAGACACCACACCCATTGTCCATCACACAGGGCACAGAAGCCTGGCAAAGGTTAGCCAGACAGACTCGCAACCATCAGGAAGTAGGACAGGCTTCTGGGAGACTCCAGTCCTACTGTTAGCAGGATATCACAATGGACTCCCTTGGGCTCCCAGCCCTGGCTCCTCAGTGAAAGAATTCAGATGCAGTGCACTGAGCTCATGTGAAGACAGTTTATCAGAGTGAAATGGGGTGTTCATTGCAAGGGACGAAAGCAGGTAATGAACACAAGGAGAGCTGTGGAGGAAAACACTTTACTGGGTGAGAGTGGGCAATGGTCAACCTACATTTTTATGTTTTAAAAAGGTTTAGTGTGGGCTGGGTGCACGCCTTTAATTCCAGCACTGGGGAGGCAAAGGCAGATGGATCTCTGTGAGTTCAAGGGCAGCCTGATCTACAAATCAAGTTCCAGGACACCCAGGGCTGTTACACAGAGAAACCCTGTCTCAAAAAAAATAAAAGGTTTAGTGTGTATGTGTGTGTGTGGGGTGTGTGTGTGTGTGTGTGTGTGTGTGTGTGTGTGTGTGTGTGTGTGTGTGTGTTTCTCTCATTACACTTTTCTGTAGGTTCTGGGGATCAAACTCAGGTGTCTGGGTTTATGTGGCAGGTGCCTTTATTCACTGGTC
This sequence comes from Acomys minous, assembly GCF_964271855.1. NCBI lineage: Eukaryota > Metazoa > Chordata > Mammalia > Rodentia > Muridae > Acomys > Acomys minous. The sequence goes on along the minus strand of NC_140493.1, from coordinate 81,488,765 downwards.
CCTCTCAGCAACCTATGTGCCAGTATGCATTTTAAGGGTAGGGTTTTCTTAAAGCCTTTAGTACAGACAGCTTTAATGAGGGATGTTTTTCTGTCTGGGTGATTGATAGGCCAATTTAGATTGACAGGAGGGGACAGCCGTCTGTCCTTGTTCTTTATCAGGAAGCTTCTGCTAACTACTCATCTTATTGGCTCCTGGCACAAGGTTCTGATAGTTATCCAGTAATGGCCTGCAATCAGTACAGGACGTCGTGTCCCCTCCCAGGTACAGAGACAGGACCGTGACGGCAGGCCTCTGACCTGCCCTGCAGTTCCAGCAGTTTTGTAAGCTGCGGATGGAACTGGAATTCCAGTTCCAATTATCTGACTAGCTACTTAACACTAATAATTTAATACTTTCTTTGTAGAACAACATTATTAAGATATCATTTTTATGCCATACAATTTATCCATGGTTTTGTTTTAGATATTCACTGATAAGTACAATCTCTCCACTTTAGAATATTTTTATTTCTTAAAACGACATTCCCTACTGGGCATGGTGGCACATCCCATTCCTCCTGGCACTCAGGAGGTTGAGGCATTGAGGATTCAAAGTTCAAGACCAGCCTGGGCTACCTAATGATGTCGTATCAAACAAAACAACAATATGTCCTCTCCCCTGTAGCACTGACTTCCCAGAGTGCCCCAATCCATGTCCCCTTGCTGGGCATTTGATATAAACACACGCAGGCAGCACGTGGCCTTTTGTGGTGTGCTCATATCAACTAGTATAATGGCCATGGATTTTGATTTCTGTTGTAGATATTTTTTCTTCCTTTTGTTTTTAAACGTACTTGTTAGAGCACTTTGTTACCACAGATGTTAGGGTCAGAGCCTGAGCCCCATGTCTTTCAGCAATCCAGGATTGGCCACCCACCCTCAGGAGACCAATTAAACAAGCAAGTTATAGTGAAAACCAGAAAAGGGAGGTTTATTCCATGTGACCATGTTGGGAAGAGGAGCAGAGAAACCCAGTCCACCTTCAGGGTCCTGACATGAGGTCTTTTTGGTTTTGTTTTGTTTTGTTTTGTTTTTTCTGAGACAGACAGGGTTTCTCTGGGTAGCCTTGGCTGTCCTGGACTTACTTTGTACACCAGGCTGGCCTCGAACTCACAGAGATCCACCTGCCTCTGCCTCCCTGAGTTAAAGGTGTGCGCCACCACGCCCAGCTGTGGTTCAGGTTTTGATGTAAGACAAGAAACATTCGTCGTTCAGCAGCCCTGTTTAAGCTGTGGCCCCGCCCATCATCTTTGTCTTGCGTTTCTCCGTTTCTCTTGCATGATCGTCTGGCAAATTATCAGAACTTGCTGAAGGAAATCTCTTCCTAGAAGACAACCCCCCCCCCCAATGGCTCCAGGCTTCAGCCTTTTCCTTCCCCAGCATGAAATTCCTGGGGAAATTCCAGTTCTGATAGCCAGAGAGAAGGGCACAGGTGCCTCTTTAAAATATCTTCATTCGGCCAGCCTGGTCTACAAAGAGTCCAGGACAGCCAAGGCTACACAGAGAGGCCTTGTATCAAAAAACTGGAAAAAAATAAAATAAAAGAAAATATCCTCATTCCTGGGTTGGAGGGATGGGTAAGAGCTTTCTCCTCCTCCTTCTTTTTCTTCTTCTTTTCTTCTTCTTTCTTCTTCCTCCTCCTCCTCCTCCTTCTTCTTCTTCTTCTTCTTCTTCTTCTTCTTCTTCTTCTTCTTCTCTCCTCCTCCTCCTCCTCCTCCTTCTTCTTCTTCTTCTTCTCTCCTCCTCCTCCCTTCTCTCCTCCCAGTCCCTCCCCTTTCACCTCCCCTGTCCTCCAGATCCACTCCTCCTCCATTTCCCTTAAGAACAAAGCAGGCCTCTCTGGGGTATCAACCAAACACAGAATAACAAGTTGCAATATGACTAAGCACCAACCCTCGGATGAAGGCTGGGCAAGGCAACCTAGTAGGAGGAAGAGGGTCCCAAAAGTGAGAAAAGGAGTCAGAGACGCCCCAACTCCCACAGTCAGGAGTTTCACAAGAACACCAAGCCACACAATCATATACATGTAGAGGACCTAGGGGGTCGGTTCAGTCTCTGTGAGTCCCCACGCACCTTGGTTAGTTGGCTCTGTGGTCTGTGTTCTCCTAGTGTCCTTGTTGATGCTCCTGGCTCCCACAATGCTTCCTCTGCCTCCTCCACAACATTCCCTGAGCTTTACCTAATGTTTGGCTCTGCGGACTCAGGTTTAAATCTCAGCACCCACATGGCCGCTAACTAGATATAACTCCAGTCCTGGGGAATTCAATACCCTCTTCTGGTCTCTGAGGACATTGCGTGCATGGGATGCATATGCACGCACGCATGTAAAACAGCTATACGTATAGAATAACAACAAATAAATAGAGCTTTTAAAAATGACACCTACCGGGATGGCTACGCTTTTCAGCTCACAGCAAAGTTGAACAGAAAGCAGAGGTTTCCCACCCTACTCCCATCCCCTCGCCCTCCCGTGCACCGTGACTTACCAACAGCACCTCAAATCAGATTGCCACACTGTTTATAATCAATGTGGGTATGTGTGCGATGACCCATCATAGTGCATGCATGGAGATTAGCGGGCAACTTGTGAGAGTTGGTTTGTTCCTTGTGGATCCTAGGCATTGGACTCACGCCGTCAGGCTTGACAGTGTTTATGTGCTGAGCTGTCTTGCTGGCCCAGGAGGTGGTTTATTTATTTATTTTTTGGTTAAAGATTTTATTTGTTTATTTTATGTGTATGAGTGCTCTATCTGTATGCACACTTGTGTGCCAGAAGAGGGCATCAGATCCCATTATAGATGGCTGTGAGCCACCATGTGGTTGCTGGGAGTTGAACTCAGGACCTCTAGAAGAGCAGACAGTGCACTTAACTGCTGAGCCATCTCTCCCGCCCCAGGAGGTGTTTTAAAAATACATACTGTGGTGATTCATCTTCACTGTCAACTTGCCTGCATGTGGGATCACCTAGGAGGAACACCCTACAGCATGCACTTGAGGCTGTTTCCAGAGAGACTTAACTGAGCAGACAAGACGTATCCTGAAGGTAGGTGACAGCATCCCATGGACTGGGGTCCCAGACTGAACCAAGTGCAGACAAAGAGCCAGCTGAGAACTGGCATCCATCTCCGTCTGCTTCCTGATCGAGAATACAACATGGCCGGCTTTCTTGGGCCTCCACTGCATTGCTCTCTTGCCATGATGGACTCTATCTCCTCATAACATGAGCCCAGAGAAACCCTCCCTTCTCAAATTGCTTTTGTCAGCATTTTGTCACAGTAATGAGAAAAATAACGAACACATGCCTGCCTAAGTGTGCACTTAGGAGCCAAGCAAGCCCTCCCAACCACCCACACTGTGACCTCCATAAAACTGGACAAAGAACTGAAAACGTGGGCTGGAGAGACGGCTCAGAGGTTAAGAGAACCGGCTGCTCTTCCAAAGATCCTGAGTTCCATTCCCAGCAACCACATGGTAGTTCACAACCATCTATACTGTGATCTAGTGCCCTCTTCTGGTCTGCAGGAGTACTTGCAGGCAGAAATTGTGCACTAAATAAATACATCTTTAAAAAAGAGACCTGAAGACTTTGGTTTTAAACTCATAGGCTTCTGGGCATAGTAGATCTAAAAGGGGAGCAGAGAGAGAGAGAGAGAGAGAGAGAGAGAGAGAGAGAGAGAGAGAGAGAGAGAGAGAGAGAGAGTGTGAGTAGTTGGGGCTGGAGAGCTGGCTCAGTGGTCAAAAGCACGTGTTCTTGCAGAGAACCCAGGTCCAGTTCCCAGCATCGGCTTGGCAGCTCGCAACCACATCTGTAACTCCAGTTCTAGGGGATGTGACGCCCTCTTTGAACTCAGCAGGCACCAGACGACACACGTGTGGTGCACAGACATACATGCAGGTAAACACTCAAACACATCAAGTGAAATAAATCTTGATAATTTGGTTTTTTTTTAACATAACTTATAGGCTGAAGATATAGTTCAATCGGTAAAGTGTGTGTCTTACAAGACAAGGCCCCGAGTGAGGTCAAGCCCCAGAATTCCTGTAAAAAATAGAAAACTAGGTGTTTGGGGGCTTGTTGGACAGCTAGCATAGCCTACTTGGAGAGTTCTAACCTTTAGAAATGCTGTCCTCTCTCTCTCTCCCTCTCTCCCTCTCCCTCTCTCTCTCTCTCTCTCTCTCTCTGCCCCCCATCCCTCCCTCTCTTTCCTCCTTCCTATCCCCGCCCCCCACAAACCTACACAAACGCTAGTGGAAGTTGTGGTATTTGCTACATTGAATAACTAATCTTGAGGATTTAGTGTTGGACTAAAATAAACCAGAGACAAAAGGATAAATATTATATGATTCCCTTTACATGAGCTACTCAGTCAAATTCATAGAATCAGAAGCTAGAGTGGTGGCTGAGGCGCTGGGGAGGGGGTGGGGCGGGGCGGGGCGGGGCGGGGCGGGGCGGGGCGGGGCGGGGCGGGGATGGATAATGAGGGGTCAGTGCCCACAGGGTACAGACTTGCAACTGGGGCAGACGCAGAAAGTTGTGGAGCCAGGCGCTGCTGGTGGCGATGTGTTGATGATGTGAGTGCACGCAAGCATTGCTGACTGTGCACTCGCGATGTGACTAAAATGCCGAACTTTACATTGTGCGCATTTTATCACAGAAAAAGTGCCAGCTTACCAACTGGAAGAAAGCTGAAAAATAAAAATGCAAGGAAGAAGTACCAAGGATGTAGCCTCGCTGATAAAGTGTCTGCTTGGCATACACAAGGCCGTGGGTTCAATCCCCAGCGCTGCTTTGGGGGGGGGGGGAAGAAGGGGGGGAGGGGGGGTATTAAATTCAAGGCCAACAGGACCACACAGCAAGTCTGGGGCCAACTTGAGCTGCATGAGCCAAAACAAAACACAATGAAACTCCCACCCACTGACTCAGCTGGAAGGCGTATCCTCTGTGGCTGGTGGACATCAGGGACAGGGTGCACAGCTGAGAGCCGAAGCTCACCAAGATGTGTGAAGGAGCAGGGAGGACAGGCAAGAGCCACAAAGCCACATCGGGTGTAGGGAACCTAAAGTGAGTTTAGTGGCCAGGAAGGCCACGGTGACTATCAGGATGAGATTGGTCTTTGGAGTCCGTCATGTAACACCGGACAAGTCACCTCATCACTTGGGACCTCAGCATCCCCACCTGTAAAACGGAAGAGACCAGGTGCTATGAATATACCAGCTGATGCTTAGAACCAGACAGGGAGCCAAGCTTCGAGACCAAGGCCCCGGAAGACCATACTCTTTGCTGCCCCGGCCAGGCTATCTCTGTGAGGCTTGATCTCTTTGGGCCTTAGTTTCCCCGTTTTCAGGGTAGAGGTGGTTACGCCTGCCACTATTACATACTGTGAGGGTGTTAGATTGTTGACAAAGCATTATGTAATCGGGACAGCCTCATATGAAAGTATAATGAAGATGAAGAAAAAAAAAAGATAAATACTTGACATTATAATGAACCGTTAACACAGGGTGCCGTGATTAATTAAAAGTGATCCTGCATAATATGCAGCCATTAAAACAGGTAATTATGAGGCAAGCAACACCATTTGCAGCAGGTAAGAACGCTAACAAATGTGTTCAAGGATCAGATCTATGTAAAACTGGGTGTCAAATAGACAAACGCCTAGAAAGGATAACAAGAAAAAAATCTCAGTAATTATTGAACATCAGTATGAAACGGCGTACAGGACATTTAAACACATTTCTTTAAAGCTGTCAATATTTTGTATTAATAAGAATATGCATTTTAGCTGGGCAGTGGTGGTGCACATCTTTAATCCCAGTATTTGACAGGTGGATGTCTCTGAGTTTGAGGCCAGCCTGGTCTACAGATCGAGTTCTGGAACAGCCAAGGCTACACAGAGAAACCCTGTCTCAAAAGCCAAAGGCTGTTCTTCCAGAAGTCCTGAGTTCAATTCCCAGCAATCACATGGTGGCTCACAACCATCTATAATGAGATCTACTGCTCTCTTCTGGCATGCACACATGCAGGCAGATGTTGTGTACATAATAAATAAAATAAAGAAATCTTAAAAAAAACAAAACAAAAAACCAAAACCCAACCAACCAACCAAAAAAGAATATGCTCTAAAAAGAATCATTGTGTAGGGCCTGGAGAGATGGCTCAGAGGTTAAGAGCACTGGCTGCTCTTCCAAAGGTCCTGAGTTCAATTCCCAGCACCCACATGGTGGCTCACAGCCATCTATAATGTGACCTGGTGCCCTCTTCTTAAGTGCAGGCACATATACAGGCGAAACATTGTATACTAAATAAATAAATAAGTAGTAAGATTTATTTTTTTTTTAAAGTATTGTAGTGTGGAACTGTGTGCAGGCTGCCTGCGTTTGAATTCTGGCCTAGTTGGAGGGTTAAGGAAAGTCACCACAGTGAGGCACAGGAGCCAGTCCTGCAGAGTCCTGCCCCGGGGCCAGGCTTCCCCTGCTGGCTCTTGGCCTGCTCCACCTCCCACTCAGGTGTGAGCACTGGTGGGCCAAGTACCTTCTAGAACCATCACAGCAGAGTCATGGTGGTTCTCAACAGGACTCAGGTGTGAGCACTGGTGGGCCAAGTACCATCTAGAACCATCACAGCAGAGTCATGGTGGTTCTCAACAGGACACAGGGTGATAGATCTCCATTTTATTACATATCAACACACCTCCCTGCAGAGCCTAGGATGCATAGCTGCTTTCCGTTTGGAATTTTGTACGTGTGTGTGTGTGTACATGCTATATATCTGTATGTGTGTGTGTGCCACAGCGTGTGTCGGGGTGTCAGAAGACAGCATCAGGTGCTGATCCTTATCAGTCACATTGCTGTGTTGTGGGTGCGGGAGGATCCACCCTCAACGTCGTCAGGCGTATACAGCAAGCGCCTATTGAGCTTGGATATATTTTTGTCAATGAAAGTCTGTTCTCCCAACCCAAACCCCGTAGTGGCCACTGCTCACCTTCTAAGTTGCAATTCCTGACGTTCCGGTCCCTGAGTAAATGCCACCGTGTCTGTATTTTGCATCTTAAATATACACACACACACTTTCTGCCACATTGGAGAAAGGCTTTGCTCACTCACACTGCTTTCCAGCTCATTTCCCCGATGGTCACTGTGCTATGTTGGCTACAGCTGTCGCTTTTAGAAACACGCTCACGCTTCCGGTCCAGCCGAGAGGTCCTTCCACTATGGCTCACCAGACAGCGACTGCCTCAGCCTCCCCACGACTCCCTCCTTCCTGCTCTTCAGGTTTCTGTGTTATGCAGTCAACACCTAGTATTCACGGCTTCTGTCTCTGGAGAAACAACCAACTGGGGATTGAAAGCATACAGGAGAGGAGTTGTACCCGTGTTAGGTATGTGCACACATCCCCTCCCGCCAGTGCTCCCTAAACAATGTAGTCTAATGACAACACTGCGCTAGATGCTGTGTGTAATCAGGAGACAATCTAGTGTACAGGATGGGCATAGGTTACATGCAAATATGATGCCATTTTCCTTAAGTGACTTGAGCATTCATGAATCTGGGCATCTGCAGGGGGTCCCGGGACCATTCCCTGAAGATAACAGAGGGATCACTGTGTGCTTTCCCATTCATTGTCTTGATGAAAAGCATTCTTGTTTTGTTTCATAACTCTAATAAAGTCTTTCATGCTCTTTTTTTTTTTTTAGTGTGTGGATGATGTGTGCAGTGGAGGGGCGTGGACACGTGGAGGTCAAAGGACAACTTGCAGGAGTTGGTTCTCTCCTTCCAAGGTGGTTCCAGGGCTCAGGCTCAGGCCGTCAATCTTGAACAGCAAGGGCTTTACCCATGGACCCATCTCTCAGGTCTTCTCTGCTTCTATCATAGGTTGAGTTTAAGATCAATAGACAGGGTTTACAATAATGAGACCAGGAGCACAGTTCTTTGCTTAGGCAATACTATCTCATTTATATGTACTTTTATTTTTAAATTACTTATTATTATGTGCACAATGGGTGTGTGTGGGCGTACACGTCAGAGCGTGGATATAGAGGGAAGGGTCAATTTTCTCTTTCTGCCTTTAGGGGGGTCTCAGGGATGGCCAGGGTTACCCGTAAGCACCTTTAACCACTGAGCTATCTTGCTGGCCACTAATGTTTGCTTTGCTTTTTTGTTTGTTTGTTTTTTGAGAAAGGGTTTCTCTATGTAGCTCTGGCTGTCCTGAAACTTGCTCTTTAGAGCGGCCTGGCCTCGAATTCACAGAGATCAATCTGCCTCTGCCTCCCAAGTGCTGGCATCAAAAGTGAGCACCACCACTGCCTGGCTTAATGTTTGCTTTCTTGTGATACTTTTTTGGTGTGGAATTTGAAACATTTATTTATTTAGAGGCGCTGTATCTTATAGGCTAGGTTGGCCTTGAGTGCTATATGTAGCCAAAGATGGCCCTGAACTCCAATTCCTCCCAAATACTGGGTTGTAGCCATACACCACCATGTCTGGACATTTTTCTTTCTTTCATTTTTTTTTCTTTCGCTATTTGACTTGATCATGCTTTCAATTTTCCTTAACTTTCCATCCCAATTGAAATTCTATTGATTTTGCATCCCTGCTGAGCCCTGCCTTCTCTAACTTTCTATTCTTCAATATAGATAGCTGTCATTCAGGGACCTCCTGCAGCGGTTTCAGTGAGCAATGCCTCCCATAGGCTCAGAACTGTGAGTAATTGGTCCCCAGCTGGGGGTGCTGTTTGGGGAAGGTGGTGCAGCCTTGCTGGAGGAAGTACATCACTGGGGGGCGGGCTTTGTGAGGGTACAGCCTCATCACACTTCTGGTTCTCTCTCTCTCTCTCTCTCTCTCTCTCTCTCTCTCTCTCTCTCCCCTTCCCTCTTTCCCTTCCTGTCCTTCCCTCCCCCTTCCCTCCTTCCCTCCCTCTGCCTCCTCCCTCCCCTTCCCCCTCTCTTTTCCTCTCCCTCTCCCATCTCTCTCCCTTTCCCTCTCTTCTCTCCCTGTTCCTGTCCCTCCCCACCCCCCTCCTTGGCATGTGTGGTTGAAGATGTGATCTCTCAGCTTCCTGCTGCAACAGCTGGTTGCCATGCCTCCCGCACCATTGTGGCAGTCCAACTGGAATCCTAAGCTAAGATAAACCTTCTCTCTATATAAGTTGCTTTTGGTCATGGTGTCTCATCACAGCAACAGGAAAGTAACTCATACGCTTCTGTCCTCGGTTCTCCTGGGTCCTATCAGATTCTGAGATTTAGATTGCCATTTTTGTTTTGTTTTCTTGTTTTGTTGGAGTGTATTATTAAATAAGATTTTATACAAAGGTGTGTGGCAGTCAATATTCCTGAGTGCCTTAGGATTGGGAATCTAGTCTACATTTTCACTTGATTGATAACTGACACAGGCAATGAGTCCTAGGCTCTAAGTCAAATGCCCTTATAGCTTGGAAGGTCTGAGTCTTTTATGCTGATTTTCCTTTTGAAAACTCTATCTGGGGGAGGGGGCCTGCTGAGAATCAAATTCTTGGTCTTGCACATGCTAGGGAAGAGCTCTACTGCTGGGTTCAACGGCCTCTGCCCTTTTCCGTTTTTGTTTAGTTTTTTGCTTTTTTTTTTTTTTTTAATTCCCCAATGTGACCTCAAACCTGATGCCTTGATCTCCACAGTGGCTTGGGTTGCAGGTTCATTCGTTGTTTTGATGGCCTATAGCCTGGCATGCAGCACAGAGGCAGGCAGATCTTCATAAGTTCGAGGCCATCCTGGTCTACTAAGGGAGTCCAGGACAGCCAAGGCTACACAGAGATACCGTGTCTTGAAACAAACAAATGATCAAAAACCAAACCAAATCAAACCGCTACCAAAAACCACTTGAGTAAGTAGGAAGCAGCCTGTTGTCTTGTTTAATGCTGAGGATCCTGGCCATAGACGGAAGCTGTCGCATTGCATTCAGCATCCTGGGCAACCCCAGATCTGCTCTCAGTTCAGTCAGTGCTCTGAGGTGTTTCAGTCTGTGTCCTTGACTCTTTTTGAAAGTGTCTTGTGCTTTCCTTTTGATCATTTTCTCTGTTTTTCTTTTTCTTCTTCTCCGCAAAATCCTGTTGGCTAGCCAAGAAATTTGATCCTCTAATGTCCCTTAATTGTCGGCTGTTTATTTTTTTTTTTCTCTTCTCTTTGTCTTGATATTTTTCAAGTTCAAATATTTAAGTTCAAGAGCAATTTCTCTCTCCCGGCTGCGACATCAGAGTCTTCCAGGAAAATGTATTTTCGTTACATTGTTTCTGTAATAACAGAGCGACAGCCATTTCAAACAAGTTTCACTTAAGAGTTTAAGAATTACCATAAAAACAGAAAGCAAAATTGCCTTTAATGAGCGAGGCTCTGAAAATGTAAGTACAAAATGAGAGAGGGCTTTTAGAGATGCAGGGAGGGATTGTGGGAAGTGTGTGTGTCTGTGCGGTAGTGGTGATTTAGCCAGGAAAGAAAAAGGAGGGTGTGGGAGGTGATGTTAGAAAACATAGGAAGCAGCTGGCTGGGTCAACAGGCTGTACCCTGTCCCCATCTTACCAGCATCTTCATCTCTGCGGGGGAGAGGTGGGTAGGGTTGCCTGGTAGGCAGGGATGCTTAAAGGGGCTTTGCCAGAGCAAGGCGGTTAGATTAGGAACACCTGGGGCTAACCTAAGTGCTGGGGGGCAGGAGGGAAGCAAAGACATACGGAGAAGGAGAACCACGCCTAGAAAAGGGTCCAAGGCTGGACTGACTGACTAAGCAAGAAACAGAATGGCCCAGGGCTTAGCTCAGCGGAAGAACGCTTGCCCCATACGTGGAAGACCCTGGCTTTGACCCCTAGCACCACAGAAAACCAGTAACAGGAGCCATGAAAGAACGAGGAGGCGTGGTGGCACATGCCTTTAATCCCAGCACTCAGGAGGCAGAGGCAGGCAGATCTCTGAGTTCGAGGCCAGCCTGGTCTACAAAGCGAGTTCCAGGACAGCCAGGCCTGTTACACAGAGAAACTGTGTCTCAAAAAACAAACAAAAACAAACAAGAATGATGATGAAGAGTTAGTTGGGTGTAGTGGCACATTCCTGTAAAGGCAAGAGGATCAGGAGTTCAAGGTCAGCCTGGGCTATGTGAGACCTAGTTGCAGAAACAAAAAAGCAAGCAAACAAAGAAACAAAAACAAAACCAACCACATAAAACAAACAAACAAACAAAAGTATCTGAGGCTTTCAACACTGTTGGAACCACCAAAGCGTTGTGTGTTAAGAACATCTGCATTATCAGCCCATTCCAGAATCAAAGCCTTTTCCCCTAAGCACAGGGTCTCTCCAGCGATGACAAAGCAGTAAGACCCAGCAGATGTCCAAGACCCTCTGGCGTTCTGGGAGCCTGTGTTTGCCTCCTGCCTGGAAGCCCGAATGTATCTTTGTACAAGCTCAGATGCTGACCAAGTGTAGTATTAAGCACAGGAGACCCTGTCCCCACCGTGGCTGGCCTTCACTGTGAGAGAAAGAAAGAGGCAGTAAGCATCCGTGCATGTACGGTTTGGACCACTGGCGCCTCAGCCACCACAAACACACGACCCATCCTTCTTTTGTTTCTTTTCAGGAGTTGGAACTCAGAGACACTCATGTGCTAGGCAAACATGCTACCACTGAGACATACCCCAAGGCTGAATTCTTCTCCTTTGTACACAAGTACACTGAGCCTCTGACCAAATCCTTTAGAGAATGTGTGGCAAGATAGTTAAAAGTCTGGCCATTTGGGGCATGGCTGGTGATGCATGCCTTCAACTCCTGTGCTTGAGAGGCAGAGGCTAGTGCATTTCTGTGAGTTCAAGGCCAGCCTCTTCCAGCCAGCTAAGGTTACAGAGTGAGACCCTGCCTCCGAGCACCCCTCCCCCAAAGAAAGAAAATTGAAACTGCCTTTTGAGCTGGATAAATTGTTAACCAATGGCAGTGTTTGCTATCTAAGTCTCATGATTTCAGTTTGATTCCTAGGACCCTCACGGTGAAAGAGAAATGACTTTAAAAAGTTGTCTGCTGACCTCCACATATGTACCATGACATAGACATCTACCCCTACCAATAATAACAAACACAATTTTTTTTTAAAAAAAGAGGAAGGACTGGGACCTGAGTTATTACCTTTTTATATTATATGAATAGTCTGAGCCTCAGTTTTTAATCTATAAAAAGGGCAACCTCATCTGTGGCTTCAGTGTCTGTATTTTCAGCTACCTGAGCAGAAAATTCTAGAAATAATTAACTCAATACATTTTTTTTTCCTTTCAAGACAGGGTTTCTCTATGTATTAACACTTGGCTGTCCTGGAATTCTCTTTGTAGACCAGGCTGGCCTCAAACTCACAGAGATCCACTTGCCTCTGCCTCTGCTGGGATTAAAGGCATGAGCCACCACACCCGCTCTCAATACATTTTAAATTATGAGCCAGTTGGGTGATGAAAGCTCATGTCATTCTACCGTGTTCTACCCAGGGCCTGAGTCATCCCTTTTTCCAATGTATCACTACTGTATATGCTACGTTCCCTGTCATCACTGAACATTTCTGGCCATAAGAGTGGCCTGGAGTCACCACAGTGATTCTGCTCAAAAGGAGAAGGCCGGAAGTGGTTTAATGCTGCCATTCAAGGCTTAAGCTATACTTCACACGTCGTCTCATCTACAGCACAGCAAGATAGTCTCAAAATAAACACACGCACAGGCCAAAGAAAAAGACCACATCCACATAACTCTCAGCACAGCAAACTGCTGGCATTCTGTTCTATTATTAGTAGATACTAGTTTGTTTTTGTTTTTGTTTGCTGGAGGTTTTACGTGGCAGCCTCAGCTCCTAAAGTGCTGGGACTCTGTGGGTAATGAGGAGTGGATGCATAGGATGAGGCACGGGGCATGCAGGTGCATTTGTCACTTTCTTCATTGGTGTCCCTAAATACTCACAAGAGCAAATGTCAGGGTTTCTTAAGGTAGATGTGTATGTGTGTGTGTGTGTTCACATGAGCATGCGAAGGCCAGAGGACACCTTTGGATGTCATCTTTAGGAACACAGTCTACCTCCTTTGAGCCAAGGTGCTTCATTGACTGGAACTCACCAATTAGTCTAGACCCAGAGATCGGCTTGTTTTTGCCTTCCTACCCCTGGGGTGGCAGGTTCAACGCACCATGTCCAACTCTTCATGTGTGCTCCAGGGTTCGAACTCAGGGCCCTGTGCTTTTGAAGTACAGCAAGTGCTTTACTAACTGAGCCATCTCCCCAGCACTGCACTCTTCATTCTTTACAGAGAGAAGGCTTTGACAATCCAACTTGGCAAGGTGTCCTTCGAGAGTGGTCACTATGGCATTCCGTATAATAGCAAACAATCGGAAGAAATCTAATTGTTAATCAATGGGGGGGGGATTGATAAATTGTGTACATTCCTGGCCATATACTGATAAAAAGATAGCACTGCACCTATATGAGTTGAGATACTTCGTAAACTATAATTTATATGCTACAGGTACACTAATTTTGAGGTGCGGTCTCATGTGTTTTGAGATGTATCCACCTGTGTCAGTGTCACCCTGGTCAAGGCAGGGTTGTTTCCTTCACGAACAATTTCTTGCATGCTCCTTTCCCCAGTCCTCGTACCACATGGAGGATCTGCTTTATCATTTTTATTTTATGTGTATGGGTGTTCTGCCTGCTTCTGCCTCTCTGCATGTGTGAGCAGTGCCCATGGAAAACATTCAGATGGACTGAAGTGACAGATGGTTGTGAACCACCAGTTAGGTCCTGGGAATTGAACTCAGGTCTTCTGGGGGAGCAGCCAGTACTCTTAACCACTGAGTCATCTCTCCAGCCACTCCCCCTTTTTATTCTTTCTTTTTAAAAATTTAAAAGATTAGGTGGGGGGGGGGGCTGTAGAGATGGCTCAGAGGATAAGAGCACTGTCTGTTCTTCCCAAGATACTGAATTCAATTCCCAGCAGCCACAGGGTGCCTCACAACCATGTATAATGAGATCTGGTGCCCTCTTCTGGTGTGCAGGTATACGTGCAGGCAGAACATTATATACATAATAAATAAACAAATCTTTAAAAAAATTTAAAAGATCTGTTTTATTTTATGTGTAAAGGGGTTTTTGCCTGCATGTGTGTATGAACATCACGTGTATGCCTGGTACTCTCAGAGGTCAGAAGAGTCTCTTGGCCCCCTGCAGATGGAGTTAAGGATAATTGTGAGCCACCATGTGGGTGAACAAACCAGGGTCCTCTGCAAGTGTGCCAATTACTCTTTACCACCTAGTCATCTCTCCAGCCCCTCTTTTATCTTCTATTTTCAAACCTTGTATTTTTTGAATTATAGGGGCACTAAAAGCATCCAGTCATGTTACAGATAATGACAGCTTCTTTTCTGATGTTATTCAAGGCTGAATCTGCGTCCCTCCAAACTGGTATGTTGGCACTAATGCCCCAGTGTAACTGTGTTGGAGATGGGGGGGGGGGGCTCTTCAGGAAGTAAGAGTGCAGAAGGTCACGTGGCCAGGGTCCTGATCTAAGGGAGGTAGTGTTCTGTGAAGAAGAAATATCAGAGAGAGAGCGTGATTGCTCCTCTCACCTTGCTCCTTGGTCCTGGATTTCCCAGCCTCAAGAACTATGGCATTTTGTACGGCAGACTAACACAGTAGCTGTAGAGCGGCGGCTCTCCACCTTCCTACTGCTGCGACCCTTCACTATACGGTTCCTCATGTTGTGGTGACGCCCTCCCCAACCATAAAATTAGTTTTGTTGCTACTTCATAACTGTAATTGTGCTACTGTTATGAATCGTAACGTAAATATCTTATATGTAGGATGTCTGACGTGTGACCCCTGTGAAAGGGTCGTTTGACCCCCAAAGGGATTGAGAGCCACAGGTGGAGAACCGCTGCTGTACAGCATGCCACTGTACGCTTATGATCCAGAGTTTGGGTATTCTTCATAGATAGATATTTGGGCTATTTCAAACTTCAAGCATTAGATGCCTGTACAAGACTTTTGTACATATAAATGTATATTATTTCTTTTGGATGTGACCCAGGATTTGAATGGCTATGGTCTTGTCTTAGTTAGGGTTTCTGCTGCTGTGATAAAACACCATGACCATAAACACTCTGAGGAGGAAAGAGCATGTTTCATTGATGTGACACCTCTCAGGTCACATTTCATTGATGTCCACCCCTGAGTTCCCTAGGCAACCAGGGTAGGAACCTGGAGGCAGGAACAGATGCAGAGGCCATGGAAGGTGATGCTTACTGCCTTGCTCCTCCTCATGGCTTGCTCAGTCAGCTCTCAGTCAGGTCTACAAAGTGAGTCCAGGACAGCCAAGGCTAACAAAGAGAGACCCTGTCTCGAGAAAGACAAAAAGTCTTTATGCAGTATAGTATGAATCATTTGTCACACATAGGTATTGGAAATAACTTCTAGTCTGCGGCTTGTCTTTTTCAGTTTCTTAATCATGCATTGTGAAAACCAAAAGTTTTCCATTTTCATGAGATGTAGTTTTTTTTTTCCCATTAGTGTCTTTTGTGTTTTCAGAAATCTTTGCAGATTCCAACATCATATTTGCCTGTTTTTCTCTGGAATCTTTATAGTTTTAGTTTTCACATATAGGCCTAGGCTCTATTTGAGTTAGCTTTTGAGTATGCCATAGGTTATGAGCCAGGGTTCATTATTTTTCTCAGTTGAGTTGCGTTTGAAGTGCTGTCTAAGTCAGTTGTGGTTACATATGTACGTCCGCCCCCATCTGTGCATGTTCTATTCCATTGGACGGATCCTTCTGTGTGTCCTCATGTCCTCATGTTAACACCTGCTGCAAGGCTTGACCCCCAACAACGCAGATCTTCTAAGTTTGTGAATCCCATGAGTGCTCTGGATTCCTTCAATTTTCACTTAGGTCTGAGAATCAGCATGCCAGTTTCTATAACAACAAATACCCAAAGCTTGCTAAGTGACTAAGAACATGAGAAAGTGAATTCAGATGCCAGCATCCACATAAAAAGTGGAGGTGGCTCGATGACCCCGTAGCCCAGATGCTAAGGATGGGCAATGGCCGGAGAGTCTCTGGAGCTTGCTTATGGTCAGCCTAGCTCCAGGCTTAGTGAGAGGTCCCAATTAGGGGACAAAGGCAGAGAGTGGTATATCAGGACACTTGACATCTTCTTCTGGGCTTCATACATGCAGAGGCGACACACGCACACATACACACACACGGACACACACACACACACATCATCATCATCATCATCATCATCATCATCTAAGATTTGGTTGGGATTACACTTTGTGGGAGAGCTGAGCTAATAGCAATATGGAGCCTTCCAAGCAATGAAGATGGTATTCCTTACCATTTATTTAGATCATTTCAGTAGTGTCTTAGTTTTGGGTTTTTGTTTTTTTGTTTTTTTCAAGACAAGGCTTGTCTCTGTGTAGCTTTGGCTGTCCTGGAATTCTTTCTGTAGACTAGGCTGGCCTCGAACTCACAGAGATCTACCTGCCTCTGCCTCTCGTGTGCTGGGATGAAAGGCGTGTGCCACTGCGCCTGGCAATATTTTGCTTTTTCAAATAAATACCATTTATTTAGTTTTCTTTTTCAGTTACTGTTAGGATACGTAATTGGTTTTTGTTTGTGTGTTGGGCTTGGCTCTGCAACTTGCTGTGTCCCTCATGCTGGCCTCAAACTCAGGATTCTCTTGCCTGAATCTCCTCAATTCTGGGATTCTAGGCACGCATCACCCGGCTCAGTTTTACAATTGATTTTTGCCCACTTACTTTATCTCGCAATTTCTTTATTAGTTCTAGTAATATTTTATGGATTCCTTAGGATTTTCTGTTTATCAAGTCCATATTATTTGCAAACAAAGACGACATTATTGTCATTTGCAATATTTTTATCTCTTTATCTTTTTGTACTGGCCAGTACCTCCAGAGTGACGGGGAATACATTTGTCAAGAATTTGTAGGGTTGGAGAGATGACTCAGTAAAGTGTTTGTCACACAAGCATGGGGACCTGAGTTCCGATCTTCAGAGGCCACATAAAAAACCGAGCACCGAGGAGTGTGCCTGTAATCCCAGTCATCTGGGTTAGAGGAGCGATGAGGAGGTGGAGACAGAAGAATCCCCGAAGCTCATTGGGGCCAGCCAGTCTAGTTGAACTGATGAGCTTCAGAGTCAGCCAGAAACCTTGTCTCAAAAATAAAAGTAAAGGGCTGGACAGATACAGCCGTGGTTAAGAGAACTTACTGCCTTTCTAGAGGACCCGGGTTCGGATCCCAGCACCTGGGAGCTCACAAACACCTGTAGCTGCAGCTCTAGGAGGATCTGGCATCCTTTCCTGGGCTCCAAGAATGTGTGCACTCACTTGCACATGTGCGTGCGTGTGCATACACACACACACACACACACACACACACACACACACACACACACACTTTAAAATTTTGTTTTGCAGCAGAGTTTCTCTGTGTGATAGCCCTGGCTGTCTTGGAACTCGATCTGTAGACCAGGCTGGCCTCGAACTCACAGCGATCTGTCTGCCTCTGCTTCCTGAGTGCTGGGATTAAAGGCATGCGCCACCACACCTGGCTCAGAAATAAAATTTAATCATTTAAAAAATAATGCATCCGGGGCTGGAGAGATGGCTCAGAGGTCAAGAGCAATGGCCGTTCTTCCAAAAGGTCCCTCAGTTCCCAGCAACCACATGGTGGCTCACAACCATCTATAATGAGATCTGGTGCCCTCTTCTGGCCTGCAGGCACACATGTAGGTAGAATACTATATAATAAATAAATAAATCTTAAAACAAACAGACAAACAAAAACAATGCATCCACACTTGAACTTTTGTCTCTAGAAAAATTTCAACCCCCGAATGGCTGTAATGTAAACAGACTCTGAGGAACTCAGGGGCTTGTGGAAGGCATATGGGGCCAGCTGACTCACTCTGGTTGCCATTCTAGAATCTAGTATGTGCTGAGATCCTTGTTCCTCACGTTGTTGTTCGTTTCCTCAACACCTTCTTGCTGCCTGGGTTGGGTCAATTATGTCTATTTACTTCCTGGCTTCCTTGAGGTTCAACATGGCGTCTTCCACTTGGATCATTTCCGGAGCCAACACGACTTCTCTACCGACAAAGCTCTCCATCAACAGTTTCCAGCCTGTTTTCAGGAAGATGATCAGAGGAGCAGGGACAGCTACAGACCTCAGAACCAAACTTTGCAACTGCTTCTCTGGGCGAACCCCACCTGAGAGGGGTAAGCAAGGAGGAGAACAGCAGGGCTGGAGCCTCTCCCAGTTTGTGACTCTGGAACTCCTGCCTGCATGGTGCGGGAGCTGCTTTTGGATGAGAAGGATGCTGGACCATCAGGGCAACCCTCAAGTGACTTCACACTTGGAGCAGAGCATCAGTGGTAATCGGTCAGAATTGCTGCGTAGGTCGGAGGGTGCCTTGGTGCAAATAACCCTGGCTTGGATTAGTTCAGGGGAACGGTTCATCACGGGAGTCAAGGTGGCAGGAACTCAAAGCAGCAGGTCACATTGCATATACCATCCGGAAGCAGAGAGGGGTGAACAGATGCATCTACTGAGGTGATCACGTTTGTTTCCCTTCATTCTGTTAGTACTGTGAATTACCTCAGTTGATCTTTAGATATTAAACCATTCTTGCATTCTTGACACGGAGCATACTTAATCGTAATGCATTTGTGTGTGTGTGTGTGTGTGTGTGTGTGTGTGTGTGTGTGTGTGTTTTGATAGATTTGATGTGCTAATGACAGAGCAAGCAGGGGTCTGGCTCGAGTGACAGATCAGAGTCAGGCCGCTGCAGTGGTGGAAGACTGCAAGATATGGAGCACAGGGGAACTTCAGGAGGGGACGCCAGGAATCTGTGAGGAGTTCACCCTGGGTGCCTGGATACCTTCTATGCTGCTCATGCTCAGGGTGGCAGCTGGACAGAGAACCCAGAGACAAGAACATCTGGAGCCTCGCATCTCTGATCCAACCCTGTTGGAGAACACCAAGTACAGCAAGAAAGACCCCCGCCCCTAAAAGATCCACCTTAAGGAACAAGGCCATGGGATGCCGGACCCTCCAAATCCCAGCCTAGACCGACACTGGACACGTTCTTCCAGGCGGTTCTAGGTTGTTCTGAGTAGACAGAACTAGCCGTCACAGAAGGATTTGTTTAGTCTCAGTTTGAGGAGACATTCTGACATAGTGGAGAACTCATACTTGCAAGAGTTTGAAGAAGCTGGTGACGCCTTGTCTGCAGTCAGGAAGCAGAGGGAGGCGAACGGTGGGTACTCAGCTCGCTGTCCCCTTCTCTGCTCAGAACAGGAATGCTGCCACACACACAGACACACACACAGACACACAGACACACACACAGACACACAGACACACACAGACACACACACACACAGACACACACACACACACACACACACACACACACACATATATATATATATATATATATATATATATATATATATATATATATATATATATTTAAGGTGTAATTCCTCAGATGTGTCCAGGGGCCTGTCCCCTGGTCAAGTTGATACTATGAACCATCACATTCACGTGACAGGAAAAAAAAATCATTTTAGAAGGCATAACTCAGTGGCACTCAGCACATTCACAGCACTGTATGTACATCATGCGGTCCAGCTCCCAAACATTTTATCATGACGCTGTGAAGCGCTGAGCAGGGCTTGGGGGTGTAGGCCTGTAATCTCAGCTGTTCTGGAGGCAGCATGAGGCCAAAGTCAAGGCCTGCCTAGGATACAGAGCAAGTTCAGGGCCAGCCTAGACAATTTAGGTTCTGTCTCAAAATAAAAACTAAAAGCATAGTGCTGTGTGTGTGTGTGTGTGTGTGTGTGTGTAGGTTCATGTTATAATCCCAGCACTCAGGAGCCCGAGGCAGGAGGAATGCTATGAGTTCCAGGCCAGCTTGGGCTGCAGAGTGAGATGAGACTTCGTCTCAAAAAACCAAAATCATTAGTATGGTAGCACAGCCATAGATGCCAGCACTCAGGAGGCAGAGGCAGGCAGGCAGGCAGGTCTCTGTGAGTTTGAGGCCAACCTAGTTTGAGGCCATCAACCAGAGTGAGTTCTAGACAAGCCACGGCTACATAGTGAGACTTTGTCTCAAAACAAACAAACAAACAAAAAATTAAATAAAAAATCTAAATAAATAAATACATAAAATAACAAGGTCTTAGCCATGGCACAGTTGCCCAGCATGCCTAGGCCCACTCTGTTCCTGGTCATTTACTGATAATAAATAAACCGTGAAGAAATTTATTTTAAAACGATTTTTTTTTTGGTAAGCGTATGCTTCTACTGTCTACTAAAGATGAAAGCAAATCTGCGTACTAATGAGATGTGCTGGCTTATTTAGATATAACGTGTTTAATTTTGCTTGCAGGCTATAGGGCACCTTCAAAAATTTTCAGAGATGACCAACATTTTGACTTTATAATTGAAAGTGGTGAATGCGGGGCTGGAGTGATGGCTCAGCAGGTAAGAGCACTAGCACTGGCCGCTCTTTCAGAGAACCTGAGTTCAATTCCCAGCACCCACATGACAGCTCACCTCTGTCTGTAACTCCAGTACCAGAGGATCCAACACCCTCACACAGACATACACCAAAACACCAATGTGCATGGAATAAAAATAAATAATGTTTTTTTAAAAAGTGGTGAATGCATTGCTTTGTATAAATATCTAGTACAAAGTAGTTTGGGGCCATTTTAGAAGTTGCTAGAAATCCTGGCCCTGTCCCAAGCCAAATTTAATGTTCTTTTTTAAAAATACAACTCAAGCCGGGCTTGGTGGCATGTGCCACCTGTGATCCCAGCACTTGGGAGGCAGAGGCAGGTGGATCTCTGTGAGTTCGAGGCCAGCCTGGTTTACAAAGCCAGTTCAGGACATCCAGAGCTACACAGAGAAACTCTGTCTCGAGAAACAAAAAACAAAAAACAAAAAAACAAAAAACAAAAAAACAAAAAAAAAAAAGAAAGAAAAAGAAAACAAAAACCCCAAAACAACTCAAATCAGCAACCCAAATTGCGATTTGTTTATCTGTCTATTTATTGTGTGCTTGTGAATGAGAGTGTGTGTGTGTGTGTGTGCGTGTGTGTGTGTGTGTGTGTGTGTGTAAGTACCCCAGCATAAAAATGACAGTCAGAGGACAACTTTCAGGAGTCAGTTTTGGGAGTCCACGGAACCTGTGGATCAAGCTCAGGCTATTGAGCTTGCATAACAAGCGCTTTTATCCCCTGAGCCATCAAGTAGCCATTTTGTAAATCAACATGATCCAAACATGCTAATTTCATTCCAATATGCTGAGGAATGATGGCAGGACAGCAGAAATCATCATTGCTTTCTGTAATTAAACCACTATCTTCTATAAGAACCGAAAACTGAGTGTGTGTTGAAAGCACAGCCCCTCAGCCAGGCGTGGCAGTGCATGCTTGTAATCCCAGCGCTCTGGGAGGCAGAGGCAGGCGGATCGCTGTGAGTTCGAGGCCAGCCTGGTCTACAAAGTGAGTACGGGAAAGCCAAGGCTACACAGAGAAACCCTGTCTTGAAAAAAACAAACAAACAAAACAAACCAAAACAAAAAACCCACAGCCTTTCATCATTCTTGAATCTAAGCCTGAGTGTTGCAGGCAGTGTTTCTTGGGGTTGCTTTCATGACATGATGGCATGCGCAGAGTCAAATGCCCATGTGTGTTTAATACCAAAGCTACAGAGCTAGGCAGGGTTCACCACAGCACTTGTGTGAAAAACACAAGGGGTCACTTCGGGAAAGACATGAGACAAACAAGCCCCTTGGCGTTTATAAAGAAACACAAGTTGGCCAGTCATGATGGCCCAGGCCTTTGATCCTAGCACTTGGTTGAGAATTTGAGGCCAGCCTGGGTTTCACAGGAGATCCTGTTTCAAATAATCTCAAATAATAACAAACAAACAAACAAACAAGCCAATAAAGTAAAAACCAATAAAGAAGGGCTTGAGAGATGGCTCAGCCAGTAAAGTGCCTACTGTGCAAACATGGGCACCTGCGCACCAGACCCAGAGCATCCATGTAGACGGCCATGTGACAGCCTGCGCTGTAGCCCTAGCACTGAGGACACGGGGACAGGCGGATCCCTGGGGCTTGCTGGCCAGCCAGCCTAGCTGAATTGATGAGCTTCAGGTTCAGTGAGAGCTCCTGTCTCAAATTAGTAGGAGGAGCACTGAGAAAGGCATCTGACATCGACCCCTGGCCTCCACAGGCACACGCATGCGCACAGACACACACACAAAGGAAAGCAAGCCTCAGCTCTCATCTGTGCGTCCCGCCTTGTTTGGAAGACAGCTCCGGGCCTCATAAACACGGGGCTTTAAGGCTGTAAAGAAAATCCTCGAAAGGAAATTTCCGCAAATGGAAAGCTAAGTAGACCGCCAGACCCTTGCCCCCTTCTCACAATAGAGCTGCCTACCGGTGCCAGACAGACTGATGAATACCGCCGTCCAATTCTCTCAGCCGTTATTGAAGGATCATTTCCTCCTTTGAAATAGAGCGAGGGCATTTGTGTACGTGTGTGTGCTTCCAAGCCTGTAAGCCTCAAGCCCCTCAAATTCCAGTTGTAGTGCAGCTGTTCTTTCAAAAAGAAACGAAAAGAATTAGAAAAAAAAAAAAAAAACTTCGCCTTTATCTTCCTGAGAGATAAACGCCAAGATTCCAAAATATCCCAAAGCAGGGGAGGGCATAATGTATTGTCTAGTGTGTACTTCAGGTACGGAGACAGGAAAGTGGAGTGGCTGACCTTGGGCTTGGTGTCTAGGATCCGTTTCAAAACAATGCTGTACAGGTGACATGCCCCCATCGACTCGTGAGCTAAACGGCCGAGCTCCCACAATGCAACTCGCTGGCAGGCATCACCCACTCCTCGGGTCGCCTTTCTTATCTCTGTGAGACTATGAGCTAGGGTCGGTGTCACGGCTGCGGGGAGCCATTGCGACTTGTTATCATAGGCTCACGTGTCTGATGGTTGGTGCGTGCTGGTTTGATGCAGTGATGGCGGGTTGAGTGTATATTTAACTCGCTATTAAAAATTCTTCTTGCGTGATTCATGGAATTCTGGGTGATCATGAACAATGGCTCTTGTTAGTCCGAGTGAACAAGCAACTACAGTTGTAGGTAGCAACTGTGGAGAGGGATGGCATCAATCAGAGCCGAGCCAGGGTGGATGCTCAGCTGGGCCTCTTCTCCGGAACCGGGGAGGCCCGCCCGCTAGCTCTATGGGCAGAGCGGTCCTGAGGCTCAAAACAGAGAAACAGAGAAAGGGTCCCGCTGAAGCCCTCTCCTGTTCTCTGAGCACGCTCATTACCAAACTTGTCCTCGGGTCTGGGAAGCTGGCAGAACTGCCTGTGTTCCAGGATGGTCCAGGTCCCAGGCTAGGACGGAGCTGAAGGTTTTGTAGGGAAGCCACAGGGGCAGACAGCTATGATCTCTGTTACTTCTTTTCTTCCTTTAAAAATTTTTTAAATGATCTCATTTGGGCACAGGTGGCATGTGTACCATGGCTCTTGACTTAGAGGAGGCAGTACTCTCTCTCTGCCATGTGAGTCTCAGGGACTGAATCTAGGTCATCGACCTCGGGTGGAAAATGCCATTATCTGCTGAGCCATCTTCCTGGCCCTGCTTCTCTCTGCCTCTTAATCTTCAACATAGACCTGAGAGTCTCACAATGTCAGTATTAATATTAGTCACGACCATGGTCACAGCCAGTATCTACAGAGTGTTTGCTACTTGGGAGTCAGCTGAACCCTTGGGATGGGATGTTTTATCTTCCCAAGGCTCCTATAGGGTTTAACCAAATTCTCCAATCAGGAGCCTGATGCTGAGAGGGCCAAGAAAGTAGTTTGGGGGCCTGTAGGGGGACCTCTGATGAAGGAGCCATGTCTTTGTATGATCTTGTCTCCTTGAGTGTGGACAGGTCCTGTGACTATTCAATGGTACATGGTAGTGGTGATACAGGTGTCACTCCCTTATAATGCGCCTTATAGAAGATGCTGTCTCAGCTAACTGGAGCAAAAGAGTCTCCTAATGGTCTAAAGAAGTAAAGAACTCCTGCTGTGAGCTCTCCACGGGCCGCCCTAAGGGAAGGAGGTAGCCTCCAGGGCATGACGATTGTTCTATCCATAGCCATGAAGAACTTAAACACAGCCTTTCTGGGCTGGGACGTCAGGTCTGCAGAGAAGCACACAGACTGACTCTATCAGTTACTCTTCTGGTGGCTGTGACCAAGCACCTGACAGAATTAAATTGAGAGAGAAGAGTTTAGCTTGGCTCACATTTCAGAGGGCGCAGACAATCACACGGGGAAGGCATGATGTAAGAGGCTCAGAGGTGCTGCTGGATCACATCCTGGTAGGCTGAGAAACAAAGAAAACAGAGCCAGGAGCAGGGACTGGATATAAATATCAATAAACATCAGAAGCCTGGCGAGGGGGCCAACCTCCGCCAGCTAGACACACACCCCAGGTGGGCAGACTTCGCAAACAGCGCCATCAGCTGGGGACCCAGTGCTCAAAACGTGAGGCTGGAGAGTGGCTCCACTTCATAGTCGAACAGAAACACCTGGCCAGTACCTGGACCGCAATCTGTGAGACGCTGAGCAGAGGATCAGCAACTCCAGGCCCAGACTCCTGACCAATAAACAGAGATACAGTGTGTGTGCGCGTCTGTGTGTGTGTCTGCATTTAAAGATGGAGTCTTGTTATGTAGCCCAGCACGACCTCAGACTCATTGTGCTTTTCCTATTTTCATCTTCCCGGGCTTGGAAATTACAAGCATGAGTCATCGTGTCCAGCAAGTGTGTTGTGTTAGTGAACTTTGTGTTGACTCCTTACACTGCGTAGAAACTTACACAGAGAGAGACTAGAGAGACGGCTCACAGGTTAAGAGCAGGTATTTCTCTTGTTGAGGATCTGTCAGTCCCCAGCACTCACATCAGGCAACACACACACACACACACACACACTTAAAAAAAACAAAGATAAAACTTAAAAAAAAAAAAAAAAACAACCCTTACATCCTATGACCATAGCATTGCCAAGTTTATCTTTGCTGCAGGTGCCTATGCATGCCGTCTCCTCCCCCCTGGAGTGCCTTTTCCTCTCTCAAGAAATTCCCACATAATATCTTTGAAAAGGACCAATGTAAGCCAGATGTGGCAGTGCATGCTTGTGTTCCCATCACTCAGGAAGCATGATGAGTTGAAGGCCAGCTGGGCTGCATAGAAATACCCTGTCTGAACAAACCAAAGAGGGAAGGGGGGAAGGGAAGGGAAAGGGAAGGGAAGGGAAGAGATGATGGAAAAAGGAGTGGAGGGAAAGGAAGAAGTGGGAAAAAGAGGAGAGGGGAAGAAAGGAGAGGCAAGATAGAGAGAACGGAGAGGAAAGAGGAAAGAAGGAAGGGGAAGGGATAGGAGAAAAGGAGTGGAGGAAGGGAAGGAGGAGAGAGGGGAGGTGAGGAGGAGAAGGAAAAGGGAGCCAGGACACAGAAGCAGGGAGCCGCAAGCAATCGGCTCTTTATCTGAAAGCCTGCAGCGAGAAGCACGTGCTGCCAGCTGCCTTGTGACATTTCTAGGCAAGTGGAGACTTTGGATTAGGATTAAAGCTGTCACCCAAGGATCAGACCTAGCAGAAATGTGTCCCCCATGGTACCGTGCAGTGGGAAGGGAGTATTCTGAGATCTGAATCAATGCTTATATAATTATGGTGTTTAATTGCATTAGCACTGGGCTTTCAGGGCACATTTCCCCTTGACTTTGAGGGCTGGAA
The DNA here is from genome assembly GCF_964271855.1 of Acomys minous. Taxonomy (NCBI): domain Eukaryota; kingdom Metazoa; phylum Chordata; class Mammalia; order Rodentia; family Muridae; genus Acomys; species Acomys minous. Next base: position 81,462,864 of record NC_140493.1, on the reverse strand, counting down.
TTTAAAGTATGGCCCGCAGGCCACATGCAGTTGGAACGGCATCACGTCTGTTAGAAACTTTCGATCTATTGACTTCATCGAGCATGCCAGTAAAAAGTCAATACCACAGGACCAGGCTCCCTGAATGATTTTTCCAAAACTAAAACCCAGCCCTGTGTTGGGGGAACCAATAAAAATGAAAGGTTCCCCTTTCTTGTTGACCGTACATGTACAGGCAGGCCCTGTGCAGTCTGGGAACAAGGACTGCTCTGTGAGGCCATTTCGAAAAGCCTTTCCAGTCTCTACCCTGACCCTGGGGGACACTGGGCTCCTTCACTAGTTACCACAGGGAAATGGAAAGTCAGTCAAGAGCTGCCTGGGGTAAGCCCTCCTCCAGGTAAGAGTTGGCACTGCCATGGGGACCACGGGGTTACCTTTTCCCATCATGGTTTCCAAGGAAAGGGACAGATCATTTACAGCAGGAACCAAAAGGCATGCCTAGCTTAAGCCTGGAGTCTAGGGAGTCGCTTGCCCAGCCTGGAGGTGGCTGCCATGTCTCTCTGTGAGCTGTCCTAGAAGAAAGGAGGGATGGTTACTGATTCATCTGCTTGTAGGATCTGCAGGCACTGAGGCGTCTGTGTGCAGAAGGGACAGAGCCTGTTTAAAACTGTCCTTTGAGGCTAAGGGTGGCACTCGGTTGGTAGAGAGCTTTCCTGGCAAGTATGAAGCCGTGGATTCCATCTCTCATCCTTATGCTGCCAGCATGGCACAGGAGGGCCAGAAGCCAAGGCCACTCCTGATGACGTAGTGAAGCTGAGGCCAGCCTGGGTGCATGAGACTTTGGCTCAAGCAAAATAAATAAGGCCTTTGAGATGCCTTAGCATGGAAAAGCACTTGCCACACAGCCTGAAGATCAATGCCTGGAACCCATGTTAGAGGGTGTCTTAGTCACTGTTTTATTACATGCAATTCTTTTTTTCTTTCTTTCTTTCTTTCTTTCTTTCTTTCTTTTTTTTTTTTTTTTTTTTTGGTTTTTCAAGACAGAGTTTCTCTGTGTAGCCTTGGCTGTCCTGGACTCACTTTGTTGACCAGGCCAGCCTCGAACTCCCAGTGATCTGCCTGTCTCTGCGTCCCGAGTGCTGGGATTAAAGGTGTGCGCCACCACTCCCAGCTCATTACGTGCAATTCTTATAAAAGAAAACACTTCCTTGCAGGTTTGCTTACAGTTTCAGAGGGTTAGTCCATTATCATCACAGTGAGGGAGCATGGTGGCTCACAGGCAGGCATGGACATCCAGGCTCCACAGGCAGCAGAAAGTAAAAGAGAGAGAGCCTGGGCCTGGCACCCACCCCCAGTTCCACAATTACTCCAAGGACACATTCCCTCCAATAAGGCCACACCTCCTAATCCTTCTCAAATAGCGCCACTCCCTGATTACTAAGCATTCAAATATATGAGCCTGTGAGCCATTCTTTTTCTTCCTTCCTTCCTTTCCTTCTTTTCTTTTCTTTTTTCAGACAGGGTTTCTTTGTGTGTAGCCCTGGCAGTCCTGGAACTTGGTTTGTAAACCAGGCTGCCCTTGAACTCACAGAGATCCACCTGCGTCTGCCTCCCAGGAGCTGGGATTAAAAGCATTTGCCAGCATGCACTGCTGAGCTATTCCTATTTAAACCACCACAGGAGAGAACCAATTCTTAAAAGTTGTCCTCTGATTTCTACACATGATCTGCAGCGTGTGTGCACACCCCACATCACACATCACACACACACACACACACACACACACACACACACACACACACACACCACCACCGCCACCAGCAGCAGCAGCCACAACAACAACCAGTCAAATCAATACTTGAAGTAACAGGGTTTGGTGGTGGCCCTGGCCTTCCTGGTTCTGGATACCCTGAACCCCTAAGCAAGAACTTTCTGCGAGATGAACATTCAGCCCTAGTTGATCTTTGGGGCCTTGGCAGAAATGGAGGAGGACTCCCTCCCACCCCCCATCCCCGGCCACCCCAGAGCTGGATATTTCCTTAGGTCAGAGTCAGGGCTCCAGAGGAGGAGCAGCATGAGGTCCGGGGGCTGGCGGGGAATGAGCCCAGACAACCAGGATTCCAGGGTTGCTGTCACATCTGCCACTCCAGTAGGATATAAGCTGGGGGTCCTTGCTCTTGGGGAGAATGCATAAGAACCAATAGGATTTGGTCATAATAGAGACAAGCAGGGTTGGGTGTGTCAGGGTGGGTGTGGGTTCTTAGTTTGCAGGCAGCTGAATCAGGAGCCCCAGGTACACAGTGAGATCCTGACTCCCAAGAAAACCAGAGGAGGGAGAGAGACAAGGACCAGCTCTAACCAGTCATTAAGAAACAACACCTAAAAAGACCCTGGAGAATCACAGAACAAACGGGGTGGGCAGGTGCAAGAGCCCCCAGCGCCACTCACACCCCAGCTGCGAAAGATGCTTGAAAAAGACAAACAACAGATGGGTCCCCCGGAGACCTTGAGAGGGCAGAAGATGACACGACCCCTCTCTCCACTGTCTTGTTGACTCTAATAAAGAAAGGTGAGATCTCACTCATGCTGCGGGTCCCTCCAGAATGTAGCTCCATTCCACACTCGCTGCACTTGAGACATTTTTGGTGCCCAAGTCCGTAAGTGTTTGATTGCTTCCATTTTATGTTGGTTATTATGTTGTTTCCTCTTTCCAGCTCTCTCTCTCTCTCTCTCTCTCTCTCTCTCTCTCTCTCTCTCTCTCTCTCTCTCTCTGTGTGTGTGTGTGTGTGTGTGTGTGTGTTGTTATTATTCAAGACAGGGTTTCTCTGTGTAGCCCTGGTTGCCCCGGAACTCACTATGTATATCAGGCTGGTCTCAAACTTAGAGATCCGCCTCCAAATGCTGGGATTAAAAGCGTGCACCACCATCGCCTGGCTTTTCTTTGTTTTTGTGAGACAAGGTCTCGCTGTGTAGTCTTAGATGGCCTGGAACTCACGTAGACAAGGCTATTCTGGCTTTGAACTCAAAGAGGTCTCCTGCCTCTGTCTCCTAAGTGCTGGGTTAAAGGCGTGCGGCCCCATGCCTGGGTTAAGTCTTGTTCATCTCACTTCTCTCCTGCTCAGCTAAGGAGTCTGAACTTCTGTCTATTGGCGACCCGTCCTTTCCTTCCACTCATAAAGGTACACATTAATCTGCTATCGTTGGAAAATAACTTGCAGGGTGACGATGACAGAACAGGCAGATGAGGGTGCAAGTCCTGTGACTGGAGCTTTCACAGATCCCCAAAGTGACCATTTAGGGGCTTATTTTATAAGAAAGGAAGAGTGTCTATATTTGCTTCTGGAGTTGGAGATTTTGATGTCTTGTAGCAATGGCAGAATTTAGCATTCATAATAGTCATGGGCTTTTCCCTTGTAGGAGGATTATATAGTCTTGTCTATCTATCTATCTATCTATCTATCTATCTATCTATCTATCTATGATCTATCTACATGTGTGTGCGGTTGTATGAACTTGTGAGGGTGAATGTGTGCATGCTTTTGGTTATGTGCATGTGCAGGGATGTCTACATGCGTGTGTGGAGGCCAGAGGTTGACTTCAGATGTTATTCCCCAATCACTTTCCAACTTTACAATCTTTTTTTTTTCTGAGACAAGGTTTCTCTGTGTAGCCTTGGCTGTCCTGGACTGGCTTTGTAGACCAGGCTGGCCTCAAACTCAAATCAATCTGCCTGCACCGCCACCTTTACTTTTTAAAGATAAAGTTTCTCACTGAACCTTCACTCCATTGTTTGGCCAGGCAGGCTGGTTTGCTAATAATGACCTTCAGGGATCCTCCTGTCCTGCCTCTATCCTCCCCTCCCTCAGGCGTGTGCCACCATGCTCAGCTTTTCCCCTGGGTTCTGGGGAATCTGAGCTCAGGCCCTAATGGGTGCATTACTGAGAGTGGATTCCAGGACAGCCAGGTCTACATAATGAGATCTTGTCTTAAAAGAGGGCAGGGGGATGGGTAGCTTAGTTGGCAGAGTGCTTCCCTAGTGTGCACAGAGCCATGGGGTTTTTCCCCCAGCAGGGCATAAACCAAGCCTGCTGGCACATACCTATAATCCCAGCACTTGGAAAGTAGAGACAGGAGGATCAGAGGTTCAAGCTCACCACTGACTACATCTTGAGCTTGAAGCCAAACTGGAATGTTTGGGAGCCTGTGTCGACATGAAACAAAAACCTCATCAAAAACAACCCACCACCGTAAAAGCAGCCCAAGGGCAATCCCCGAACATCACCCGGTAGGTAGGCAGTCCTCGCTCCTGGAGTGCCTAAGATGTCCGTATAATATTGCATCGCCGCTTTGTACTTAAAATTAACCCTGCTTTCTGAGAAAGTGAAAGGAACACGGCGATTAGGCCACTTTCCCAGAACTGCAGGCTAGCAATGGGGCAGAGCCAGATTTTACACCCAGAAAGCTCACTCCCTTGCTTTTACTGCAGGGAGCTGCGACGAGAGACCCTTGCCAGCCCGGAAGCGGAAGCACACGGAAGACGGCATTTGCTAATTCGGATGTCCTCATTCAATTCTGGTTTTGGCTATCTTGGGGCGTGGCGCTAGGTTTCTGGCCCCTATCCAGGGGGTGATGACTGGTCACATAATAAAACTTCTGTAAACCCAAAGCTCACAAGATTTTTAAAAAAAAAATGAGGTTTAGGGCTAGAGAGATGACTCTGTGAAGGCACTTGCTGCAAAGCATGAGGTCTGTCCCCAGGACCCCCATGATAGAAGGACAGAGCCAACCCCAAGCTGTCCTCTGACATCCATACACACTCTTTGTGTGCGCACACACACACAAAATAAACAAGTACTTTTTAATAATTTAATTTTATTGTGTGTGCATTGGTGTTTTGCCTGCATGTATGCCTGTGTGAGGGTGTCAGATATTGGAGTTACAGATAGTTTTGAGCAGCCATGGTGGGTGCTGGGAATTGAACCCGGGCCCTCTAGAAGAGCAGCCAGTGCTCTTAACCACCGAGCCATCTCTCCAGCACCCTACATAAATATTTTCAAAAATTTAAATGAGTGAATGAAAACAAGAAACCCTTTATTATGAGTGCTCAACTCCCACCGTCGAAGTGGCAGAAAGTGAAGGCTTGACGTGAGCCTTCTACACCTTCCAAAGGAAGAGCCTGAGGAGGGGTTAATTGAACTTGGGGGAAGGTGGTCTCCGCATAGTTGGCCAGTCTAGGCTCCCTGGGTGTTTAGCAGAACAGAGTCCCCATTATCTGAAGGCCTGGGACTTGATGACAGATTCTCATTTCTGAGCTTGGCAGAATGGCCGGCCACCTTCCCCAGGAAAGTCTCGCCACTGTCTCCCTGGGAGAGGGAAACTTCTTGAAGGACCCCTTTCAGGAAAGGAAAAAGAAAAACCACCGCTGAACCTCCCAGTAGCATAAAAAAGGTTTTAAAAAGAGATCTTTAAGCAGGAAAGACACAGAAAAGGGCAAAAGGGGGATCCCTACAATTTGATTCAAGAAGTGGGGCCGTAAAATCAAAATGAAACCAGTGCACAGATGATGATGGGGGGGTGGAGGGGAACGGGGCGAATCCTAGCAAGTTCTACAGGCCAAACCTTCCATTTTGATCCTGACATTTTTTCCTACTTGAGCTTTTACATAAATGGCTCTCTGGGTGTCTAGGCTATAATTTGTGTAACATTTAGCGATGGAAAAAAATAGTTTAGACTAAGGCAGCCGGTTGACTTCCCTTCCCAAGAAGCTGGTTTGTAGCCTTCTGCTCTTCCTAGAAGCTCACTTTATTACTTTATTTATTTAAGAAAACAAAAACAAAAACAGAGAGAGAGAGAGAGAGAGAGAGAGAGAGAGAGGGAGGGAGGGAGGGAGGGCGTGCCTGTCAATGGTGGTGCATGCCTTTCATCCCAGGAGAGGCAGGTAAATCTCTGTGAGTCTGAGTCGGTCAGCCTAGTCAGGACAGTCAGTGCTACATAAAGAAACTCTGTCTTGAAAAACCAACAACAGAAAACCCTTGGCAATGGTCTGGGAGGATGGCTGCTTGGTCAGTTAAGTGTTGGTTGAATAGCCATAAGGACCTGAGTGTGAACCTCCTTACGTAGTAAAAAGCCCAGCCTGGTAGCATGCACTATACCCCCAGAGCTGGGGAGGTGGAGACAAGCAGACCCTCAGGGATTGTTGACCAACCGGCCTAGAATAATCTGGTGTCCCAGGAGGCAGGTGGTGCCTGAAGAACTATATTGGAGGTTGACCGCCCCACCCTCCCGGACCAACCATACATGCACATGCGAATGCACACAATTCTTTATTTTTTACTTGTTAAAATTAATACATATCAGCAGTATATATTAGTGCGTATTATGTGATATTTCCATACAAATATTCAGCATGCTCCAATGAAATGCACCCTCCCTTAATCCATCCTTTCTTTGAAAATTTATGTTTTGAAGTAGGGGTTTGAGACAGTTTTGCTAATGTAGTTCAGGGTGGCTGTGAACTCTCAGCCCTCTTGCTTCAGCATCCTAAATCTGGGATTACAAGGTTGTGCCAGCACACTTGGCTTTAGAAGCTATCTATCTATCTATCTATCTATCTATCTATCTATCTATCTGTCTATCTATATCTCTGACAGTGTCTCATGTAGTCCAGGTTGGGCTTGAATTCACTGTATAGCTGAAATACCTTGAATTACTAATCCTTTTGCCACCACCCCTGAGTGCTGGGATTAAAGGGGTCCAAAACCATGCCTGGAGTTTCTGATCAATGCTTGATAGCTAATCCTCATGCTCATTCTAAGATATACAAGTTAAAGACCATCCTTCAACCTGGGAAAAGGTGTGGCATGAGGAATAGAGAAGAGAAAGTTAGCGGCTCAGGGCTGGAGAGATGGCTCTGAGGTTAAGAGCACTGGCTGCTCTTCCAAAAGTCCTGAGTTCAATTCCCAGCAACCACATGGTGGTTTACAGCCATCTATAATGAGATCTGGTGTCCTCTTCTGGTGTGTAGGCAGAACACCGCATACAAAATAAATAAATCTTTAAAAAAAGAAAGAAAGAAAGAAAGAAAATTAGTGGCTCACAAGCGGTCATGTAAGAACATGCCAAGGGCAGTTTATTATGTACCTGAAAGTGATAGTTGTATACAAGTGGGTTTGGCTGCTACACATGGTAGAGAAGTTGAGGGTGGCTAACTCACTCATGGGGGCTGTGGCATAGCTTAGTAGGCACGGTATCTTGGTTTGGACTTTGACTGAAGTTTCTGAATTGGTTTATAAATATGACATTAAGAGGTGTGTATAAGCTGGGTGGTGGTGGCGCACGCCTTTAAACCCAGCATTCAGGAGGTAGAGACAGGCGGATCTGTGTGAGTTTGAGGCCAACCTGGTCTATAGAGAATTCCAGGACATCCAGGACTACACAGAAAAACCCTGTCTCAAAAAACAAACAACCCTACTCAGATCTAGCCAATGGTCAGAACATTCTCCACAGTTGAATGGAGAGTGGGATGTGACTTTCTCACGTACTCTGGTGCCTCACATTTGACCATGTCCCCTGGAGGGGGAGACCTGGTAGCACTCAGAGAAAGGACAGCAGGTTACCGAGAAGAGACTTGATACCCTATGAGCATATACAGGGGGAGGTAATCCCCCTCAGGAACAGTCATAGGGGAGGGGAATAAGGGGAAAATGGGAAGGAGGGAAGAATGGGAGGATACAAGGGATGGGATAACCATTGAGATGTAACAAGAATAAATTAATAAAAAAAATCTAAAAAAAAATAGAATAAACAAAAAACAAAAAACAAACAAAAGTCAAGGCAGGGCTTATGGGCTGAAACTGTATTGTAGTGCAAGTCTGCCCATTTTCCTGAATTATTCTGACAAACCTTTTTTCTTCTCCTTCCATCTCCTTTCTCAGCATGCTTTCCCTAACCTTGAGCTTTTCCCCCAAAGCATTTTAGGCTCCCTCACTCTTTCTCTAAAGAGTAGAGCCCATCCTCAGATGATGAAGGAGTAGGACCCATGGCAGAGGATGCAGACACCCAGTGCTTATTTCCCATAAGGCCAAAGAGTCTCTGCCTTAGGATAACCTAGGGTTTATTTATTTATTTTGGTGCCTTTGAGAGTGCTTTCTACATTTCTACAGAAGGAGGTTTGTTTTTGTCTTTGTCTTTTAATCATTGCACAGATATTTCTTTTGAGATGAGTGAAACTAATGAATGGTTCTCTCCCAGTGACAGCGTGTCTACTTTATAGCTTCCTGGGCTCCTGTGGACTTCCTAAGGCAATGGACACATAGAGGACATGGTGTGACAGCCTGAGTGTGGTGGCAGAAGAGGCTATTAATCAAACTTTGTGAACCTGGGTAAAATATGACCCATCAAGGGTACTCCATTTAAAGTTTCTGAGATCTGGGCTCTCAGCACTGGGTGCAGAAGTTGGAGCTCTACAGTCACATGCTCAGGGCTATGGGAGGAAACGAATGATACTACTGGGTCACTAGGCTCCCCGCTCCCAACCTGCCCATTGGGTACAACTGAAAAAGTGAGTTGGCTTGGGCTGGAGAGATGGCTCAGTGGTTAAGAGCACTGGCTGCTCTTCCAGAGGACCTGGGTTCAATTCCCAGCACACACATGGAAGCTCACAACTGTCTGTAACTCTAAGATCTCACAGAGAGAGAGAGAGAGAGAGAGAGAGAGAGAGAGAGAGAGAGAGAGAGAGAGAGAGAAAGGAGAGAGAGAGAGAGAGAGAGAGAGAGAGAGAGAGAGAGAGAGAGGTTCAATTCCCAGCACACACATGGAAGCTCACAACTGTCTGTAACTCTAAGATCTCACACAGAGAGAGAGAGAGAGAGAGAGAGAAAGGGAGAGAGAGAGAGAGAGAGAGAGAGAGAGAGAGAGAGAAAGGGAGAGAGAGAAAGGGAGAGAGAGAGAGAGAGAGAGAGAGAGAGAGAGAGAGAGAGATGAAGACAAACCACCAATGCACATAAAATAAAAATAAAACATTTTAAAAAAAGAGAGTTGGCAGATGCTGAAAGCCCAGCGTGGCAGGCACTACCCAGAGGCTCTTTCTAACCATGCCCCACCCTGTTTCCCTCTGAGTAAACACCTCCTGATTTGCTTCTTAGCAGGTGACCACGTGCTCTGACATGGAGGACAGTAGGGGATGGACAGGGGGCTTAGAGAATGAACTACAATTGGTCCAGGCTAACTGCTACACCCATGTTTCTTGGAAGAGATAGACAGCTGATGGGTGGAGTGTAGCTCAGTTGTAGAGCGCATGCTTAAAATGAACAATGCCTTGGGTTTGACTCTCTGGTGCTGCAAAGAAAAGAAAAGACACCCCCCCACCCACCACCCACCCTCCACCCCCCCCACCTCCACCCCGCACCACCAAAAGTGTATTTGACCCAATCCTGGTGAATACTAAGAGGGAGAGTGCTTGGGCTTCTGGGAAAGACTTCCCCTAAGAAAGTGCACTGAGAGGCCAGTGAGATGGCTCAGCAGGTAGAGATGCTTGATGCCAAGTCTGAGGAGCTGGGTTTCATCTGGGATACATATGCTGGAAGGGCAGAACTGGATCCTATAAGTTGTTCTCCCACTTCTACATGTGAGATGTCACACACACACACACACACATATACAAACACACACTCATACACACACACAAACACACACAGATACTCTTACACACACACATACACACAGTAAGTATAACTGAAAGAAGCATTCATTCTTTCCTTTTTTCTTCTAGACTTTTATTGTTAGACAAGGAAGTAATGTTTGGAGGTATGGCAGACATATCTCTGCAAAGGGAAGGGCAAGGAAACTTCTCAAAAGCCTTACCACATCGAGTTGCTGAGTCAATATGAAAGTAGGGATGGGACTCAGCCAGCCATGGCTGTTAGAGCTGGGCTGTGTGCTGACTGGTCAGTCCTTGCTTCTGATTTGTTGAGGCTGGTGTATGTTGGTCAAATATTTTGAATTCCACTTTGCCCTTTGTTTAGAATCAGTGCCTGGGAATTTTATTATTGACTTAGTCACTGTTTTGTTGCTATGAAGAGATACCATGACCAAGGCAACTATTATGAAAAAAAGCACTTAATTGGGGGCTTGCTTACAGTTTCAGAGATTTGGTCCATTATTATCATGATGAGGACATGATGGCATACATGGCACTGGAGCAATTGCTGAAAGCTACATCCTGATCTATAGGCAGACAGACAGACAGACAGACAGACAGACAGACAGACACTCTGATGTGGCATGGGCTTTTGAAACATCAAAGTCCACCCCCAGTGACACACTTCTTCCAACAAGATCACACCTCCTAATCCTTTCAAACAGTGCCACTTCCTGGTGGTGACTAAGCAATCAAATATGAGGACCGTTCTTTTTTCTTTTGTTTTGTTTTGGTTTTGGTTTTTCAAGACAAGGTTTCTCTGTGTAGCCTTGGCTGTCCTAGACTTACTTTGTAGACCAGGCTGGCCTCGAACTCGCAGTGATCTGCCTGCCTCTGCCTCCCGAGTGCTAGGGTTAAAGTCGTGCACTACCACGCCCAGCTTGGGGACCATTCTTATTTAACCCACCATGATTATTCTGTAAGGAAAACACACCCAATTATATAGCTGCTTTAATTGGATATTCAAGACTTTAGGGAATCTCATGGTGTGGTGTGTGTGTGTGTGTGTGTGTGTGTGTGTGTGTGTGTGTGTGTCCGTGTGAGTGTATGAACGATGTATATGTTTGCATGATATGTGTGTATGCATGCTGTGTGTGTTGGGGGGTGCTCATTCCATGGTAAATGTGTGCTCAGAAGACAGCTCTGTGGAGTTGGTTCTCTCCTTCCGCCTGTATGTTGTAGGGATTGAACACAGGCAACATGGCTTATGGATTAAATGCCACTCCTGTGGAGTCATCTTGCCAGCCTAGTTCCCTGATATATTAAAGAAAGTTGCAGTGGGGGAAAAGCAAAGTGACATCAGTGGCCTGGAAAAAAGGAGCTGCCACAGCTTGATCAGGGTGCCGAATCTGTTCTTCACGGGAGGGTTGAGACAGACATTTATCGCCTTTGACAGAAAGCACAGAAACCAGCTAACTGCCATCTCATCTGTCCATTTGCTTTTTTTTTTTTTTTTTTGCCGTACCATTTGATGAGCCCTATTGATAATGTCCATTTTAGAAATGAAGCTTGGAGGATCCATCCGTCAATCGTCCGGCCACTCAATCTTGCCGTTATACACCACTGGGGACTAGGGGTAACCTCAGAGAGAAGGTTTGTGGGTGCACCGGCTACACTGTGTTGCCATTCCCCAAACCATGAACAAATACATGAATGAAGCACAGCACGAATCTCTCCACCCTATTCAGTGTGCCCATGTGGTCCACTCAAGGGACTACTAGTTGATCCGGTCAAAGAAAGAAATGAAATGAACCAATTATACCTTTCCAAAAAAATGCATGGTTTTGGTGGGTGCAGTGGTGCATGCCTGTAATCCCAGCTACTGAGAGGCCGAGAAAGGAGGATTGAACGTTTGAGACCAATCTAGGCACCCCCAAAGGGAAAGCCAAGAGTTCAAGGCTATATAGTGAGACTCTGGAAAAAAAAATCAACACAAACTTATCTTCTATCAAAATTTGGTGATTGTGTGTGTGTGTGTGTGTGTGTGTGTTTGTGTGTGTATGTGTATACAAATGCATGTGTGTGCAGCTAACATTTACACATGTGCATGTGTGTGAGAAGACCAGAGGACAACCTCAGCTGTCATTCCTTGGGCATCATTCACCTGTGATTTTGAGACAGTGTCTCTCAATTAGCCTGGAGAGTGCTAATTAGATGGCTTTCTGGACAGCTGGCTTCAAAGACCCACCTGCCCCTCCCAAACCTGGATATAAGCATGTTGTTCCATCATGCCTGGCTTTGAGTTTTTTTTTTTTTCAGTACCGAAAAGCTGCCTGAAAAAATTTAATTAGGGAAATAAGAATGTCACATCCCACTTTCAACCCAGGGCATTCAGAAATACAGTCAAAAGGAAGACTCGCTCCATCCTTCCACATGCTTTTTGTGGCACACTCTGTGCCTAGAAAGGCTTCCTTTGAAATGGAAAAGCAACTCTCCTACTAAATATGATGATGAGAAGCAGAAACACTATTCTTGAGGTTTGAAAAAAGGGTTTTCATGAGTCTACTAAGCCTTGGGTTGGAGCTCATTGGAAAGCTGACTGAGAGAAACGAGATAAAAATGCGTTCTATCTCTGCTAACCATCTCTCGCCGGTGCAGCTCATCCGAAGGCTGCTGAGGTCGGGGAAGGGGGCTGTGTGTAAGCTGGTCTTTAGTTGGCCATCTGAAAACTCATCAAATGGCAAACCGTGAAAAACAGAAGCACCGCCGAAAACTTTCAAATTGCATTGATTTGCGGCAGAAAGCCCTTAGCGCAGGAGGAGAAATGACGGATGGGAGCCGCAGGAGGATTTGCTTAAAGTGCTTTGTGCTCGTGTGTGTGTGTGTGTGTGTGTGTGTGTGTGTGTGTGTGTGTGTGTGTATGTGTGTGTGTGTGTGTGTGTGTGTGTGTGTTAATTTATGTATGGTCTTGCCTGCAGATAGTAAATAGACTATATTGCTATATAGGAGGAAGATAAAATTATCAGGCTGTTTATGTATTTCAAAACCAGGGAAAAACAAAAAAGAGCTTTGAAGCATCTCCTCCTGGATTTTTTTTTTTTGTCCTAATCTTCCAAGAGATGGTCTTGATAATATTTATTCTTTTTTTTTTTTTTTTACTTTCAAAAGCAGTTGAAAGTAGCACTTTCTCAGTTAAAATAGCAATGCAAATTTTAATTAGGTCAACTGATGTACCCACGGAGCCGGGTGGATGATTAAAATGATCACGAAGGACAGGCAGCACAGCTACCCTTCTGCCTACATGCCTATTCTCCCTGTCCGTTAGCTCCCAGCCTGGGTGGTGCACACCTAGAAGGCACCCCGGGTTTTATGTATGGAGTTTCCCACTTGAATCTCTATGTAGAGTCCGGGCAGGTTTCTCTGTGGCACTCCCCCTGTCACACACGGATTAGTCACTCACTTTCCATGTGCCCAGGAGAGCTTACAGGGTTTCTGTTTGGATCTGTGGGCCAACGAAAACACCACACTTCATGCAGCCATAGAAGACTGACTGGAAAGGCTTTGTTTTACTTTTTTTTGGTGGGGGGGGAGGGTAGAGGTGCATAAGACAGAGTTTCCCTTGTAGCCTTGGCTGTCCTGGACTCCCTTTGTAGACCAGGGTGGCCTTGAACCCGCAAAGATCTGCCTGACTCTGACTCCCGCAGTGCTGGGATTAAAGGTGTGCGCCACTATGCCTGGCTTTTGTTTTACATTTTGAATACTCTAAACCATCAGTTTCTCACCAGGTGCATGCCTGTCATCCCAGCACTCTGGAAGGCAGAGGCAGGTGGATCTCTGTGAGTTCGAGGCCAGTCTGGTCTACAATGTGAGTGCAGAGCAGCCAAGGCTACACAGAGAAACCCTGTCTCAAAAAAAAAAAAAAATCAAGAAAACCAAAACAAACAAAAAAACCTATCAGTTTCTCACAAAATCCCATCCTGTGACTGTCTCCCTATGGCCTAAGGGAAAACCCGGCAGAACTTGGTAGAGGACAGTACAGTAAATGTTTTGGGCTTCTGCACAGAAATAGCAGCCAGCAGTATGGGATCACATATGTGTGCCATTATTCAATAAAACTTTACATTTAAAAATACACAAGGAGAGACGGTAGAGATGGCTCAGCAGCTGAGAACACTGACTGCTCTTCTTAAGGACCAGGGTTCAATTCCCAGCACCCACATGACAGCTCACAACTGTCTGTAACTCCAAGATCTGACACTCCCACACAGACATACATGCAGGCAAAACGCCAATGCACATAAAAATAAAAATAAATAAATAAAATTTAAAAATAGACAGTGAAATGCTAGAGAGATCGCTCAGTGGTTAAGTGCACCCCTTGCTCTTCCCCTTGCTGGGTTTGACTCCCAGCACCTATATCTGGTGACTCACAATCACCTATAACTGCAGTTCTAGGAGACCTGACACCTTCTTCTGGTCTTCAAAAGCATGTGCACACACATGTACACACACACATAGACATTTTTATGAATAACAATGAGTTGGGGAAAGCAGCTCACATCTGTGGTCCCAGCCCTTGGGGCAGGGGCAGAGGTCAGTGACTTAGGAGTTCAAAATCATCCTCAACTATAAAAGCAAGTTTAAGGGCAACCTGGATTCCATGAGACCAAAGGCAAGGCTGGGAAGATGGCTCACTCAGTGAAGTGTTTGCCATTTAAGAAGGAGGAGTTGATTCAATCCCTAGCACCCACAAGTCTCAGCTTGCTCACCTATGATCCCAAACACTGGGGACGTGGTTGATGGGAGGACCCAGGAAGCTTGCTGGACAGGCAGGCTAGCCTCAAAAAAAAAAAAAAGTGATAAAGAGCAATTGTTTCCATGTTTGCACATGCATTCATACACATGAACATGTACACAAAGGAGTGCATACACACACATACACAAAAGACATCATGCCTTAGAGACTTAGACTATCTCTTAGGGTGCTTCGCTCAGTGTGGCTCAGAACCTAGTTTATGCCTGCAGGTGTCCTGGCTGCTCTGACGAGGAGGAATCAGACCAAGAGCAGCCCCAACCCATTTAGTCAAGTCCAGCACACGGGCTATCTGTGCCCCAGGCCACGGAAGTTTGCATGATGGAAACCTGCTGTGCTCGCTACAGTGCAGACAGAGATTAATGAACCAATTGGCTGCCCTTCGTCATTGTGACCGTCATATCCCTGGTCCAATACCTCATTCTTGTCCCCTTCTGCACAGTCTCAACCAGTGTCTGATCACACAGCTGTGTCTTGAACACTGGTTGGTAAGATGGAGGCATGTTTAACTACAGCATTCAAAGCTCTTCATGAACTGGCACCGAGCTGAATTATCCACCGGAAGGGCAGATGCCGTGGACTGGAGCTTCAGTGTCCTCTAAAGGACAGGTACTGAAGGCTCAATCTCCAGAGTGCTGTTACTGAGTCATCTTGGTTTCTTTTCCTAGTGCTATGATTGACTAAAGCTGACAAAAGCCACCCAAGGGAGAAAGAGTTTGCTTTGACTCACAGTTCAGGGTCTCAGTACATCCTAGTGGGGGAATTCATAAGGGCAGAGGCATGAGGGGGCTGGACACAGAACAGCCCTAATCAGAAACAGAGTCGTGGACCAGCGCTGCTGCTTAGTCCCCTGTCTTCACTCAGTGGCCCAGGACACAGCCAGGGAAACTTGGGTGGGTCTTCCTGTTGGCACATAAGCAGCCTGCCTCTAGGATGCTTCACAACCTTGGGCATCATCATAGGCCACCCGCTACCGGCTGTGTGCCAGAGGCCCCAGATATAAAAAGGACCAACTGGCCATCTCTCCTTCTCTTTCTCTCTCTGCCTGTCTTGCTGCCTCTGCCCCACTAGGGTGCCCCTCCCCGTTCCTTCTCTCCCACTCTCCTACAATAAATCTTACATCATACATGTTGTGTGACACACATCTAACGCTTTCCTCATTAATTAATGCAATAAGATAATCCCCTACAGGCATGCCTAGAGGCCCATTGCCTAGTGAGTCTAGATTTTGTCACGTTGACAATTTAAACCATCACAGAGATGGTGAAACCCTTAATGGATTGGTCCTAATGAGAATTCTTTTGTTGTTGTTTGTTTTTGTTTTTTGTTTTTGTTTTTTTGTTTTTTGAGACATGGTCTCTCTGTGTTAGCCTTGGCTGTCCTGGACTCACTTTGTAGACCAGGCTGGCCTTGAAATCACAGTGCTCCTCCTGCCTCTGCCTCCCGAGTGCTGGGATTAAAGGCGTGCGCCACCGCGCCTGGCCCCATAAGAATTCTTTATCCTATGTGAACCCTACCTTTCAAGGAGGCTGTGGGAGTCTGGCTCTCTCCTTCACTCTCTTTTGCTTCTTGGATATGAGTTGAGTTCTTGGCTCCACTGTACATTTCTACAATGATGTGCTATGTATTAGTTAGGGTTCTCTAGAGCCACAGAACTAATGGAATGACTCTCTTTATCATCTATCTATCTATCTATCTATCTATCTATGAATTTATTGGAATGACTTACGGCTGCTGTCCAACTAACCCAACAACGGGCAGCTGTGACTTGGAGATCCAAGGATCCAGCAGTTGCTCAGTCCCACGAGGATGGAAGATTCAGCTGGTCTTCCGTACAAGTTGTAAGCCCCAAGAAGTAGGCTCCAATGGATGTGCAAGCAGGTGAAGAGCGACCAATCCTTCCCTCCTACCATTGGGCTTTATTCAGGCCTCCAGGTGAAACTACGGCCCAGATCACAGGTATCTCAGGATCTGGATTAAAGGCGTGTTTCAATCCAGATCAAGATCTGGATCCAAAGCCTGCATCTTCCAGCCTCAAGATCGGTATCACAGATGTGTTGCCTTTCTGCCTCAGGATCGGGGATCACAGGTGAGCGCCCCAATTTCTGGATGGCAGTTCATCCCAGTTGACAACTGGGAACGGCCATCACAGTGCTATTTCACCACAGGCCCTAAGCAATGAGGACAATTACTCATAGACTGAACCCTCAAAACATGTGGAGGAAAATAATCATCTTCTCTGTATGAAGTTGATTATCTAAAGCATTTTATTTGCGTGTATGTATATGTGTATATGTATGAAGGCGCACTTGCCCATGCATGCACACGTGGAGGCTAGAGGCCGATATTCGGCATCTCCCTAAACTGCTCTCTACCTTATCCTTGAAGTACAGCCTCTCTCTGAGCCTGGAGCCCACTGCTTCAAGTAGGCTGTCCACCAAACTCCCAGGATCTGCCTGTACCTCCTGGCTCTGGGGTTACGGAAGTTTACCACACGCTTAGTTTCCTCATGCATTCTGGGGATCTGGGCTCAGGTCCTCATGCTTGTAGAGCAAGCATTTCACCCACTGAGCCATGTTCTCAGCTCCTCGGGCTGGTTATTTAATACAATAACAGAAAGACGATTGACATGGTAGTTAGAGCACCTGGGGACCAACGGGTGTTTTTAGGGCCAGTGATCATATTTTATTTAACTTATTTGAAAGTAGAAGAGTAGGGTTCTGGAGAGAGGGCTCAGTGGTTAAGAGCGCCATCTGTTCTTCCAAAGGTTCTGAGTTCAATCCCCAGCAACCACAATGGTGGCTCACAGCCATCTGTAATGTCATCTGCTGCCCTCTTCTGGCCTACACGTGTACATGCAGGCAGAGCACAGTATACATAATGATAATAAATAAATATTTTAAAAAATAAAAAAATAAAGTAGAAGAGTAAGAAGATAACAATAATGAATATGTAGCAACTCATGTGGTGTGAGGTAGGGTTATCTTTCTACTAATTTAGTTGTAAATATACCTTCAGAAGAGGCCCACAAAAGAGACAGGGTCTTTCCTAAGGGCTGTCATAGAAAAGACACCTGTGGTGGTTTGAATGTGAATGGCCCCCATGTGCTCACTTGCAGGGATACTTGGTCCCTGGTTGGTGGAACTGTTTGGGAAGGTTTAGGAGGCGTGGCCTTGATGGAAGAGGTGGGCTTTAAGAGGCCCATGCCATTCACTTTCTCTGCCTATGTTTGTGGATCAAGATGTAAGCTCTCAGCTACTACTTCAACACCATGCCGGCCTGCCTGCTGTCATGTTTCCCACCATGACAGTCATGGGCCTCTAATCCTTCAGAATTAGCAAGTCCCAAATTAGATGCTTTCTTTCATAAGTTCCCTTGGTCATGGTGTCTTGTCACAGCAATAGAAAAGTAATTAAGAAGACAGCATACCCCTTTAAATTCGAGTTCCAGATAAACGATGAATATTTTAGTCTGAGTTTATTATGAATATTACATGGGGAGTAGTCATTCCAAAAATATGTGGCTGGGTGTGGTAGAGTACACTTAATAGTCACAGCCTTGGGAAGGCTGAGGTAAGAGGATTGCAAGTTCTAGGCCAGCCAGAGCTACATAATAAGACTCTGTCTAGAAAAAGAAAAAAGAAAAAAAATGTTGTTTACTTGAAATTCAAATTAAACAGGCATCCTGTGTTTTCGTTCACTAAGCCTGGCATCCCTACAGGGAAGTCGATGTGGCTCGGGCTGGCATCAGCTGTGTCTGCAACCTTCCCCTCCTTGAAGTGTCTTATGTTAGGATTCTCAGAAGCAGGCCTTAAGACGGAGGTTTCTTTGCTAGTAATTTATTTAAGGCATAGTCAGTGACAAACCATCAGCAGCAGAGGTAAAGGTGAGGCTCAGTCAAGGGATCTTTATGGTCCTGCGGACTTCACTATAACCCCCTCTGCCAGACACAAAGTAACCTCAGAAATTTCCAGGGTACAGGAGTTGAGCAGAGTGCTTCATCAGCGCTAGGGCAGTCACAGGCTCCCTGATCTTTCTGTAGATCCAAAGGAAAGTAAATCAAGCTTATGCAATGATGGCAATGAAGACAGTTTCCTTGTGCCAACCTCTATGCCACAGAGGGTCGTATTCCTCACTGAGAGAGCCCACACCTCATGAAGGGGCCTGTTATCTCACTGAGTAGCCTGTACCTCACAGTGGAGGCTGAGGCGTCCATACCTCAATGACGGGTCTATAACTCACTGAAGGGCTTCATGTCCCAGAGAGCTCTATATCTCACACAAAGGCCTACATTTCAGTGATAGAAGGGGTCTGTGTCTCATAGAGGATCCTATACCTCAGTGAGGGAGCCTATACCTCACGGAAGAGGCCTGTACCCCACAGACAGGCCTTATGCATCACTGGGGTGCCTATACATCACTCAGTGAGGGGGCCTATGTCTCACAGAGAAAGCTATACCTTAGAGGGACCTGCACTTCACAGAGGGGCTTTTGACTTCTCACGGGCACCATGTCACAATGCACGAAAGGCTGCCTTATTACCATAGAAATAGCTTCTTGGCACCACTCTTCCTTGTTTGACCCTGTCACTGTGTCATTAAGAGTATTCATCTGCTCCCCGCTCTGGGCTGACTACATCTGAGCTTTGTCCCGAGAACACTGTGCCCCACTCATCATGGCTCTATTGTTAGCCCTTCGCTCTCTCACCCCCTGTGATCGCCCTTCCAACACTTGTTCTTCCGGGAAAGCCATTCTTACCCGTTTCTAAATGGCATTCCCCTCCCCCATCTCTTTATTTGAGACAGGGTCCTGCTATGTAGCCTAGGCCAGCCTGAAGCTTGCTATGGAGCCCAAGCTGACATGAGACTCTCTGAAATTCTCCTGCCTCGGCCTCTCTACTATTGGGATTGCAGGCATGTACACCACAAGGTTTGGCCTGGCCTGGCCTGCAGCATCTAATGCCCCAGCAATGTTTCCTCTCTTGTGATAAGCCTACCCCCATCTCTAAGAAAAGCACCCGTCTCCTCAGGCACCTCGCATTCCTCTGCATGTCTGAGAGGTGACTTCTGCTACAGTGATGAATGATTTGTCTGCTCTCTGGCTCCCTGTGGCCTCTGCTTGGGCAAGGAATGGATCTTATTCATTTGAATACTCCCAACACCTCATCCATAGTGGTCCCTTAATTGTTTTCTGGATAGATGAATGGATGGATGGATGGATGGATGGATGGATGGATGGATGGATGGATAGATGGATGGATAAAGATATTCAGCCTGTGCCTTTGCCCAGATAAACACTCAGCTATAGTTGACTAGTGCTGCGTTACGACAGGCAACGGGTATGCATGCTGACGGTAGCAGCAGAGGCATTAAAGATAAATGGAAAAATGCAAAAGCACCAAGCTTCAGCCCTCCCTAGACACTCTGGCTTCCACATCTGGGACCCACCCAATCCCACAAGAGTGTCCCCGTGGATGAGTCCATCCATGGTCCTCCTCATCTGTCTGTCTGTCTGTGTGCATGCACGCTGTATGTATGGGCACGGGCACACATATACCATGGTGCACCTGTGAGGATCAGAAGACAGCTCGTGGAGGTTGGTTCTCTTCTTCTCCCATGTGGGTGCCTGAGATCAAACTCAGGTTACCCGGCTTGACGGCAGGTGTTCTCGCCCACTGAGTCATCTGGCCAGTCCTGATGGTTCATCATCACCACCTGCACTTCCAGGTGGGGGATCCCGGCCCTCATCCAACCCCATTTATAGTTTAGAACCAAGTGCTTGCCCGTTCTTCCCCAGCCCCTCCCTGTTGGGGGCTTCTTTTTGCTTGTGCCCTAGAACTTATGGTCAATAGCCTAGTGTGAAGGGAACCAAGAAATGCCACGACCAGATTCGAGCTATCTGCCTCGAACATGAAGCCTCGGTGTCCCTCAGCTCGCTGGAAAGCCCATTGCTATGGAAAGGGAGCAGGAGGTGAGCTGGTGCGTGACTGGACAGCTCTCACGAGGACTGAGTCTGGTGTCAGGCAGCCGGGTGGCCTTAGGGAGACTGTTCACCTAATGTCCTTATCTGTTTGTGGAAATAATACCATAGGACAAACGGTGCTAAATAAGGCCACGTGATAGCTGCGTGGACCATGGGCTCCACCCCTTCTGTTTTTTGTTTTTTGTTTTTTTTTTTGTCCTACCTCTTTTTAGATTTACCCTTTCTTACAGATCCTGGCAATCCAGGGCTCAAAGTGGCTCACCATCTGAGAAGGATCCAGAAGAGAAGTGTACCCCTGCAGTGTTCATATCACGGGAGAGGGCCGGCCACCAGATGGACCTGGCTACAGACACAGCAAGCAATAGAACAAAGACGCTGGACGAGGAGGACCAAGAGCTGAGCAAGGGTCCAAACTGCACAGCTCATCCTGACCAGGAGGGAGAGACCGCTGCTCTCAGGAGTCATAAGGAAACAGGCTCCCGTTTTGAGTGGAGCAAAGGGTACTTACTGGATGGCAAAGGGAAAACAATACTGAGGAAAACTGGAATACTATTTTCGCAGCTGGTCCAGGCTCAGTAGGAGGTGATGCTTATGCCAGGTGGGGCATCTCGAGCACTCTCAGCGGCAACTCGTCCCTTTTGAAGACTTGCTTTCTGTGTGGATCAGTGAGCACTGAAGTGCCCCTCAGGAAGACGCCTGGGCCTTGTGCAGTTACCATCTCCTCCCCTCTCCACTAACTACAGTCTCTGCCGCCTCTCTCCAGCCTTTCCCACGGCCAGGTCTGAACAGTTCGTGATAGCTGCCTCCTCTCTGGTTTGACTCCTATCGCTCCTATGCAATCCATATCCGTGCGTCTAACCAGACATGCACCTATGAGTCATCCACCCATCTGTAGGTCCCTCATTATCTGGCTCCTCGTTTGTTTATTTCCCAAATATCACCCATAATACTCCAAGCACAGGGGTGATATGGGGGTACTTAAGAGGAGCCAATCAGTTCCCTTAGTGCAAGAAAGAAGATACCAATAAATGATTTTTAGGGTGCAGTCACAAAGGGCTATTGGGGTGTTATGGAACACAAGCCTTGAGGGTCCGGGACTGTTGGTCACTGAGAAAAAGCATGGTAGGCTGCCTCAAAAGGATTAATCCGAATGTGCTCAGGCTTCCAGAAGGCCAGAAACCATCTAAGCAGGAACAAACAGGACTGTTACAGTTTGAATATGAAGCAGCCCTCCAAAAGGCTTAACGCTCCACTACAGCAGTGCTCTGTGGCCGTTTAGGAGTGATTGGGCCATAAAGGCTTTGACTTCATTAATGGATTGATCCATTGATGGAGTCATCATTTTTGCCTATTACTGGAAAGAGGTCGATACTCAAGGAAGTAAGACAGGATAGGAAGAAGTAGGGGTCGAGGGCAGGGACAGGGGTGGCTTTGAAGGGTATTTCTTATGTCCTCCCCGACTCCTCATTTGTTTGTCATGAGATGGGCAGCTCTGCACCGCTACACTCTATTCTTATGGTGAGCTCTGGCTCAGGTCCAAAGCCATGGGGCCAAGAGACCATGGACCAGAACCTTTGCAACTGTGAACCCAAATCAGTCTTTTCTATCTCAAGTATCTCAGGCATTTCTGTGACAGCAATGAAAGGTCAGGACAATGACCCTGGATGCTTGGATACCTGGATTTGCCTGGCTTCCAAGAACTTGGTTTGGCTGTATTATAGGATATTTGGAGACTAGTAAGAGCTGGAGCTACTAGAGAGAAAAGTTAAGGCTGGGTAATTTATTTACCAACTATTTCCCAAGAACCAAGTATGTATTAGGGCTGGTCTATGTGTCAGGGACAGGATGGGCAGCGTGACCACTGTAGTACCTGCTCATTTGAGGCATACAGTGGTGAAGGGTACACAGGGAAAGAGGCCATCAGGGTGCCTCCCTGAACTGGGCATCTTCCATGCTTCCCAACTCGCCCAACTGTATGCTCTTTCTATTTCAAACAAAACAATGGAACAATGAAAATCCCAACAGACAAAAGACCAATATGACGAAATTAAAAATCTCACAAAACAAAACAAAACATAACATGGACTTTGCACTCAGGAGGCATAGGCAGGCGGATCTCTGGGAGTTTGAGGCCTTCTTTGTCTACAAAGAGAGCCCAGGACAGCCAAGGCTACACAGAGAAACCCTGTCATGAAAAACCAAAAATAAATAAATAGATAGACAAAAAGGTTTTATTATTATCCTATTGATATATGTATGTAGGTATTTTGCCTGTAACAATCTCTGTGCACCACATGCATGCCCATGAGGCCAGAGGAAGGAGTGGGATTCCATAAAACTGGGGTTACAACTAGTTATGAGGCACCATGCGGGAATCAAACCTGGGTCCTCCGGAAGAGCAGCCACTGCTCTTAACTGCT
The DNA here is from genome assembly GCF_964271855.1 of Acomys minous. NCBI lineage: Eukaryota > Metazoa > Chordata > Mammalia > Rodentia > Muridae > Acomys > Acomys minous. The sequence goes on along the minus strand of NC_140493.1, from coordinate 81,440,035 downwards.
GAGCAGTCTGTCCAGTCCCTTAAGAAGGCACATTTTGAGATATACCTTTCTATAATTTAAATATTCTATCTCTTAGAAGAATTAATATTTTGAAAACATCAGCAAGGTTTCACTGGAGGATGGTGAAGGACGGCCAGGCCCCTGCTTCCCTTCACCTGTGGTTCTAACAGGATCTGTTTCTATCTTAACCATTTGCTTGGGGTTTGCTTTCCTCCCTCAGGATGACACCGTCTCCAGGTGACTCTCAGGCTTTCTGAAGGAGTCACAGAAGCAAATTGGCTTGGACTCCTTGACCTGAAAATGAATGATAATTTTGTGGACAAAAACTTAAGTCCATATTGGCAGTTTCAGTTCCTAGCTGAAATTCTTCAAATAAGCCCAAGGGGACTAGGGCTGATAATTAGAGACTCTGGCTTTTAACCTCAGCACCTGCTTCAGGACTTAGGAGGACCGTGGTTCCACGGCCATTTGGAGGACAAATGCAACACCATTTCCTCATTTGCCACAGTCTGGTCTTTTTAAATGGCTGAAGGAAGCTTTAGAAAGCTTTCAGGCCGTGCATATCCACGCCTGCACACAGCATGACAAATGCTGCCTAAATTTTTCCTAGCTGTCGTGATGAGCTCCAGAAGGAAAAAAAAAATCCTTTTCCTGACAGATCTGAGTTCAGATCATGTCATTTCTTAGTTATGTGACGCAGGCAGGTTACATAAACTTTCTGAGATTAATTTCTCTCATATTTTTAATGTCACAGTATTGAAGAGCAAAGGATGTCTCAGTTTTTGGTTGAGGCTTCAAAATACTGAGGGGGGAAAAAGGTAATATGGGGCAAGGCTGGAGAAATGGCTCAGTGGTTAAGAGCAGTCACTGCTCTCACAGGGGACCTGAGTTCTGTGTCTGGCACCCATATCAGGTGGCTTACAACAGCCTGTAACTCCAGCACCAGTGGATCCAAATGCCTACCCTAGTGTCCACCAGTGCTGCGCTCATGGGCACAAACTTAAAAATAAATCTCTTTAAAAAAAAAAAAGTGCTAGGCATCAAGTGTGTGTGAAATGCAAATGAAATGTGCAGCCTTTTCTAGCAAAGGCTAGATGAGCCGAAGGAAGCTCCACCTTTAGAGAAATCTTTAATGGCACATCCAACAGAGGTCCCTTGCTGAGTCAGTGTTTCTCTAAGGTCAAGGTATGTGCCCATCAGGGTTGCCTCCAGCTCTCAGAATTTGCACTGTGCTGCCTTAATTTAGCCAATTGCAAAGGAATGTGAGGTCCGGCTCTGACCACTCAGAGTGGGCCACAGGACTCCTTTAGCATCAAGAGTGAAAACCCAATCAGGAGCGATGGCGCACGCCTGTAATCCTAGCACTCTTGGGGAGGCAGAGGCAGGTGGATCTTTATGAGTTCAAGGCCAACCTGGTCTACAAAGGGAGACTAGGACAGCCAAGGCTACACAGGGAAATCCTGTCTCAAAGAAACATAAAAATAAAACAAACAAACAAACAAAAACTTCAACAGTCCCTTGATGGGACTGCTTGCCAGCCTGATTTGGCAAGCTATGCACTCATGTGCAGAAGCAAAATTTTCTGCCTTGCCAAAGCATGTAGGATGGTGTGACCCTTTTGTTGAGACTCCTGGCCTATTTCTAACATTTCTCCTTCTAGAAAAGATGATGTGTGAGAAGATATGCAAGGCCTTGAAAGATGCATTCTGGGACTGATTTTTGAGACCCTGGGCTCCAGCTTTCCTCAAAGGTACACCCAGGGCCTAAGAATCAATGTTAGGTGGCTACAAAGTTAATGAGTTAATGAGTAAGAGCCAAAGAAACCCTAATCCCTAAAGCGGGGCATAAGGTGAGTGCAATATCGCCAATGCAATAAGGCAAGAAAAGTTAAAACGCATATGAATTATAAAAGAAGAAATGCGACTGCCTCTAATAAAAACGGCATCACCGTCTACATTTAAAAAGCCAAAAGAATCTGCAAAAATAAGCAACAGACAAGCTTAGCAAGGCTGCTCAATGCCAAGTCAAAATGCAAAATTCAGCTGTATGCTTAAAGCCTACCAATGAACGCTTGGTGAGCTTTTTACGGAACTTCTATTGACCGGATGGAGTGGTATGCACCTGTATTCCAACCAGTGGAAACTGAGGGAGGTGGGTCCCGTGAGCCCAGGCCTGCCCAGGTAACCTAATGAGACCTTCTTCAAACAAACAAACAAACAAACAAATCGAAGGGAAAAATGTATGTCTGTTTTCTCTTGTATTTCATCCCCAGGTTTCACAGTATTGAACTTTAACATTTGACTCTGTAACTCATGTTGAGCTTGTTCCAGAGGGCTGGAGAGATGGCTCAGGGGTTCTTGCAGAGGACCCCAATTTGGCTCCCAGCACCTTTGCCATGTGGATCACAACTGCTCGGAACTCATCCAGGGGATGAGCCCAGTGCCCCTTTCTGACCTCTGTAAGTAATCTGCACTCACAGGCGCATACCGACCCACTCCCACGCACATACACATAATTTAAGTAAAACAAAAATAGCCATAGTTTTTGTATATGGCATAAAACTGAGCTCTTGGTTTAATGCTCTGCTGTGTGTGTGTGTGCACATGTGTGTACTAGCCCACGCGTGCATGCATGTGGAGGCCAAAAGTCAGTGTTGGGTATCTTCCTCTATTGGTTTTCATCTTAATTTGTGAGTTGTGGTCTCTCACTGAACCTGCCTCTTGCTTTTTCAGTCAGCTGGATTGGCTGGCTGGCTAGTGAGATTCTGTAATCTTCTCGTCTCAGCTGAGATTACAAATGTGGAGCGCTCTGCTCAGAATTTTTACATAGGGTGCTGGGTTCTGTACCGAGCTCTGAGGTCCCTCATATTTGCACAGCCAGCAGCTTACTCACCGAGCTAGCTACCTTTCCAACCCTCTTTTTTTTTTTCCCCTTTGCCTTTTGCTGTTGTTGATGACCGGGTCGTCTTGAGGACTCCACAGAAGCCCCGAGGGGGCACAGCTCAGGTGGCTACTGAAACTGACCGTTTCTTTCTTTGTCTCCATCCTGGGTCAGTTTGGGGGACCCACCCAACGCTTACTGAAGAGGTGGCAGAAGCAAGAGGGCCTCCCTCGAGTCAGCTGGCAAACCTCCCCTAGATCCCAGTGTACCCCATGCAGGAATCGGCTTCTGAAGCCCAGTAAGAGAGATATGAAATATAATGAAAGTCCTCCCCCCCCCCTGTTTGCATAAGCATGAATTATTCACCAAAGATCTAAATTCTGCTTTATTACAGCTTTGGATTTATCAAGGGGAGAAATTTCCTTTTCTTTTTCCTTTTTGCCCCTTCTCTAGAGAGGAAAGGCAAGCTCACCCTTCTCAGCAGTAGAGTGTAATGGTCACTTTTATGGGTGGAGGAGGCTGAAGTGCCCATGGTGGGGAGCTAAGCAAGAATTGGTTGTCACGCCTCTGCCCAGATGTGGCCGGTGTCCTCTCTGACAGAGAGGAGCAGGCACAATCTTTCGTGACGACCTTGATGCCAGCTGTTCCCTTTGTTTTCAGAACGTTGCTGCTCTAATCAACTTACCTGCTGATTCTGAAGTGGCCTACCGAGGACCCTGTGTGTTCCTTCTGACCTTGGCTGTACAAGGAAGCTAACACAATGGCTGTGGGGACACAGGGGATGAACTCAAGGTGAGGTTTGAGGCCATGGCTTCACTGGGTTCCCGTGTGAGAGTCCTGGGGACGCCGTGTCTGTTAGTCTTCCATCCTGTGATCCCAGAGACTCAATCACCATTAGCCAGGCTGTATATACTAGGTGACTCTGACCCACAGGAGACAGCACCCTCGGGTATCTGGGCTCGTTCTATTGGAAAAGCTGCCATGGTGTTCTGTCAACCTGAGGAGTGATGTCAGATTTAATTTGGACTGCCAGGGCTTTTTGCAAACCTGAGGTGCATTGGATTCCAGACCCCGAGCAACTGCTGTTGTCCTTTCCCCCGAGACTACAGCCCTGCAGTCACTGTTCATCGACCTTGGGCGTAGCTCATGTGCCCACAACTGGGACTGTGTTGACACCAAGGTCACCTACGACTCTCTGAAAGTCAAGGCTTCAGAAGAAGGATGGGGAAGGGGAGAATGCAAAAAAAGTCTCACCTTATATGTGCCCTGGGTTTAATTTAAATACCCACCTCGTCACTTAACTGGCCCAATTTGTTACAAGGTCATATGCTTGTATCTCTGTATTAGCTAGGGTCTTTTTTTTTTCCTTCTGCAAGTACGAGATGCCCCAACTTGATCCCATATAACTGAGAAGCCCAGATGGTGGGAGAGCTTCAGGCACATCTGGATCCAGGCGTTCACATCACGGATTGAGGATGCAGTCTCCTCGTTTGCCCTTCAACTTAGCCGAAAGGTGAAGGAATCAGCTGCTACTCATTTTTTTCCCTTGTGGTATTGAATCCAGGGCTTCATGCATGCTGAGTGTGTGCTCTATCTCTAAGCCCCAGTCAGCTTTTTGGCTGTTTAATCTGAGAGTCTTACTGACTTTCCCAGACAGACCTTGAACACCCAGTCTCTTACCTCAGCCTCCCAAGTGGCTAATCTCTAATTTTAATTTTTTTTTTTTTACTTGTGACTGGCTTTGAACTCCCACACTGAGAGATCCTCACAGCGTTCTATAATCAATGCCCGTCCAGCCAACAGTTCCAACTCCACGTGAGGACAGCTTGTTTTTCTCAGGAACACCAACAGGCCTTCAGTGTCTATTCCTGTTGGTCTCCTGTGGGTCCCACTCCTGTGCTAGAACTGATTACTGCGTGTGGGAAGTTAAGAGGGCAGAGATGGGGGAGTGTGTGTGTGTGTGTGTGTGTGTGAAGAGATGGTTCGACAGTTAGGAGTGTTGTGTGCTCCTCCAGTGGAGCCAGGCTCAATTCTCAGAACCCACAGTGGTGGCTCACAACCACCCTTAACTCCAGTTCTAGGGCCTCTGACATCCTTTTCTGGTTTCTGTGGGCACCAGGCATGCGCACAATGCACGTGCATACATGCAGGCAAAGAGCTCATACACATAAAATAAAATTAAAATGATTTGTTTAAAAGATGGCAGGTGAGTCAATTGTTCAGCTGAACACGGGGACCAAGAATGAAAAGGATAGTTTCTGAGAAAACAATCAAGGTATTATCATCCCAGGGAGAAAATCTGGACCACTGAGCAGGAAATCCACAGTTAGTAAGAGAAAATCTTGCCTCTGCCTTTCTGAACTTGGCCAGCTTGAGCAAGTAAGTCATTAAGTCTCATGTTTCACTGCCTTGTTTAAAAATCAAGGAAATGGGTTTAGGTGGTGGTGGCGCACACCTTTAATCCCAGCACTGGGAGGCAGAGGCAGATAGATCTCTGAGTTCGAGGCCAGCCTTGTCTACACAGAGAAACCCTGTCTAGAAAAACAAAAGAGACAAACAATCAAGGAAATGGTTTGTGGGCTTAAATGAGATGATTTCTGTAAATTGAGGTGGTTACAGAGTGCATGTGCATGAATTGCAAGCACTTACCGTGGGTCAGTATGATATTTGTTAGGTTTTGGCTTTTTTGTGACAGTCTCATTATGTAGCCAATGCTGGCCTCAAACTCACAACTCTCCTGCCTCACCCTCCAAGGGCTGGAATTACAGGTGTGAGCCTTCATGTCTGGCTTTATTTATTGTATTTTAAAGGTTTTTTTAGAGAGAGTAAATTAATCTCTGTATTTCTGGTGCCTAATATTATGTATGTCCAGCACTTAGGAATTATGTGACAACCTCCTAGGGGTAAAAGAGTGAATCAGAGTAGGCATGAAATATTTAAATGATGCATTATCTCTAGAAGGAAGCAGAAAGTTTAGGTTCATTTAATTTGAAATTTTAACCTCATTTTATTTATTGTTTTTGATGGTGACAGTGGTATGTGTGTGTGGGGGTGGGTCTATGTGTGTGAGTGCATCGGCGTGTCTATGTGTGCGTGTCTGTGTGAGTGCATTTGTGTGTGTCTATGTGTGTGGGTGCATTTGTGTGTCTGTGTGTGTGCATGTGTGTGTGAGTGTGTGTCTCTGTGTGTGTGAGTACATGTGTATGTGAGGGTGCATTGTGTGTGTGAGTGAATATGTGTGTCTGTGTGTATGTGTGCATGTGTGTGAGAGTGCATTTGTGTGTCTGTGTGTGCGTGAAGTCACATATGTGCCGGGGTGTACCTGTGGAGTTCAAGACCATGGTTGATCTTGAACTCATGATGGTCCCACCTCAACCTCCCAGGTGCTGAGATTACAAGCATGAGCTTCTACACCCACTGTCTTTGTTTGAAAAAGAGAAAAACTGGGGCTGGAGAGATGGCTCAGAGGTTAAGAGCACCGTCTATTCGTCCGAAGGTCCTGAGTTCAATTCCCAGCAACCACATGGCGGCTCACAACCATCTACAATGAGAGCTGGCGCCCTCTTCTGGCGGGTAGGCACACCTGCAAGCAGAATATGTATAAATAATAAGTAAATATTTTTTTAAAAAAGAAAGAAAAAGAGAAACACCTTGTTAAGTTCCACTTATGCCATCCTGACTCGGATGTTATCATTGTGTATTTAAGTCTATCACTTTTCCTCTCTCAAAATCTCCCGACTCGGCATTGTATCCTTTGTTTTCACGCCTTTGCTTCCTGCCCCTCATACCTTCATCTGGATGAAGGAACACTTCTTCTGTCAGAACAGGTTTGTGAAGACAAAATTCTCTCAGGTTTTGTCTGAAAACGACCTTTCACGAGCACGGAACTGAGCATGATAATCATGTCCTCTCACCACAGTGGAGATAATACATGCTGTCTTTGGGTTTCAATGGCTGCTAATGAATGGTAAGTTGTCTAAAACACCTTTTAAAACAGCCCATGTCCTTGGGTCAGCGAGATGGCTCAGTGGGAAAGAGTACTTGCTCCAAAAGCTCTGATGACCTGAGTTCGAGTCCTGACCCACAGCCGAAGGGGGAAACTGACTCCCCAAAGCTGTCCTATGACCTCCACGTGGGTGCCGTGCCACACAGACACACAATAATAAGTGCAGTACAAAATTTTAAGAGGAGTCCTTTGTTCTTTCTCACTCTGATCTTAAAATATCCTCTATATCTTTGGTGTTGTGAAAATGCACTAATGAAGAGGAAGGGGTGGGTGGTCAGGGAGAGAAATCTTCTCGTGGACTTATTCTAGAAATCAGTCCTCTGGTCACCTGTTACAGTTTCTTTTTATTATGTTTCAATTATGTGTAGGGTGTGTGTGGGGGGGGGTATGTGCACATGAGCATGAGTACGGGTGCCCGTGGAGGCCAGAAGACATCATGCCCCCTGGAGCTGGAGTTACAGGCAGAGGTAGGTGCTGGGAACTGAACGTGAGTCCTCTGGAAGTGCTCTTAACCGATGAGCCGTCTTCACAAGCAGCCCTGACTCGCTTGTGTTTTGTTGGTTTGTTTTCCTAGTTCTGTCAGGTCTCATTTTGAACCACTTGATCGTTTTTCTTGCATATACTTTCACGAATGAGTTTCATTTTTACTGAGCTTATTAGCCACCCATCGCCACCACTTTCATCTTACGATGGCGGGAGTTCTGCAGGTTCCTTCCGGCTCTCTGCTGCTTCCTAGTCTCACGTCATAGCCTCCGTGTGGCTAGTTAATCTCTTTCTCTGTGCCGTTTAACTTTGACATCTCCTTTGATATTTTGGATGTGGGACACTTTGAGGTCTGGGGTAAATTTGGTTTTCTCTATAGAGGACCCGCTTTTGTTTCTTCTAGGTTCCAGAGGTATTACTATTCCCAGGGTCACTCCAGTTAAGTTCTCTATACTTGGGGTGTCCAGGCCACCCACAGGGTGGATTTCTTTTGCCATAAACTAATGGAAAACATCACAGATAGCTTGTGGTTTGGCTGTTTGGAGGTAATTTCTGTCATGTATGAACACACACACACACACACACACACACACACACACACACACTGTGTATCATTGCAAGTTTGAGGGAGTGCGAATTCCAAGGTACTTCTGAATTTGCTCTAAGCCTCTGAGAGCATAGCCTCAAGAGGTGATCTGTATCTGTGCCGGAAGATCGCTTCTCGAACTTTTCAGGCAGGCCTGCTATGCTTGTCGCCTTCTTTTGAGGTCATCAACATCAAAGATCCAGGTCACCAGGCTCAGGGAGTGCCCTTGGAACGTCAATGACATCTCTTCGTCACCTGACTTGATCTCAGGTACAAACTCTTCACTTCATCACTTACTCTCTGAGGCTCTTGAAGGACTATTTTGATGCCAGAAGTTTTAGCTCCTTTTCAATAAGTGTATTGATCTCGCCATGTTTCCAGAAATGAAAATTGGCCTCACATAAAGGAAAAGATTCATGTCTTACAATTCAACGGTCTTCGTTTATGTAGTGCCAACAGACAGCACCCATGGAAAGGTCAACACTGGCTAGGGAGGTTAATTTTTCCACGTATTTTAAAGCGCTCTTAGCTTTTCAAATTGCTTTCACAGCTATCTGTGGCTCTAAGGAGGCTGGCAACTGCCCTGCAGCCAGATTTAGGTTGTCATCACAGATGGGGACCACTGTCTGCACTGAGTGGGACATCAGGGACAATAAGCTCTGTAATGCATAGGAAATTCTTATGATAAATAATTTGCCTGTGATCCCCCCCCCAGGACATTCCAAGCCCGGATCTCATATTTTGCCCTGTGTCAGAGGATCGCTTTCATGCCTCACTTCTTACTATGACCTACTTTATTTATGAGGCTATTTTCTTCCATTTTTTCCCCTGTGATGGTCCTTAGTTCATCTTGGAATATTCGTACATCAATTAAGATTGTACCCCTCTTGTTTCTTATCATGTGCAAACAAGTCCTATTGGTTGTCACTCATCCAACGCTGGTTTCATTGCAATGAACGTTGGTGCCTCTGCCTTGACTTCCTGATGTACTAAAGTGTAAATTTATTTTACATTTATTTTTAACAAGTTGCTGCCATTTTGTTCCTGCTCTGCATGCTGGCAAGCACTCATCACTAACTTACACCCCAGGCCTGTTTTTAAAAATTATTTTAATTTTTAAAAATTTGAGACAGGGTTTTATTAATTTGCCCAGGCTGGCCCTGAACTCACTCTGTGGCCTTGACAGGCCTTGAGTTTGTTACCCTGCTGGCCAGCCTCCTGAATAGCTAGGATTCCAGGTCTGTGCCACCAGGCCATGCTTTATTTCTTTTTGATAGGTGCTTATAAAGGCACAGAGACTTGTCTAAGGTCACCCAGCTTTCTCATGAAGGTTGATAACTGTGACCTCCCACCCTCTGACTTGCCACATGTTTGTTTATCCTGCCAGTGGGATCCTGTGGACATCAGACTTGCAGAAATGATAGTCACCACTCTCCAGGACAGGAGATTTAATGGAAGAGCAGTAGCCAGCCAAAAACAGCCAGCAGCGCTGATGTCATCAGAGTGGGCACAGAGGAGGGACCACTTCTGCAGGACAGATCAGGGACAGAGGCATATCATCCAGAACATGTTAACTGGGGTGGGCTTCAGGGTGGGCAGTGATTTGCAAAGGTGAGGAGGTGCAGGATGGCTGTAGGAGGCAGCAGGGCATAACTCATTGTGTCCAAACAAAAGCAGATAGGGTGAAGCCAAGCATGGTGGCTCCCTGTCTGTGGGCCCAGCACTTCGCTGGCCGAGGCAGGATAATCATGAGTTTGAGGCCAGCCTGGGCTACAGAATGAGACCCCGTCTACAAAACAGAAGAGCTAGTTTGTGTAGAGCAGTACCCACCCTACTTGGTGACAAAATTCAGTCCCCGAAAAGGCAGAGAGACATGAAGTGATGTCACAACTCACTGTCTTCAAAGTAGAAAAAGGAAGAAGAGGTAGGTTAGCACACTAATAGCTAACTGTAAAGGACTATGTAAATTTACTTTCATGCCAATTGAAGGTTTGAGAAAGATGTTCTTTGTGGCATTGTCTAAGCTAAAGGGCATATTCAAATCCATGGAAACATCCAGAATTAAGGAAATGGGTGCGCATGTCCTGGTACCTTTAGTTGCTTGGTACATTGTTCATCTAGCCTGCTTCATTCACAGGTGAAGGATATGCACTGGGAAAGTGGGTGTGAAGGGGTGGCTGGGGACAAGGGTGACAAACTGCCGTAGCTTTAAAGTGACATGAGACCTTCAAATGCAATGAATGGGCCCTGAGTAGACGCTGGTTTGAAGAAATCATGTGTGAAAGAAGTAGAGGAGACAACTGAGAGATTTGTATGTAGAGTAAGTTTGAGTGGTCATTAAGAAGTTATTGGCTGGGCATGGTGGCTCACACCTTTAATCCCACCACTTGGGAGATGGAGGCAGGTGGATCTATGTGAGTTTCAGTCCAACTTGGTCTACACAGTCCCAGACTAGCCAGAGGTACCCAGAGAGAGTCTGCCCAATAGATAGATAGATAGATAGATAGATAGATGATAGATAAGATAGATGGACAGATAAAAGAAAAAATATTTTCAAGTTATATGGAAAACATACCCTTTGGAATGCATATGGAAGTATTTGCAACAAAAATGTCACAGTATCTGCAGTTTTGTTAAACTATTTCAGCAACAAAGTAGAAGTAGATGACCTCAGTAAGACCAAGTGTTACCAGCTTTTATGGAAGAGATATGTGGTTATTATCTTACTCTTTCTACTTTTCCAAGTTATTGTTAAACCTATAATAAAAGTTAAGCTAATAAAGGAAGAGAAAGCAAATGCTTATGCATATTTTTAAGAAGTGAGAAAGTTATTTGTGATATATTAGATGAAAGAAAAGCAGTAATGAAAATATAGCTGCGGTCTTCACACTGTTTTAAAAATGAATAAGCATATGCCATGAAAGACTTACGATGGGTCTCACACACATTATAATTAATCTCCACAACCACCTGTGCAGCAATGGTGCTGAGACTCGCCCCCAGACATGCCCACTCTTAAACCCGAATCCCAGACATGCTCATTCAAAAATTCTGTTCTTTTCTCTATATTAGCATCTGTACTGTAGACTTTCTCCACAACTGATAGGAAATATTTTTGTTTTGTTATATAGCCCTATCTGTGCTGGAATTATGTAGGTGAGAGTCCGACCCTAACCTTTCCATAGTGTTTCAGACATCTTGAACTCAGGGTGGTCTTCCTGCCTTGGCCTCAAGAGAGCTAGAACAGCAGAGATGAATCATCACACCCAGCCCAATACTTTCAGTTTTGAGCACTGTAGACGCTACTTTTACACTCTATCTTAGTTGGGGTTCCTTATGCCTCTACCTCCCTTCCAACCCTCCCCCCCAGGTAGGAGAGAAAGAAGGTTAGAAGGGGTGGGGGGGCATAGACCTCTTTAGCTACTTCCAGCCTGTTAAGGTTGTTGGGTTCTTTGGGGGCAATGCTAATCTCAGTCATCAGAATATCCAGCATCAGCCTTCTTCCTTCTCCAACTTCTCCTCAGAGTGATGCTTCCTCTCTCTCTCTCTCTGGGCTCTGATATTTATACCCTCTCAGAGTCCTTAGAATTAAACTATCTGTACCTGGCAAAGACAACGCCCCTTTCCGAGCCACACAAGGTAATTATCAGCTGTGGATAAACTAAAAGCAGTTCCATATCCTGTATTTGGGATTAAAACAAAAACCTTTTTAGGTAACATAACTGAGTTTTTAAAGAAACTGAAACTTTTGCTACAGAGAATCACATGGTCTTTATCATAACTAAATGGTGCTGTTGCAGTAGGATCTAGAATGTTTCAATAAAGCTTTATTGACAAAACAAGTGTTGGACCAGATACCAGATTTATTAGTATAGTAGCACTTTTTTTTTTTCAAAACAGAGTTTCTCTGTGTAGTCTTGCGTTTTCTGGACTCACTTTGTAGACCAGGCTGGCCTCGAACTCACAGCGATCCGCCTGCCTCTGCCTCCTGAGTGCTGGGATTAAAGGCATGTGCCACCACACCTGGCTTATTAGTAGCACTTTCAACCTGTGGCCTAGAGGGTAACATGAGCCCAAGACAGCTATGAGTATGGCTCAAGATGAAACTATAAACTTAATCAAATATTATGAGACTTTTTGCTTTGGTGTATGTGTGTGTGTGTGTGTATGTGTGTGTGTGTGTGTGTGTGTGTGTGAGAGAGAGAGAGAGAGAGAGAGAGAGAGAGAGAGAGAGAGAGAGAGAGAGAGAGAAACAGAGACAGAGACAGAGATTTTCTTTTTTGGGGGGTGAGTAATTCAAAAGCAAGGTTCTTTTGCAGGAGATGTTCAAGACAATGTCTCTCTGCATAACAACCCTGGCTGTTCTGGAACTTGCACTGTAGACCAGGCTGGCTCGAATTCCCAGAGACATGCTCACCTCTCCCTACTGAGTGCTGGGACCTAAAAGCATGTGCCACCACCGCCCAGTCAACTGCAAAGTTCTTAAGCACGAACTTTGTAGATGACAGTGCCATATAGAAGTGTCAGAAGTTTGGACACACCTGCGACCCTTCCCCTCCTATATGATGCTGACCTTCAAAGTGCTCAAGGACAGTACTCAGAGCTAGCCAGAGACCAGGGGCTGGGTCTCAGGATGAAGAAGGAATCATACTTAATTGCTGTTCTCCTCTCCACACCTCTCGGTGCTTGTCTGTATTTCCCATAACTCTTCAACATGCACCATTATTTTTACATATCAGCTTAACATCCGGGTATCAATTTCTTTTCCCAACTCTTTTCTTACTGCCTGGGCACCATGTGTCCCATTATGCACTTGCGTGGTCCTAAGTTGAAAGGACACTGACACTTCACTGTGAGAGGTCTCTCTCCCCACTTCTGAGCCACCTACTTCCCTTCCCCACAGGTAACTGATGTTATTCCAGTCTCTGTGTACTCCAAAGACATGATGACCACATGCAGCTAAGTCAGCAGGACACTGTTGTAGGCAGATCCCAGAGACACCATTTGTATTGGGCACCGGGGGCTGCTACTGACATAGAGTACAATGGGATTGTGTCCCCTGAGCTGGGCAGCAAAGGGGTCTGACCAAGGGTGGTTAGCACACATACACACAAGTATGATGTCACACTTGCACATTCATGTAGTTACATATATGTGTATGCACTTATAGACCTAGCTGTCACCCATCTCCATAGATGTATCTTTTTTTTTTTTTTTTTTTTTTTTTTTGGTCTATCCTCTTTCTTACTGCCATGTATCTTGTCCTTTTCCCCTCACAAATGAATCTTCATGCTTCTGTCACATCAGTTTATAAACTGTCCTCTCTTTTGATGATGGGGATAATGCTGATAACCTTAGTGTTCTGATGTCATCTTACTGGGTTCTTTATGTGCCAGCATTGTTCTAAGCGTGCTACAGGTATCAGCTCCTAATGTACTAAGGCTGGCTGTGAACTCACGACTCTCCTGCCTCTGCCTTCTGAGTGCGAGGATTATAGGCACACACTGCAGCACTTGGCTTGATTTCGACTCTTTGATATCAAACTGGAACAATGGGTTTTAGCACCCATCAAAAAAAAACAACAAAAGCCTGCCCTCCCCTGCCCTCCCCCAAACCCTTGACAAACACCGTTCTACCGTCTGTCACTGTGAATCTGACCCCTCTGGGTGCCTCCCATAGGTAGCATCACGTTGGTGTCTTTCATTTATCACAATATTCTCAAGCCACCTACATTGCTGCAGATGTCATTTCCTCATCTTTTATGTAGGGACAGTGCTACACGCTACGTGTATATAGCAGACATGCATTTGCTTATCCTTTCATGTGTTGAATGGCAATTGGGCAGCTTCTACTGTTTGGCGACTGTTATGATGCTGCTGTGAGCATCTGAAAACATATTCATTCACAATTATTTTGACTAGGAACGTATATGTTTCGTTTCATTTTGTCTTATTTTGTTTAGATTTACTTTCGTATTTTTATTTAAAGTTTTTGTGACAGCATCTCACTATGTGGCTCTGGCTGGCCTGGAACTCACTACATAGGACAGGCTAACCTCACATTCACAGAGATTTGCCTCCCTTTGCCTCCCAAGCACTAGTGTTAAAGGCATGTGTCACCATGACCAGCTATTTTTATTTTGTAATTATGTATATATGTGTGAAAGAGACTGTACCTGCCCATGGAGTCCAGAAGAGGGCGTTGAGGCCCTCATAGCCTCAGAGGTAATTGTGAGCCACCCTACATGGGTGCTGGGAACTGACCTGTAGTCCTCTGCAAGAACAGTAAGTACTCTTAACCACTGAGCCATCTTTCCAGGCTCCACCCCGCTCCTCTTTTAAAGATAGAGTCTCGCTATGTAGATAGTGAGGGCCTGGGACTTGATATTAATACAGGGCTGGCTTTGAACTCATGACTCTCATGCTTCAGCCTCTTGAGCACCGGGATCTCAAGAGTAAACCACCCTGCCCAGCTCTAGAACTGTAGTAATCATTGTTCTCAGAGCAACAGAACCAACAGGATGGATGCATAGGTAAATAATACATACATACATTCATACACACATACACATATGCACAAAACACACACATCATGAAAGATGCACACATATATAGAAGAAGAAGAAGAAGAAGAAGAAGAAGAAGAAGAAGAAGAAGAAGAAGAAGAAAGATAATATGTTAGGAAATGATCTGAGGTGAAGTGGGGAATATTTTTGATTTGGAGGTTAAACTTTTCTTCCCCTGGACTTTGCAGACAGTTGCTGAAGACCGGAAACAACCTTCCTGTGTCAACATACACACCTTGCAACTTCAGTGATCATCTCTTGAATGTATCCCTTCTCTTGGATGATATTTTGATGTTGGCTTTTCGGAATAAGGCTGCCCTTTGGAAGAGTATTAAGGAAATGTAAGGCTCGTTCATTCAGCAAACACTTGCTGAGCTCCCGCCGCGTTCCAGAACATTCTAGGCATCACATGTGCAGCGATGGACAGCACAGCTGAGGCTCCGCTTGTGTGGGGTTTCCAGATAACCCACTAGCAAGGCGAAGACTCTACTTGGCTAACGGCTCTTTTTGAGAAAGGACAGAAGTGGTGGCGCAGGAAAAGCTGACCTAGGTCACATAAGGCCTTCAAGTCACAGCCAAGGGGTTCTATGTAGTGTGAAGTGACCAGGGGTGTTTGCTTTGTGTCCTGTGAACTTCCCTCTGGCTACCATAATGGGATCAGGTGACCCGGGGAAGAACGAAGCCACAGGTGAGCACACAAAAGACACACAGGGCACTCTGGGAGCTGGAACTAACAGCTCAGTGGTAAGAGGGCTTACCATGCATCCGCAAGACCCTGGCTTTAATCTTTAGTGTCACCCCAAAATATAACAATGGTGTGGGATGTGGGCTGAGGACTGAGGGCTGAGGGCTATGGGACTGGCCTGGTCACACCCAGAAGCTGATGAGGGACTCAGGTGCACAGTGAGGACTCTGAGAGACTGCACCAGCCAGCGCCATTTGTTTTAATTCCTTCCAATTGGCTAGAGTCACCAGTTTGGTTTTAATGGAAAGTTTTAACCATCTTCGGAGGTACTCCGCATGCCTTTTATTCACCTGCCTACCCGGTCGCCCCCACAAAGACGAAGAGGAAGAAAGAAGCCAAGCCCAGAGCTGGCACGGCTGCCTCCCCCACGATCATTTCTCTGTGTTATAGCTCTTGTCATCTTACACTAGGCATGGATAACTGATCAACCAAACACAAGCCCACTGATGAAAAAACAATGCCTGCTGGATCTGCAATGTGAGCTGGGTAGAGTAATATTAATCCCACCGGTAAATAACAAAGCAGGAGCAAACGCCAGGGATGTGAAAACAAAAAATGTGCCGAGGGGGCACTCCTGGGAGAACACCGCCCATGAGCAAGGTGGAGGGAGGCCAACAGGAGAAGGTCACCATACCTACATCACAAAGGTGAGCGCCTTCTTTTTTCTGGCCCTTCTGTGTGACCATAAGGAACGTCACCCAGGATCAGATCCACTGGCCTCAGAAACTCCACTCTGCCTGCCTCACTTGTTTGCACGCGTCACACCTTACTCTTCCACTCTCCCCTAGCGGTCATAAAGGTGTTGGTGTTATCACTAATATTGAAGCGGGCTCCACTAGACCTGGTGGTGTTTTGAACATTCATAATGTGTAGTAATATTCTGGGCATGTAATAGGTGTTTAATAAAGGCACACTTCCAAGCAGGGCATTAGTGGCACACACCTTTAATCCCATTACTTCGGAGGCAGAGGCAGGCGGATCTCTGAGTTTGAGGCCATGCTAGTTTACAAGGTGAGTTCCAGGAAAACCAGGATTTTACAGAGAAACCTCCTCTTGAAAAAAAATCAATTAACCAATCAATCAGTCAATCAGTCAACACTTCCACAAACTTTCAAAATGAAGTAAGTTTCTATTTTCATTAGTTTTATGAAGGGTCTTTTTTGTTTGTCTGCTTGTTTGTCTGTTTTGTTTTCCCTCTGTGGTACTAGGGATTGAGCCCAGGACCTTGTGAAGTCAGGTCAAAGCTCTACCACTGAGCTACATCCCAGGCATTTGCTTTGGAAGGCTGGGTTTCACTACAAAAGACAGGCTAGCAGATCCTCCTGCCTTAGCTAACAGAATGTCAGGCTTACAGAATGCAGCCCCATGCCCAGGGCTATCTTTATGAAAAGTCTTGACCACTGTGGACAAAATTTCCAATCTCTATGTGCTGGCTAATTTTATGTCAACTTGACACAAGCTAGAGTCATTTGAGAGAAGAGGACCCCAGTTTAGAAAATGCCTCGATAAGATTGGTCTGTAAGCAAACCTGTAGAGCATTTTCTTAATTGCTGATGGGTAGGAGGGAGGGCCTAGCCTATTGTGGGTTGTGCCATCCCTAGCCTGGGCGTCCTGGGTGCTATAAGAAAGCAGACTGAGGGCTGGGCGGTGATGGTGCACGCCTTTAATCCCAGAATTTGGGAGGCAGAGGCAGGTGATCACTGTGGGTTCGAGGCCAGCCTGGTCTACAAAGCAAGTCCAGGACAGCCAAGGCTACACAGAGAAACCCTGCCTCGAAAAACCAAAAACCAAAACAAAACAAAACAAAAACAAAAGAAAGAAAGAAAGAAAGAAAGAGAGAGAGAAAGAAAGAAAGCAGACTGAGTAACCCATGAGGAGCAAGCCAGTAAGTATCACTCCTTCATCAGAAGTACCACTTCTGCATCAGTTCCTGCCTCCAGGTCTCTGCCCCTTTTGAGCTCCTGTCTTGATCTCTCTCTGTGATGGATTGTTAACCTGCAACTAATAAGCATCCTGCCTCGCCACCCCAGGTTGCTTTGGTTATTGCATTTTATCACAGCAACAGTACCCCTAAGTAGGACACTCTACACTCAGTGAATGGACTAGAAATGTTTCAATCACTTCTTTTTTTTCCTTTTAAAGGTTTATTTAATATTTTGTGCACGTGTACACAGAGGTCTGGAGAGGCCAGAAGAGATCATCAGATCCTTAGAACTGTGTCTCAAGTCAAGGGAAGGAGCATGGAGATTTTACAGATGCCCACACACTCATCACACCGCAGACATCGGGACACCTCTCCTCGCCGGCTGCGTACAGCCACAGTCTGGTCGATGGCTTCGCAGGTAAGGCTTTGCGATCTGTCTCAGTGCACTGAGTGGTCCACAACGGGCTTCCTTCTCCAGGTCTGGGCCCTGGTCTGGTCTTCAGTGGATCTGTGGACTTGGGGATGCGTGTCCAACTTGGTCAGCACAGTGGTGTGGTCTTAGTAAACATCAACGGCTAACCTGAAGAGGTCTTATACCCAGCTTCTGTACCCTATCAGTTTTGGGAGGTGTTGTACCCCTTTTAGCCAATGAGATATCGGGTTATGACATTCATCTTACATTATGCTTCTTATCACTATGTTCAGGTGGACAACTTATTTCATTTCTTATTGTAGCAAGCACATTGTTTCACTTATCACCACCAACATATGTTGTTGCTTAACTATACTTTCTCCTCTGCATTTTACGTTTTCTCTACAAACTGGAATTACAGGTAGTGGCCAGTCATCTGACGTGGGTGCTGGGAACTGAACCCAGGTCCCTTATAAGAGCAGCAAGTGTTCTTAACTGCTGAGTCACGGTTCCAGCCCCCCTATATCTAACACTGATAGGTACTTGTATTGTCTTGTAACGTTGGATTTTACTGGTTCTAGTCTCTCTCTCTTTCTCTCTCTCTCTCTCTCTCTCTCTCTCTCTCTCTCTCTCCCTCCCTCCCTCCCTCCCTCCCTCCCTCCCTCCCCCCCTCTCTCTCTGGGTTTTGTCCTGCTCTATCGCTCTCCACCTTACTCCCTTGACACCAGGTCTCTCATGGAGCTTGGAGCTAGGCTGGCAGCCAGCAACCTCCAACCATTTCACACACACACACACACACACACACACACACACACACCATTTCCACTCCACAAGCAAGGCTGTGTAACCACAGCAACTTTTTATTTGCATGCTGGGGATGCGAACTTGTGCTTGTGTAGCAAGCACTCTCAGCCACAGAGGCTGTGACTCTAATCTTTTCTTGTTCCTGGGTTCTCCTCTCTCACACCCAGTGGTTCCTTTTCCTCCTATATTTGAAGATGCCTATGCCACAAGGGCTCTGTCTTTCTCTTCTGTCACTCTTTCAAGAAATTAATTGCATCAGTTCAAATCAATGCATGTTTCCATCACTGTGTGTCACACCTCCTTGTGGACTTGTTTGTCCTTATCGGACGATAGGCTCCTCAATGACAAATACTCTAGACTTGTCTTCATGTCCCCTCTGCCTGGTACACAGATGGAACGCTCCATAGGTATTCCACACACATTGGCTCAAATGAGCACACTCAGCCCTTCAATGATGTTGGAGGTAGATTCGGGGTTAGCGGTCCCTTTATATGGATAGAGGACTGTCCCTCTCCACAAGCTCAAAGAGATAAATACTAGAAATGTGCTTCCGGGTCCTGGCTCCTGAGGCACTCTAGATTTGGTGCAGAGCCATTCCGAGATTGCCGGTTGTGAAAGGATTGTGAGGCTTACCATGGGGTTGTGTAAAGACCAAAGTCCAATCCTCCTTATGCTCGTCTGAACAGGCTCAGCTTTGCTAGCGCCTTGTTTAAAACACAGCCTGCAGAACTGAGCATAAACTGTGTGTGGCCTGACCTGCTGGTACACGCCGGATTTCCACCTCCCTTCTTGCACACACGGCTCTACTAAGAGTTGAGCTAAACATTGTGTTAGGGTTTTCCACGGCCTCCTTGTGCTGTGGGTTCGCATCAAGCCTGGGGGTGGGCTAAGCCCCGCCTTCAAGGGCCTTTCTCATGAATGCCTTATGTCAGGCCAGGCCTCCCATCAGCCACTTGGGGAATTGATTCCCCCCGCCCCCCTAATGCTTATAATTATCTGTGATCCACACTAGTAGACACAAAGCCAGATCTTGCCTTCCTTTCTCATGAGGCATTGGCTGAGCAGGGATGGCGATCTTGAGGGCCTGTTTAGAACCCAGAAATGGGGCCAACCTCTGCTGAGAGGGCCTCTAGCATCATCACACCCACAAAAGTAAGAGGGTGCTGGCAAAGTTAATTTTGGGGAGCTCACTTCAAAATTCATGGCATGTTCATTACCTGCCTAATACGATGGTCCTGTTTTGGCATTGTTCTGATTCTAGTGCCTCTGGCTCCTCCTGCCACAGACACAGCACATTTGTATTTGTTATGCCCTCTGCAGGCAGCATTATTTTTAGCATGAATGGCTTGCCCAGCAAGCAATTTGTGCTGCAGCCTACCCTTTGCTCCTCTTACTTCTAACACTTTTTTCTCACTCCCTTTATCCCCTCTCCGTCTTTCTATGAATATCAATACCATATTTGCCTAAGCAAATTTGATTCCAACTTATTTGAGTTCCTTTTTTTTTTTTTTTTAGGTTTTTAGGGGTTTTTTGTTGTTGTTGTTGTTGTTTTTGAATTTTAGCTGATTGGTAACAATTGTAGAAATTGCAGCGCGGTCTATTGTGGTGGGTCTACAGGAAACCCCTCAGTTGGTGAGAGTTTGATGTCAGAATTTGATCGCAGAAACTCGAACTCTGGAATGGGAGACTGGAAAGGGAGGAGACAGACTCCCTTTTCCTGCTCCACCAGATGAGAGAACCTACAGCAAAAGACGCTTCCTCTGTTCCCCAGACGAGGGCGCTCACACGCACAGTCCTCCAAAGCGCGCCTTTCTTATACAAAGTGGCAATTTCTTACAAACGTCTGTATAGATTTTGTTGGATTGGTTTTTCTGGAGATACAAACACAAGACGGAGTGACACTGTTGCCATGCTATATGTATGGCTGCAGTGGCCGCCTCCTGTACTGTGTGAAGGGGAACTAAAGTTTAAAAAAACCTAATGTGTAATTGTGAGTCTGTGGACAGAGTGAATGTTGAAAGAGCAACTTACAGAGAGTGCGAGAAGGGATTGGTGGCGGGGCGACCCTGTACTTCCAGCTGTGATATTTAGATTTGTTTGTCAAGGCCAGCCTTGGTGGAGGTGGGGTCGGGGGAGCTCCAAGGCCAGCGGTAAGGGAAGGTGGCAGTGTCTCCATGTCAACCGTTTCCAGGTGGAGTTAAAAGGCATAGCTATTTTCTTCTGGGAGCCCGGCCCCTTTCATCAAGACTAAGTTGGTGGCTGATTAAAAAAAGAAGAAATGGAAGATTAAGTCTGAGAGGCCAGAGGAGAAAATGGTTTCCAGGTGGGAAGCACTGGACAGAACGGTGAGCCTGTGCAGTTCCTCTGTGAAGGAGGCGTATGCTTGAGCCCCCCTTCCCTTACCCCCTCTGCCTCGTCCCCACCCCCCCCCCCACCCCCGGCAACGCTGGGCGACAGCCAGGCCTAGGCGGCAGAGGGCTTCCTAAACTGCCGAGCTCGAAGATGTTTAATAAAATATTTACCTCCGTGTAGAAGAGTAGCGATGACAGAAAGGCGAGCAGCCGTTAAACAGTTTAACAGTCACAGGAGAGCAGCCCTCGGGTATTTTTCTTTTCTTTTTTATAAGAACGGAAACTTTCTGTTTAATTCTTGTACCTTCCATACCCTGGGAGCCAGTCTTCTGTCAAAGCAGAGAGGGGCCAACGTCAAACTCCTGAAGCTCCTAAAGGTGATGTTTTCCGAGGCCTGCCCCCACCACCTAGGAAGGTCTCTCCGCGCAGAAACGGATGAAGAGGAGTAAACCTCTTCAAGGAGAACGCCAGATTTCTAACTCTTTGCAATGTGAACGTGGAAAAGAAAATGAAACAAGAAAAAAAGAAAAAGAAAAGCCGTTGGCTAAATATATTTTAGACTTTTTTTTCCCACTTTTCAGAAAAGCTTTTGTATTCTCTTCCTCAGTTTGGAAAAAAAACAAACAAAACAAAAGAAAACATTTTCTCTCTCTTTGGAGTTAAAGCAGACTTTTGCATATCTAAACATATCAGACAATGTTAGAAGAAAATAATTATGTGTAAAGGTGTCAGATCAGTAAGGGTGTTTGAACACATTAATTTTGCTTTATCTCACACCCTTCATCTTTTTTAGTTATTTTTCTTCTAGTTACTTCCTAGCAGTGGCTTTCCCTTATTCCACAGTGCCAGAGGAAGGGCCGACTTAACAATCTCCGTCCACACGTTCCTCTTCTATTAGAGGACCACAGACTAGGCCTGAATTTAAGAGCGGACTTGGTAGCCATGGCTCCTGAGGAAAGAAACATTTATTTATTTAAGGAATACAAAGGCCCCATTACTTTTCAGCGGGGAATTTATACTTGGTGAAATTTTCATGAATAAAAACTCATTTCACTAAATGTTTTCTAGTAAAAATATAGCTCACTTTTATTTTGGGTGCAAAGTCTGGCATGTCTGTTTTTGAAAAGTCAGGCTTGTGAGACTCCGGGAGGCGGATAAATGAACAGACTCTTTAATAAGCCAGGCGCCCGGCATGGCAGAGAAATGCAATCCCAGAAAGTAAACAGAGCATTGTGTGAAAAAGAGCAAGCTGAAATTAATCTTGCTTTTCCAATTTGAAAACATGCTCGCGGTTGTTAGCAACTGAGTCAAGACATTTAAATCACATATATACTTTTCTCTCTTGACAGTGACCTTTTCTAAGTATGCAGTAGGGAGAAGAAGATGAGCCAAGCCACGCTCCTGAAAGAGCATTTCAGTTAATTGAACATGAAATGTGTTGCAATCTGATCACATTAATAATACAGGGTTGCTGTTCTGTAGCTAATATGCAGTTCATTTGCTGAGGGTCCAACTAAAGCATTCTACAAATGTTAGCATATGAATCCTGTTGCAAACCTATACACTAAGCGGCTATATAAAGTACATCTTGAAAGACCTTTGTATTAGTTATCCGGGCTGTGTAACAAATCACTCTTAACACATACTAGTTTCCGTAAACATTAGAGGCTGGAGAGATGGCTCAGTGGTTAGGAGTACTTGCTGCTCTTGCAGAAGACCCAGGTTAGTTCCCAGCACCCATGCAGGGTAGAACATAACGTCCTGTAACTCCAGCTCTAGGGAACCCAAACCCCTCCTCTCCCCTCACCCAGCATATTCAGAACCATAACCACGCCTACATGCACACAGACACATACACTTAAAAAAAAAAAAATGAAACGCAAACAAACAAACAGAAAACACCACAGAGCAAAAAGTAAGAAGAAGAGCTCGGGCAGTGGTGACACACGCCTTTAATCCCTGCACTTGGGAGGCAGAGGCAGGTGAATCGCTTTGAGTTCAAGGTCAGCCTGGTCTACAAAGTCCAGGACAGCCAAACAAAAGTAAGAGGAAGAAAGACATAGGAAAGTGCATACTACAGTGTGTGTGTGTGTGTGTGTGTGTGTGTGTGTGTGTGTGTGTTTTAACAATCCTTTTTGCTGCCTCTGTCAACATACATTTAAAATATGGACAGCAAATTTTGAGAGATTTATGAAAAATTAGCATGTTTGGTCATATAAAACAGTTAAAACTTTAAATTTTTTTGTATATTCTTATATCTGCTTCATGTTTGTTTGCACATGTGGGAACATCATAGTACACATGTGGAGGTCAGAGAACAATTTACAGATTGTCTCTTCCCTCCATGTGGGCCCTGGCGATTGAACTTGGGTCCTCAGGCCTAGAAAGCAAGGCCTTTACTCACTGAAGACTTGCCAGTCTTCAATCACAGAGAAAATTTAATATGCCCCTTTAAAAAGTGACATATCGGGTAAATTTAATACTAGCAAGGCTATAGAAAATCTAAATTTAACTACCAAGTTTGACCTGAACCATACAGAAAATTACTCAACAATAAGTGATAAGCCAGTGTGATGGTACACGCCTTTAATCCCAGCACTCAGGAAACAGAAGCAGGTGGATTCCTGTGAGTTCAAAGCCAGCCTGGTCTATAAAATGAGTCCAGGACAGCCAAGGCTACACAGAGAAACCGTGTCTCAAAAACAAAACAAAAAAACCCAAAACCCAAAAAAACCAAAACCAAAACAACACAACAACAAAAACCAAACCAAACTAAACCAAAACACCAATAAGTGATATATTCTCTTGTGAAGTATTGAGCATGTACCAAAGCAAGCTTCAAGAAGTCACAAAGTATCTGATCCATGTAGAAACTACCCTTTTAACAATTCTAATTGTCAGCCAGGTGGTGGTGGCGGCAGCGCACGCCTTTAATCCCAGCATTTGGGAGGCAGAGGCAGGCGGGTCTCTGTGAGTTCAAGGCCAGCCTGGTCTACAAAGTGAATCCAGGACAGCCAAGGCTACACAGAGAAACTTTGTCTCAAAAAAACAGAAAATAAAATTTAAAAAATCTAATTGTCTGGTTAAACTTTAATAACATTTTTGAATATTTTTTATTTTTAGAAATTCTAATTTTTAAAAAAGAGTTCTCAGAGATTGGGAGAAGCTCTTTGTAATTAAAAAAAATTTTACTTATTTATTATGTATATGGTTTTTTTTCCTGTATGTACACCAGAAGACGGCACCAGATCTCATTATAGATGGTTGTGAGCCACCAAGCGGTTGCAAGGAATTAAACTCAGGACCTTTGGAAGAACAAGCAGGGCTCTTAACTTTTGAACCATCTCCCCAGCCCAGCAACTCTAATTTTTAATAAGTAGATAATCATTTAGAAGCCTATACATTGCTGGGCAGTTGTGGCGTACACCTTTATTCTCAGCAATCAGGAGGCAGAGGCAGGTGGATCTCTGTTAGGTCAAGGCCAGCCTGGTCTATACCAAAGAAACCCTGTCTTGGAAAAAAAAAAAGGCCTATACATCTTGGGGAATGCAGTTTGAGTGGTGCCAAGAGAGAAGTTTGCAATCTTATAAATCAGAAAACGGAAGTCTGAAATGAATGAACGAGGTTTTACATTGAGGCACATGCCTATAATCCCAGCACATGAGAGGCAGAGGCAGTTCAAGGCCAACACAGGCTAGGAGAGACTCTGTCTCAGAAAAACCAAATGAAACCAAATCAGAATTAAGACCATCAACTATGTCGTCAAGAAACTAAGAGAGGGCCGTCGGCAGAGGCTGGGCCTGTAGCACAGTGGGGAAGATTTTGCCAAGTATGTGTGGGGCTTTGAGTTCCATCCTCAGTACTGGGAGGAAGAAAGGGAAAGCAAAAAGTAACAGACTACACCAGACAGCTAAAGGGATGTAGTAATGCTCAGTAGTTATGCACGTAGCCTCAGCACTTGGGAGGCCAATATAGTGAGACATTAAAAAAAAAACCATAGTATATAATATAACATAATATTCTTCTTATATAGTAAGAAGATAAGATAAATAGGAATAAAAAGAATGAAGCAGGGAAAAAGTGATACAAAAACAAAACAAAACAAAAAAACAACAAACCAAACAAAAAACAAAGACAAATAGAACAAAAACAAAACCTAAAACATGATTAAAAAACAAAACAAAACAAAACAAAACAAAAAACACCTGTAGAAAGTAAACTGTAGTTAAAACAAAACAAAACAAAACAAAACAAAAAACAAAAAACCCACAAAAAACAAGCAAACCTCAAGACAGGGTCTTGAGGGGGAGGTCAGCCATTAAAAACAAATCCTGCTCTTACAGAGAAGCCTGGGTTTGGCTCCTACCACTCACAAGGCAGTTCACAACTGTTTCTAAAACACACACACACACACACACACACACACACACACACACACACACACATTTAAACAAAACACCACCACCACCACCATCAAAACCAACCTACCTCCCCCCTCCCCTGCCCTGCCCCCCAGACCTTGGGAGAGTACGTTGAAAGAGCATACACAAGGCTGTGTGTTTTATTCCCAACTCTACAAATAAAACAAAACAAGACTAAATGCCACCACCACCATCACCACCGCCCGCCCCTCCCCCGCCCCAACACCACAGACAGACTTCTGGCTCAATTCATCCATATAAGGGAAGCTATGTGTAAAATAATATTTGGAATGAAGCACAAGAACATTATAGATAGGGAGAACCAAGTTTAAAGTATGTTACAAGGGCTGGAGAGATAGCTCAGTGGTTAAGAGCACTGACTGCTCTCCCAAAGGTCCTGAGTTCAATTCCCAGCAACCACATGGTGGCTCACAACCATCTGTAATGAGATCTGGTGCCCTCTTCTGGCCTATAGGTGTACATGTAGGCAGAACACTGTATACATAATAAATAAATGTATCTTTTGGAAAAAAGTATGTTACAAGAGAACCATCAATGGCATTTTGGTAGTATATTTGAAAACCTAGATGGCAGCAGCATGTAGTGTTGCACACTGTTGATACCAGCACTGGGCGGTGGGGGGTGGCGGGGGACACACAGAGGCAGGAGGATTGCTCAGTTTGAGGCCAGCACATTCTATAGAGCAAATTCTAGGAAAGTCAGGGCTACACAGAGCAACCCTGTCTTGAAAAACCAAAGCCAACCAAAGAGTCAAACAAATACCAAGCCAACTGACCTAAACAAACAAACAAACAAATAAATAAATATGGAATGGATAATTTCCTTGGAAAAATATATATATTGCTGGGTGTGGTGGCACATGCCTTTAATCCCAGCACTCTGGAAGCAGAGGCAGGTGGATTGCTGTGAGTTAGAGGCCAGCCTGGTCTGCAAAGTGAGTCCAGGACAGGCAAGGTTACACAGAGAAACCCTGTCTCAAAAAACAAAAACAAAACAAAACAAAAATATATATAAAAGACTGAAAAAAATTTGTAATTTTAAGGAAATGGACTCTGTACTTAAAAATCAACCAATGAAATGGCTATCCCAGACCTAGAAAAATTTCAGAATGTTCTAGAAAACATTAAAGAATAAATAAGTATCAAATTTTTGTTGTTTGTTTGAGACGAGGTCTTACTGTGTATTCTCGGTTGCTCTGGGACTTTACTCTGTAGACAAGGCTGACCTTGACTTACAGCGATCCTTTTGCCTCTGCCTTCTAAGTTGTGGCATTACCAGTGTGTGCCATGAGGCCAGACCTAATTTCAATCTTTAACACCCTGTTCCAGAAAGTGAAAAAAAAAAAAAAAGAAAAGAAAAAAGAAAAAAAGAAAGAAACCAAACAAATAAAGAAAGAAAGAAGATAAAAGCAAACAAACAAGCAGCATTTACCATCTTAGAAGGCCAGTATAAATAGATAAAAGCATTAAAGGGAAATTGTAGCCAATTTGACTTCTGAACACGACCGCACAAAAAAGGTCCTGGGGTGAAACTGGACAGCGACATTCATTCGTTTATTAATTTGTCCTCCACCAAAATTATTTATTGTCAACTATGAACTAGCAGGTACCGTACTGGTACAAGGGGAGCAAAAATGGATGGGAACTCTTGGCCTGGCAGAGATGGATAATAACACAAATGATCACCCAGGGTAAGGTACACAGAGGACCTTCTGGAGGGTTAAGAGTCCATCAAGAGACATTTGACCTGGTTAGAGACCTGTGGGAAAGCTCTCCAGGCATATAAATGGACTAAGAGTACTTGTGGGCAGCTGTGGGAGACTGGTCCAGGGCCTCAGGTGTGACAGGTCTGATCTGCTCCAGCAAGGGGAGATGGCTTTGATGAGCCAAGGACATGGTTCACCGGGTCTAAGTTCTTGCTGATGAAGTCTGACCCTGACAACTTGAGCTCAACCTCTGGAACCCAGGAGAAAGAAGAGAACAGAGTCCTGGAAGTTGTTCTCTGACCACACATACAATGAAAATAAAACTTAAAAAGAGAGGAGAGAGAGAGAGAGAGAGAGAGAGAGAGAGAGAGAGATAGAGATGGATTTGAGCTCGAGTTACGAGGTGAATTCTACAGACCCCTGGGTGAGCTGCGGTGGTGAGGGCAGAGGTCAGCCATGTTGCCTTCCAGGCTGGGTGAGTATATTCACTGACAAGGATTCCAAAAGAGAGGCTCACATTTGGGGGGGGGGGACGACGGTTTAATAGTATGTATGTGGCTCTGGGCACGTTGCATCTTTAGTAAGTGGTGATGTACAGAGAAAAGGATATCTCTGGCAAGGTCGGGGCTGGAGTTTTGGAGTGGGCTCAGCTTGTAGGCGGTATCTAAACGCAACCTGCTTGGAAGGTCATCTAGGGAGGGACAGCGGGAGGAGAGGGTCAGGCTGAGGAAGGACACCAATATTTAAGGGAAAAGTAGAGAAGTAGGGAGGGCTGAGAGACAGAAGGGGGAGGAGGCGGGGTTCAGGGACTAGAGAACCCAGGAGAGTGTGAGCATGAGCCCAACTGGGAAAGGAGAGATCTCAGGAAAGGGCAGGGCTTGAGCCCTCGAGGCAGTGAGTTACATAGCACTGATGCTGGTACCCTGAGTGAGCGGGCTAGTGAGGAAATAGAAGGGTCAATGCGCTTACTAATACCCTAGTGCAGGCGGTGGCGCAAGCCTTTAATCCCAGCACTTGGGAGGCAGAGGCAGGCAGATGGATGTGAGTTCGAGGCCTGCCTGGTCTATAAAGTGAGTCCAGGACAGCCAAAGCTCAGGGCAGCGGGAGGAAGTTTTTTATTTTTTGTTTTGTTTCGTTTTTTTTTTTTTTTTTTTTTTTTTTTTTTTTGGAGAAGGAAGCTGCTGTACATTTGTTAAAACTCACAATTGTAGGGCAACCAGAGGTCTGTAACCAAAATGTTGCTACCTGGGGGGAGGGGAGAGGGAAGGGAAAGAAACAAACACTGGCTGGTCCTGTGGATCAGTTGGTACAGAGAGCCCTGGGGTTTGATCTCCAGTATCAATCTCTCATGGCGGCATAAATCTCTTGTCGCAGTGGCAGAGGCAAGAAGATCAGAAGCTCAAGGTCATCTTCAGCAATCTAGGGAGTTTACCATCAGCTGGGGGCCACGTGAGACATCATCTCAACAAAACAACACAATCTGCAAAGGGAAAAAAAACTTGGTGGTGGTGGTGGTGGTGGTGGTGGTGATGGTGGTGGTGGTGGTGGTTGTGGTGGTGGTGGTCAGTGAGTGATCCGATCTCTCCACTTGAAACGGTCAAGACCAGCCCGGGTTCTTGCATAGCAAGAACCCCATCTCCAACTCCAATAATACTAAACTAAGTGGGGGAGCCTTCCCTTTAGAGTCCTGTGTCAGTCACTGGCTTGGCCACTGCAGGGCTAGGGGCCCCATTCCCTCTGGTCTTCACTCAGCTCACCACTTAAAAGTTGTTGTAAGTTAACATCAGGAAGGCAGCCACCCACTTCTGCCTAGTGAGGGACAGCTCAAATATGCATGCTACAGAACCAAAGTCATTGGACCATGGCCAGAGCCCCTCTTAGGGATTAAACTGGTTAGGGAGAGAATGCAGCCT
The DNA here is from genome assembly GCF_964271855.1 of Acomys minous. Lineage (NCBI taxonomy): Eukaryota > Metazoa > Chordata > Mammalia > Rodentia > Muridae > Acomys > Acomys minous. The sequence goes on along the minus strand of NC_140493.1, from coordinate 81,411,219 downwards.
GACAGACTGGCACCTTTGGGACTCTCCTGTTGAAGGAAGGAGCTGGGTAAAGAAAGGCCTTCCTAGCTCCAATGGTCTGTGGTTCTGCTGTAAAAATCCAAAAATATAATCCAATTAGTTGTGTTGCCTGTATTTTGTGATTGAGAATAATCGCAATAAACAATTACCACCGCAACATGCAGCTCTTTAACACGGCACCCCAGATGATTCAAGAATCAGTTTGGTTGGAGTGTTGGGAAACAGCATGGTTTGTGGTTTGAAGTCTTTATGAAGTGCCTTCTAGAAATTCTATTCAGTAGCAATTCATAATAAACACGATCCTTGTAAGTTTGCTATTTAAAAATGAGACTTTGACATTGTTCACTTCAAATGCTCCACCCACCCCGTGAATCCTGTCAGAGAGGCATTATTCCAATTTAGGGGACAGAGAGATTGAAATTTCTGATCACTCGGCTGGGTGGTGGCAGCGCACGCCTTTAATCCCAGCACTCTGGAGGCAGAGGCAGGCGGATCTCTGTCAGTTCGAGGCCAGCCTGGTTTACAGACAGAGCAAGTTCCAGGTCAGCCAAGGGTACACAGGGAAACCTTGTCTCAAAAAACAAGCAAAACAACAACAACAACAACAACAAAAGTTTGATCACTCATGGCAGTGTTGGGATTTCCCAAATGTCCCCAAACCCACAGTGGACATGGCACAGTTTTTGGCGTTGAGTGTATTCCATTGTCTCCTAATCCTATGAAAATTAATGGAAAAGTGTTAATTGGGCATCAATGCATGCTTAGCATTAATCCGGGTATTCGATGAACCACAACTTTATGTTGCCCCTCATGCCATATTAACTTGGTTTATTGTAATAATTTAAAACAATAGGGATAATTGTATCCGTACTGTTTTCAATACCCCATAAATTGAATACAGCCTGAATCTGGTCAGCCTGGGATCTGAAGTGCGCGATGCCTCTGGGAAGCTACATCATCCTTTGGAGCTCACACTTCGCTAGGGAACTTTGACCAAACACCTACTGTGTGCAGGGATCTGTCAGGCACATTACGGCTTCGAAAGGAAATGGGGGTAGGGCGCTTTGTTAGCCTCAAAGACCTCCCTGAGGTCTTGGGAGATCTAGGGCCATTACACTCTCCCGCCCTTATACTCGCTACACTGCAAGCCCAAGCCGAGGAACTTTAAACACAGTAAGTACAACAGATAACCGACGAACGGTCGAGGGGTTTTCTGAAATAACTACCTATCCTAGCTCCCTTCGAGACTCTCCCACACTGCAACTCATTGTCCACGGACGTTTGCTTTGAACCCCAAGCATTTGACCTTGACCCCTACAAGCCCACTTTATTCTATTTTTAAATCGCGGTTCGAGTAACGCGCAACCCCTGTCTTGGGTGCTTTTTTCGCTCCCTGGTATCACGTCAGTTTCTCAAAGTTCCAAAATAACCTTCGCGGGCAGGGCTCGGTACCTCTGCCGGGGAAGGGCGGGGAGCCGTGCAGGATGTGCCCGAGTGGAGCGGGAGCCAGAGAACTTGCTGCGCGAAGGGAAAATAAAACTTGTGGCTGGTGTTTGTGCAGGAGGGTCTCCTCCATCCCGAAGCCTTTAGGTTCCAGGGGTCTCGAGGACCCTCCCCTCCGGGGAGCGCAGGGTATGGGTGTGCTCCCGGCGTCCTTGACCTAAATTTCCGCGCGTTGGCTGAAACGGGGGCACAGAGGCAGGGCGGGGGGCGGGTGCCACCTCCGGATCGGGTGCAGGGGCCTACAAACTTGAATGGGTAGCGCGAACAAGGGGGGGGGTCCTGGGGCGCCGCCGCCTCCTTGCCCTGCCAGCAGCCCGGGCCGAGCTCCCCGCTCCTCCCCCTCCCCCACACCCAGCCCATGTGATTTGAGCCGACTCGGGGTGCGCTTCCCGGCTCCCCGCCCGGCTGACGTGGGCCCCCCTCTAGTCGCGGGGCTCGCGCGCCGCCCCCGGTGGGTCCCGCTGCCGTGGGGGACCGAGTGTGTGCGCGCGCGGACAGGCGGGGGAACCGAACGGGGTGCGTGACGTCACCGTATTGGTTACACGACGTTCTAGAACTCCGCCCCACGTGCGCGGGGAGGAGGGGGGGAGGAGGAGGAGATGGGGGTGGGGAGGAGGAGGGGGAGAGGTGGGGATGGGCCGGGGGGGCGGGGACGGGGGGTGTGCGAGGCGGCGGGGCTGAGCTGAGCCGAGCCCACGTGTGACGGGCTCTCGCCGCTGGCCCGGCTCGGCGCTCGCGGAGCTTCGCAGCCGCCGGGCGGGGGGAGGAGGCGGGGGAGGAGGGACGGAGATCTGGGGCTCGGAGCCGGCCGCCGCTGCGCTCCGCTTCGCTGTGGGGCTCGGTGTGTCGGGGGTGGGGGGGCGGGGGGGCTCCGCTATGGAGGCAAATGGGAGCCCAGGCACCTCGGGCAGCGCCAACGACTCCCAGCACGACCCCGGGTAAGTTTCCAGCCGCTGCCCACCGCGCTGCCGCGGGTTCGCTCGAGGCTGTGCGGGCGCCGGTGCGGAGCGGGGCATCCGCGCGCCCCCCGCGCCCCTGCGCGCACCCCTGGGGCACTCGCGCACCTTGGGGTAGCGTGGGGCCGCCACCTTCTCCCCCAGCCCACCTCCTGGCTCGCGCTCGCCCGCTTCCCCCCAGCTTTCCTTTTAGCTTTTGTAAGTTACACGTCAAAATGGCCGATCTGACATCGGTGCTCACTTCGGTTGTGTTTTCTCCCTCTAGTAAAATGTTTATCGGTGGACTGAGCTGGCAGACCTCACCAGGTAAGGGAGGGAGGGGGGGACTCCTGGGTCCCCCCCTTCTTGGCTTCTTTATTGCTCTTTGTTATCCCAGTGTAAGAGCCCCCCCCCCGCCATTGGCTCCCCACTTCTCCTGTGCAAGGTTATTATTTTAAATAGCAAATCCTTTCCGAGCCCTCTACGCGACCTCTGTTGCTGAATTTCCCCCGCGTGTGCAAAAATATTGCAAAAACAAAACAGAATAACAACAGAAAACTACTTTTGCTTTTTGTCCTTGATCAAAAATTTGCATTGCTTTCTTCCCTCTCCACACCTTCTCCCACCCCCCATCTCTCTTTTTTCTCTCTCTACAGATAGCCTTAGAGACTATTTTAGCAAATTTGGAGAAATTAGAGAATGTATGGTCATGAGAGATCCCACAACGAAACGCTCCAGGTAATGCGTTCCCTTCTCGATTTTGCCTTTATTTTAGAACAAAGTTTTAGTTTTATTTTTGGAGGTGTCTTCGGAAGTAGCTAAGCGGATTTAGAATGGGGCTCAGGCGCGTGGCTGGGCTGGAACGTCGCTCCCCCCATAACCCCAAAGGTTATTGTTAATTAGGGCCGAACTCTGGATTCAGAGACGCCCATCTCTCCTTCCTGTCGCTTCTTGTTCTCTTGTTTAAAATGACATTCAGTTCGTCCACTTTCCACATAGTTTTTTTTTTTTTTTTAAATTTGAAAATTTGAATGTATGCCTTCTTCACACACCCAAACTCTGAAGTCCCCTCTTTGGGAGGCAGATGAATATGTTACTGTCCGGTTTCCTTCGGAATAAAACAAAGCCTTAAGAGGAAGAGGAGAGGAAACTGAGGCGGCCAGAGTGGAGGCACCAGCGTGTTCCAAGTTACCTCTAGCTGCCCTGCCCCCTCGTCCCGCTCCCCCCCCCCCCCACTAACCTTGGTATTTTTTCCTCCTATGGCAGAAGGCTGTGGGCTAGAGGAGAATAGAGGGAGCTGGTGGGGATAGGGGTGCTTGGGGGTAACTTTCGCAACCCCGGTCTACATATAGGGTCTTCTTGTTGCTTTCAGTGGTGTTACATTTTGTTTGTTTTCCCCTCTCTTTGTCTCCTTCCAGAGGCTTCGGTTTCGTCACCTTCGCAGACCCAGCAAGTGTAGATAAAGTATTAGGTCAGCCCCACCATGAGTTAGATTCCAAGACGGTAGGTTGATTTTTTTTTTTTAAATTGTTGTTGTTCCCCCTTTTTTCAGTACCGGTCTGGGCATTGACAGCCCTGTTTAAAGGGACAGCGCCTTCTTTTTGCTTCTATGCTAGAACTGGGTACTTTTAAACAGCTAGCGAGTTGGCTCAGAAGTTTGCTGCGGTGGCTGGTTTTGGGGGTTTCTTTTTTAGAGTGTGTCCCACTGTAGCTTCCGAGGCTGCCAAGCTAAGGTTGGGGGGAGGGGGATCGGCTTCTTGAGAGGCTAAGCCTCCCGCCAAGGGATCTTGCAAAGAAACTCCACGGAGACTAAATGGGACTTTCTTTGTCAGCTTAGCACAGCCTGTGGCTTTGGGGTGGGCTTGTAGAAGGATGGCACAGCCTGCTTCCTGGGGGAGGGGGAAGGGGTGGGGACAGGGGAAGGGGGCGCTCATCTTAGGTCTAGGCAACAGGTTACTCTGGGACTCCTAGTGATTTGAGAATGTGGTTTGAGAAAGGAAGGGAGACACTGGCAGAGCCAATTCGGTAGCCAGTGAGGTGACATCAAATTGAAGGCGGAGAAGCCTTGGGCTTCAAAGTGTTTCAAACCCTGCCCCCTCCAGATCCTTTCATTTGTGTGTGGATACTTTTTCAGCATTGGAAGTTTTTAAAATCCCGAGTTTAGAGGTGAAAGTCCCTAGGTGGAAGTCAGAGAGACTAAGGAGGAAAAAAAAAAAAGTCAGTCTGGAATAATAAGTGTAATGGTGGAGGAGGCCGGGGAGTTCCCAGGGGTTTGCTTAGCCCCTGCAGTGGCTTCATGCCTCTCCTTTCCCTGGTGCTCACCAGAATGTCACCAGGATTTTTATTATTTTACCACTGCTGAAGGCAGAGGCCTCTAGGTGATAACAGGGATGTGGCTTTGGGCTGCACAGGGTGCCCCTGTGTTGTGAGCTCCTGGGGGTGAGGCCACTGCCCACTGTAAACTTGATCCTCAGTCCCCACTTCTGCAGAATCAGCAGGAAGCAAGGGTCTTCCAAGCCCTTTCGACTTTGAGCACAGGGTGCAGGAGAAGAAGAGAGCTGGGTAACCTTCCGTTCACTCGAATTGATTTTGCAAACTCACCCTCTTTTTTTTTTTTATGATCAAAGAGGCAGGTGTTGTCCATACCCCGCCCCCCCCCCCCAAGAAAAGGCCTCCCACTTAAGTCACTTTAATAATTGTCCTAGACTTGTCAGAGCTTGCAGCCCAGCCTGCTTGTACTGTCAGATCATTGAATAATCAAGAATAATCATTGGTAGGTGATAAGGAATGTCTGAACAATTTAGTTTTTTCCTCCCCGACTTCTTGACTAGCTGCATCACAAACCCAGAGAGAAGGGCCCGCAGGAAAAATTCAGAGCAGATCTGTGATTTCCCATCCACTCCTTTTGCCCTGGGGGTGGGGGTGGGGGTAGGGAAGAACTGGAGTTTGGTTTTAGTGGGCGCTGGCTAGTGAGATCCCTCAAGTGTCCTCACAGTGTCCACTGCTGGGCTTTGGGCTTCTCCACCCTTGTTTGTTTTGTAGACATATTTTGGTTGCTATTACTTAGTATAACCTAGCTTTTGACTTTGTTTCAACGTTCAGTGCAGGAGGCAGAAGCGGTTGGTTTATTGACATGGAAACGAGGATCTTGTTTACTGTTACCTTAAAAGCTTTGTTTAGGTAAAGGCCACTCACATTCAAAATAGTACCCTAGTGTTTTCTAGAGGACTCTAGAGCCAGTATTAGCCATGTACCTAAGTAACTAATGTTTTAATTTGGGGTAGTTTGTTTTCTTTCTTTCTTTCTTTCTTTCTTTTTTTAATAGTTGAGTAGGACATGCAAAAGGTTGGGATTTGCCTTCTTGCCTTGACGCCTCCTAGGCCTTGGAGATCTCAGTGTTGAAAACTTTGCCCATGGGAGCACTCTGGTCTCCGGGTGCAGCCGATGTCACCACCGCCTGCATACAGTGCAATCCCAAATTGGCTTTTGGCTTTGTAATTTTACTTAAAAAAAATTTTTTTTTAGTTCGTTTTCTTCGCTGTACTTTTCCCAGCCATCCGTTCCCTTAATAATACCTCATCTTTTCCCCCACACAAACAAGGTGACTTCCCGGTGCACCTGTGTGTTGGGTCAGAGTAATGCTAGCCTTTGGGAGGGCGTCTTCTTTTGAATGAACAAAGACAAGCATCTGTCTTAGTTTTGGCGACAGAATGGAAATCCACACCTGTTGTATTTCTTTTGTAGAGAAACTTTAGTCAAGTGCCGTGCACACCTGTAGACACAGTAATAATAATCTTTATGAAAGGGTAGTTTCCCAGCTCCAAGATTTTGGTCTGTTTTAGTTTTTTGAAAAGTAATCTCTCATTCCTCAGGTAATGTTTAAAGGTAGAAAGCACAAGGCAGAATTTTAGGTCTTTAAACTACATTAATAAAAGTGATTTTATTTTTGTATGTCTTACAGGCTGGGGCCCCAGGGGACCCAGAGATTATAGGGGTGTGGGGGTGGTGGTGTGGTATCTTATCCCCTGCAGTGTTTTGCGAAGCATGATTATTATTTTATCCAGTGGACAGAACTGACACGAGGCTCAGATTTACTTTTTAAATTGGGGGGGGGGATTTTTAATATGAAAGCCAGAGCTCATAAATAACTTATGGCAATATTCAGACCATTCTCCATGTTAAATTATACTTCAAGATTTGTGACGTTGAGAAATCTAATGGAAACCAGTAACGGAAATTTTTGTTTTTCGAAATTCCTCCCTGCTTTTTTTTTTTTTTTTTAACTAGGCAGTAACTTTTTTTCTCCTCACATCAGCTGTTACACTCAAATGCTTCTGTGGGAATTGTAAAGCTAGTCACTGATTGAGAATCATGTGCTCTGTGAGCAGGCGGCTGATGTCGAGTGGGGGAGCTTTTTCCTTTGAGGTGGAGACGGGATGGGGGTACACATTAGATCCCCACTTCTGCAGCTTTTTCTTTTTAACTCTCCCTACAATGGCCTTTCTGATTTGGGCTTTGGGTTGTTCTCGTAGTTTCACCCCTGTTGTTTTTTTTTTTTTTAAACCCACGTGGATTGAATTCATATATACACTTTTCTTTTCCCCTTTTACTACAATTAAAAAAAAAAAGAAGAAGAAGAAGAAAAAGAAAAGTCAGTTTGCCCTATAGTCATTGATACCTGCATTCTTTGAGATTAGTGAATAAGGCAAATGCAATTTTTTATTTTGTTTTGTTTTGAGATGGAGGTATTACTCCTTAGCCCAGGCTGTCCTAACTCTGTAGCCCAGGCTGTCTTAGAACTCAACTCTGGTAACCCAGAGGGACTTCCATCCCTCAGTGATCCTCTCCCGTGAGCTCCTCAAGTGTAGGGATTACAGGTGTAAGCCATGTTGCTTGGCTGTAAAAAGATCTTTTTAGTCATCTGGAGTAACTATTTTGCTAAATAAGTGACTTAATCTGAGTTCAGAATTGAATTGGATAACTGGAAAGTTTTTGTTTTGTTTTGTTTTGTTTTGTTTAGATATTGTTGATTTTCTAATTTAAAAAAAATCCCTTTTCCATGATTGGCCAGGGAGAAGAAATAAATACTCATTTACTTATAGCTGGAGGAACATTTAACTTTGAGATTGTGATTTTTTTATTTTTTAATCTCTCTGCCCCCTTTGGATAGCATTGTACCTATTTGGTCTCCTGGCTTATAAAGCACTTCACTCACAAAAATACATGGAAGAACATTCCAGAAAGGTGAACCTTATAAGTCCCATTGGGAGAAGGATGGTGAAAGTTGAGATCAAAGCAGATGGAGCTTTTGAATTGCCTAAGAAGTTACTAAAAACTGAGGTCTAAGCCTGAGAAATGAGTGATTAATAATTTGGTGGTTGGTCATTCATTTTTTTTTTCCCTCTCTCTAAACTCCTCTATTGATTTCTTCCTTTTTTATTTTTATTTTTTTCCTCCAGATTGACCCCAAAGTTGCATTTCCTCGCCGTGCACAGCCTAAGGTAAGCAGGAGAGCCATGGATGGCATTTTAGCAAGGCTTTCAAGTTTCAATCCCAGCAGTGTTGACTGTCAGAGGCTGGGGTTTGTGCCTGCAGGGCATCAGCAGAGGGAGGTGAAAGGCCCAGGCGAGCAGTTCTGTGAGGTGACCTTGCACCTCTAAAGTCAGCATGCTGAGGTGGGTTCCAAGCCTCCAGCTGGAGAGAGAGGCAAACTTGATCCTTCACAGGAGGCCGTGGCACCGCCTGCTGCAATATTTCTACAAATGTTCTATTTATTCTGAAGCATTGGTGAGATCCTATGTGGAGAAGCTGGTCTCTCTGTGGAGGGCCCTCTGTCGGGGTCTTACAATCTGAAGGTTCTGGAGAAGAGCAGAATTTAAGTACATACCTTGCCCTTTCTTGGAAAAACCTTCCATAGGACCCCCAAAAACTATAGATCTGAGGAGGAGGGAGCAAGGGAGACCCCGGTTTTAGGTCATATGGATCAATCAGAGCCGCGAGGAACTGACATTGCTCAGCTTCTGAGTTCCAGAGAACTGGGACCTGTGAGGAGGAGGTTGAAATAGCGTGACCCCCTCAGGAGTGGCACTGCAAGGGATACTTACAGGATTGAGATTGCGCTGTACTCCTGTAACGTGTGCAGTTTATGTTTCCCCTCTGCCTGCCGGGTGTGGCTCTAAGGAGACAGCTGGGGCAGCCCTGCTCCCCTTCTACCTTTTATAGCGGTTCTTCCTCAAAGCCAGTGTCCTTGACGTCATTAGGGGAAGAGGGTATGGAGGTTCTGATTGCAGGCCCACAAAGAGAAGGGGTGATCGCTCTGGGAAAATTCAGTTTAGTCCTCTCAGCGGAGGCTCTCAGAGTGGAGCCTTCTAATCACGGAGAGGAGAAAATGGCTTTGCACGTTTAGCAAAGGAAAAAAAGGTGGTTGTGAATGGCATTCTGAGAATTTCAGGTCTGGAGCCTGCCACGTATGTGAGTGAATGAATGGCTCTTTTTTTTTTTTTTGAGACGGACGTGGCATCACTTAAGTTAACAGAAGCACATACTTGAATGTGGCTTCCCCCCCCCCCCCCCCGACCTAACGCTTAACCAGAGCATAGCAATTCATGAAGAGCTTAGAGGCCTTTACCTAGCGTAAACTTTGCGATCGGCCTTAACTGTGAGTTGCTTTCCGTGCTGTGTGTGTGTGTCTTTCCATCTCAGAACCAGCAGCGTTTCCGGGGTTTGGAAGAACTGCTATTTCTTCCCTCGTGTGAATCCTCATATTTCCAGGTTAGTCATTTGATCACTCACAACTTGGATCAGGTTGCCCTTTTAGGGAAACTGGAAAAATCTCTGACTTGGTGAAATCATGGATTCAGACCAGACCGGCTCCCTCCATCTCCTGTTTCTCTCTTCTCACCGAGTTGTCCTCTTCAGCCAGGAAGGCGGGATTCCACATTAACATGCTGTGGAGTTGTGGCTCCCTCCTCCCGCTCCCCCCAGCCCCCAAACATTCAGCTTGAAAATAAGATAGATGGATGTCACAGACCTGTCAAAGGAATATGGACCTTCCCCATTTCCCAGCCCAAGCCTGGGGGACTTATGCATTCTTGGATGTGTATGAGTACCAAAACAGTTGAAAAGGCCTTGGGAATTCAGGCATTTAGTAGTGGGATCCTGTTTCTTTAAAAAAAAAAAAAAAAAAAAAAAAAGAATGACACAAGACTTTGTAGAGGCCTTTGCTGTCACTATCCTCATCTGCATACCAGTTCTGTCTCAGTTTCCTTATTATCGCTGAACCGGGAGTGATGGGATGGTACCAGCTCTCCACAAAGGTTTTTATGGAAAATGAGAGTGGTCATCACCACCGTCCTTATTGCTGGTGTAATCATTGTTAGGCTGGTCCTTGTCCGTAGGCTGGACCGCCTTGTTTCAGATGCCAGCTGTGCCAGTCGTTAACTGTTGAGAACTTGGCCAAATCCCTTACCTTCCTTGCACTTGTTTCTTTTCTCATAGTTTCCTGTAGGTGAAGTAAACATGCTCCTAGAAGGATCTGTGACATGCTGATGGCAAAGTATGAGCCACTGTTATTACTGGCTATTTTTGAGAGAGGTCTTGGACTTAAAACCTTCCTGCCTATATATTTTTAAAAAATTTTTTTTAAAATTTAATTTTAACTTATGTGCATTGGTGTGAGGGTGTCAGATCTTGGCGTTACAGACAGTTGTGAGCTGCCATGTGTGAGTGCTGGGAATTGAACCCGGGTCCTTTGGAAGAGCAGGCGGTGCTCTTAACCACTGAGCCATCTCTCCAGCCCCTGCCTATATTTTTGTTAGGGCCTCACACTAGTTCTCTGAGAGAGCTAGCAATAATATTAAGTGAGTGAGTGTACCAGGCACTTTGTGTGGGAGTGATGTGCCACTTCCATTGGGCAGATGAGGCAGCTGAAATATTGACGAGCTTGAGTACTGATATAAAACACACACGTACGCGCACGTACACACACACACACACACACACACACACCCTAGGCAGTCTGCCTCCACAGTTGGACCCCTTGACCAGTGTGTGGTCTTGTTGGGGTACCACTAGACATGGCCTCCCTATCAGAAGCCAGGGGAGGGGACATGGCTTCCTGGGGTTTAGCAGACCATGAAGAACAGAACCAAAGTCAGTCTTAGTGAAGTTCCAGGTTCTCCTCCCCCTTGTGACATCATCCAATTGTATAACACTCTCTTGCGTTCTGTGTGTGAATCCTTGGGGTATCTTAGCAGGTACTTCTGGGGTTGCTCAACCCAGGGAGGTATGAGTCGTTGAAGCACAACTGTGTCACGGTTGGGAACTGGAACAGGCTAGGGAAAGGACTTGCCCTGTTTGGTGGTTTTCCCACAGAACTGAGCCTGGCTATCGGGGTTCCAGACCAAGGTGACTGTTGGGGATGGCAACGGGCTGGCTTTGAGTGAAGCCTTATTTATGTTTTATGTATCTTCCTTCCGTAAAACCTCTGCCTGTCTGTTGGGGTCACGGTGACAGGGCAGACTGTACCCTTCTGTGTGGACTGGGTGAGGAGCTTGCAAATGATGTGTCAACTTGTGTTTCAGTTAAAACTCATCTCTCCGCTTTCTGGCCGCCCCTCCCTGCTAACACTTGCCAGAGAAATATTCCGTGGAGGTGTTAAACAAGACGGGTGGAAAGAAACTGTAACTTGAGACCAAAGAAAATCTGTGGCAGTGAAGAACGGATTTCATATGAGTACTGTCATAATATTCTTTAATGTCTCGTATAAATAAAAAATCTGTTTTGTCCAGAATTTTAATGAGCAGCGAAGGCAGGCTGTGGAGTCCTGCCGTTCACCCATCTTACCCTTTGTGGTGCAAGTGTTCACAGACCTTCATTAGGGAGCTCAGGGACACGCTTTGGAGGCCAGTGGCCATTCATTAGCAACGTATATTTTAATCAGGGGATAGGATCGGTCCGTGTCTTCCTATTTCACTGGGGCATTTCATTTTTACAATACGTAAGAGGATTCTGCCCCACCTCCATCTTTTTAAAAATTAAAATGGTCATGGTCCTCTAAAGAGATGACTTAATTCGAAGCTGTGACACATCCTAGGCTGACGGGGATCAATCACGCCGTGTCCTTTCTTTGTCTTCTTTGGGTCCCAGTGTCAGCTGCCTGGGAGAGTTTTGTTCCAGCCTGTGGCTTGGCTTCTTTTTCTTTTATGGAGGAACCTACAGACTCCTTAGCATCCATGGGCGAGAGTGGAGCCTGGGTGTGACTCGCCATCTGTCCTTATTATCCTTGGGTAAAAGAACACAATCTCCTCTCTTTCCAGTTACTGTCTCCCACAAGGTTTTGTTTATTTTAGTCAAATTGACTTTATTATTATTTTTTAATGAACGCATAGAAACATAAACATTGCACAGACACAAAAACACGTAGCATGTGAGGCCGGAGAGATGGTTCAGCAGCGAAGAGCCTTCGCTGTTCCTGTAGAGGACCCGAGTTCTGTTCCCAGCGTCCACGTTAGGTTTGCAGCCACTTGTAATGGCAGCTCCAGGCTGTCAGAAAGACACTGCAGGTGTCTTCACACATATGTCGTACACACATACAATCATGAATAAGAGAAAAATCTTTTTTAAAAAACCCACAACATTATCAGCAGGGGAGCATGTGCTGTTTGGACTCGTGTGTATGTTCACTGTGCCTCTTGGAACTTTAGCTGCCGATCTAGAGATGTCATTTGTTCAGCCTATTTCCAGTTGTCTTTAGTGACAGCTGGGTGACTGTGGGCACACCACTGAAATCCCATCAGACCTCAGTTTCCTTCCTCGCCGTCTTACTTCGGGAATGAATGCAAATTGTTCTTTGGGAGCTGTGTATGGACAGGGAGGCCACGTCTGCCGGTCCTGTTAGAGAGTTATTGGTATCTTGTTGTCTTCAGATGAGGTCTCGTGCATTTCCGAGCAGCCTCAGAATCATTTTGTAGCCCGTGGTACCCTTGAATGTTGAGTCTTCCTGCTTTTACCTCCCAAGTTCTGAAGTGGCAGGCCACCACACCCAGGCTTATGCAGTCCTGGAGAGTGAACCCCTGCTCGGGCTTCCTGCCGGCTAGCCTGCTGTTCTACCAGCCGAACTGTATTCCTACCTTTTAGGCTTATTTTAAAGAGTTAAAATTTTTTTGCAATGGTAAAATGACTTCAGGAAAAAAAAATCATAGTGAGAATGTAGACTCCCTGGCTGAGTTTGACTCCTGCCTGGCTTTTCCTCGCTAGAGGCATCTGCCACCTAGTCATGTTCTGTTGGGTGCTTCCAGTCAGCCGCAGCAGTTAAGTTGTGGAGAGTTGAGGCCGGGAGCCAGCTTTTCTTGTCCCCATCCTGTCCTCAGATGTTGCTTCAGGGTCCTGAAGGGTTGTCTGTGAAACACGCATCCAGATGGGTGCAGTGGCGGCCTGTGCACACCTCCTGTTCCGGGGGAGCGGTTTCTTGGCAGCTTCTCAAGGGCGAAGGGTGAGATTCCGGCATCTGGCCTTCTCTTGCTGCTGTAGGTCAGGTCACCCAGCGTCTTGCCATCTTGGATGATCCGCAGCTGTCATCTCGGCAGCCGCCACGGTTAAGCAGCCTGCCTGGTAAGTTCTCTTGGTCCTGCAAGGATGTTAGTGGTGCATCTTGCACCTTTTTCCCCCACCGGTGAGGACCTTGGAGGATTAATGGCTTAGCTTGTTGCTTGTCAGAGAGCCCTCCTCTTTCCTCTGTTCCAAATCCTTAGCAGGTGTCTGCTCAAAGAGGAGGGACACTTTGTCCTACAAATGTCCTCTCCCAGGATGTTCCCTTTCCCTCCGGGGTGGGGACTCCCTTGCTCATGTCAGTCTGCGAGGATGACAAAGCTCCTGTGTCCCACGTCAGCTGAGCCTCCTTCCTGCCCCCAAGCAGGGAGGAGGGACCAGGCCAGTCCCTGAGGGCCCATCTTTGTGGCTCCTTGACGTAGTATGTGTTCTGTATGTCCGCTTTTAGATGTTCAGACCTGGCCATTCTTCAACTGCAAGCCTCGGAGTACACCAGGCCTATGTGACCCTTTTAAGCTTTTACCTCTTACTGAGTTTCGAGTGTTCATTTACGTGAGCTCATGTAATGGAACGACGAGTGGCTGGCCCCAAGATCATTCCTGCTCACCGCTCACCATACTTTAGCCCACATAACCCTAACTCATTGTTCCCGCTGGGTGTGGACCCCCTTCTTTTTCCCCCAGGGGATTTGAGTACCCCAAAGCGCTTCCCATAGAACAGTTTAAGTGTGCGGGCCTTGGGTTCTGTCTCCTTTAAGATCTGCATGAGGGTCTCTTTCCAATTTATAGCTCATCTTTCCTCGCTTTCACGGCCTTGTGGTGGGGACCGAGGGCTTTGGGGAGCTCGTGTCTTCATGCATGCCCTTCTCCCTGACGCATCCCATGGCCCGAGGTATCCCGGCTTCCTCCCTCATGAAGCGCAATCCTGGCTTTATGATGCCTAGTCAGCTGGTGTCGTCATGCGCACATCGCAGAGCATGCTGACCTTACACAAGCTAAGATAGGTGAAGCGTCACCAGGCAGCGAGTGATTGACCTGAAGTGGCTGCAGAGGTCCAGGTAGGGCTTGGGAACTAAGACACATTGGGATCAGGTTTGATAGCCAGGCATTTTTTTTTTGGCAGGGACTGGGGACCTGTTAGGTGTCCAGGCTCCTAGGGGATGCTCTGTGATCTTCTGGACCCCCAGAGAAGCCAGCGTCATTGACAATATGGCTGGTCTGTTTCATAGAGAACATCACCACCTTAGACTTGGGTCTTAAGCTTAATGGGTAATTCAGATTGTTCTGCAGAGCTGGAGATGATCTTCAAGTGTGAGGAGGCTCTTGGCAGAACCCCCCTATGATCTTTGGGGTGAATGGCAGCTTACAGAGTCTGCCATCGTTAAGTTTGTACCTCTTGCCTCCCTCTTCCGTTTACTTAACAAAGTGCAGACCACATTGTGGAGTTCTGTTCTCTGTCCCTTGTCTGAGCGGCGATCATGACCTCACCCCGTGTGGACAGTGAGATGATATTTTTCCATATGGAAGTCACAAGTTGCTGGGGATGCCCGCGTCCTGTTTCTCAGAATAGTGGACCTGTGACACCATCGGCCATGTCACCTTGTGTTTGCCTTTGCCTGGCAGCTGCTTGGAGACAAGAGCACATATGTTGGGAATCTCCATTTCTGCTTTTCCTGTGGGGTGAGAGGGGCAAGTGGGTGTGGTCTCAGGGCCATGTGCCTGCTGTTCTCTTACAGTCTGAGATGTTGGTCCAGTTGGTCCAGCTGGGCAGCTGTCCTTCTGGGTGCTAAGTACAGCAGGCTGTTGCCTGTTTTCTCTCTCTTGAAGAGAGTGCCAAACTTCCACGTATCTGGGAAGGTTTTGTTTTTGTTTTTGTTTTTCCCTTTCAGGGTGCATGCCTGGCTACTATATCTGTTCATTTTTTTAGTCTGAGATTTTGATCCTTTTGAAAGGAAAAAAATTGATTTGAAAATACTATGTGAGTTAGGGTGTTGTGGCATAGTAGCAAGCCTCAGTATTTTTAAGTATTTTGAGTTTAGTTGTTACAGTGATTTTTTTTGGGGGGGGTCATCCTTGATAGAATCTCTGCTTTACAGACAAATAAACTGAGGCCTGTGACAGTGAACAGCTTTCCTGGAGCCACAGAAATAGCAAGAATCAGGATTTGCCTTTGGACCCAAGTCCAAGGGAATCCCAAGGCCTCATTCCTCTAAATCCTAAACTACTTCTGTTTTGTCCAGTGTGAGTGGGACATCCCGCCTGAGGCCTGTACACTCACTACACGTGTGTGCCATGCAATGAATGCAGCCCAGTGGATTCATACATGACAGTGGCACCTCTCAGTGTCAAGTAGTTGGACACTGCTGGCAGCCTTTAGCTCCTTCCACTTTGTCTGAGCATTATAAAGTGCCCGGATGGGCAGACGCTATTTGTTAACAGCCTGTCCAGGAAGGTCCAGGATATTTTCCATCAGCTGTTTATGTCTGAGACCTGGTTAGCACAGTTGAAATGACTCTTCACTTAGTGGTTTTTGTTTTGTTTTTGTTTTTGCCTCAGTTTTTCTTCTTTCTGTGAAATGGAACCATCTATATAGTAACTCATCCTAGACTGGGTAAGGAGGACGAAATGAGGTGATACCTTTGGGTGACTACACATTGTGGGTACAAACGGACCGATTGGCGACTTGTCTCCGTCCCCAGGAGGGCACTGTCCACACCGTAAGAGGACGGTTACCCAGCAGCCTGCAGATAGCTTGGCATGGTTGCTCTTTACATAGGTTATGGATGCTCCAGCCCAGTAAGATGGGAAAGCCTGATGGTCAGTGGCTTGGCTGGCTCGGCTGGCTCATAGAGTCCTGGCTTTCAGTGAGGGGTGAGATAGCATGCACCCTTTATCTTGGCTGTGCTCAGCAGGCATGAGGAATTCATTTCCTTCTCTGTGTAGGATGCCTATGTGGGCTTTTTTCCCTCTGTGCCTTTGAGAGTAAAGTCCTAGGCTTCAACTAAGGAAGAGCTGAGACCCCACTGTGAGAGAGGTCTCCTAGAGCCTTCTCTCTCCCAGGGCTGGTCTTTATCTGCCTGGGGGTAGTTTCACCAATGACTGATCTGAAAGCACCACATTCATTTATTTGTCACTGGCTGTGACAGGCAAGTTAATGCTAATGGATTCTTTTTTTAGCCTGTTGTCTGGGATGTTTCTCCCAAATGTCCTGAAATCTATGGCATTAGGGGAATGTGTAACTTTTATGGTAGGGGAGGATTTAAAAGATAAATAGGGTTTTGTGTGCAAGGGGCTAGCATTTAGGTTAGGGGCAAGAGCGGCCAAGTGGGGGACGCTGGGCGGGCAGAGAGTCGTCTTTTAAGAAATCCATTCAGAGCTTTAAATTGCTGTTTCTGTTTCAATTATGTGACAATTTCAAGGGTTTAGAAAAATCTAATAAAATGGTCTTGATGATGCATTCTGGGGAGAGTGCTTCAGAAGATGCTGGAGAATAAATTCCTTGGGGGTCAAGAGATTGACGCTCCTTCCACCTCAGGGCCTGCTTCATCTGGGTTTTTACATTTTTATTGTTTTGAAGGGCAGGAAACGGTGTAGGAATGCATTCAGGGCTTCATCTGTATCCTCTGCTGAAATGAATTATTCTCTTTGGGCAATTGCAAATACACGGCCACTGTGCTCTTTTTTTTTTTTTTTTTTAAATTCTAAGATGACATACTGTAAACGACTTCCAGAGCGTGATTGGTGTGTGTAGTGATGTTGAATAAAGCACCAAAGAGAAGCCACGGAAGGAGGGGGCTGAGCTCTGTAAGAGGGTTTTCTCCCTTTTCGCCAATCAAAGCTTTTGATACTTTTCTCAGAGAGCAGAAGTTTACAATGGAAGAGGGCTTCTGGGCTGCCTATGGGAACAGAGTGCAAGAAAGACACAGTGTAGCAAAAATGGGATGCTGAGTGACATTAATGAGGTGACCGTTCTGGAGGGAAGGAGGCAAGGAAACAGCCAAGTCCCAGTTCCCATGATTTGTTTCCAGCTGAGTATGTCATGCGCTTTTGTGTGCATGCGTGTGTGTGTGTGTGTGTGTGTGTGTGTGTGTGTGTGTGTGTGTGTGTGTGTGCCTGTCCCTGTGTGTGCACACGCATGCATTTTTGTTTCCTTCTTTTTTCAGTGTAGGTTTGAATGCCTGTGGTATGCTGCATGGCTCTGCACCTGGACTGCCTATGTTGGTGCCCCCGCCTATGTTGGTGCCCCCGCCTACGTTGGTGCCCCCGCCTATGTTGGTGCCTCCGCCTGTTTCTAGTTGTTGCACAATCAAGTTTGAAATTAAAAAAAAAAACCATGTATATACATTCTTATATGTATGTAAGAGTGTGAGCATGTGTGCGCACATTCGCGCACCATGGCATGCACATGGAGGTCAAAGGGCAGCTTGCTCACCATGTGAGTCCCTCTGGCCTCAGATTAGCAGGCTTGGCAGTTGAATACCTTTTCCTCCTGACCCATCTCTTCAGCCCAGAAGTGTGTGGAGTTTTGTTCTTCTCTCTGGGCGCTTGCTGGAGCCAGGGTGGGTGGCATGTGAGGCCATCACCACAGAGCTGGACACCGTTGGTACACTGGAAGGGAAGAGTATGAAAAACCCACATGTTCGTTTTTGAAATGGGCTCCAGAAAACCTGTAAGCAGCCAGGTGTGGTGGTGCATGATTCTAACTCCAGCACTTGAGAGGCAGAGGCAGGTGGATCACTGTGAGTTAGAGGCCAGCCTGGTCTACAGAATGAGTCCAGGACAGCCAAGGCTACAAGGAACCCTGTCTTGAAAAACCAAACCAAGCCAAACCAAAACCAAAACAAAAACAAAAAAAACAAAAAAAAAAAACCCAAAACCAAAACAAAGCAAAACACACACGCATACAAAGAAAACCTCAAAACAAAACAAACAAAAAACACCTATAAGCATATAGTGAGGTGGTTTTTTTTTTTTTTTTAATTTCAGAAAGGTCCTACTCTGATAACACTTCACATGAATGGGTAATTGCAACGCATGCCTTGTAAATAATTTAGTGTCTTGGAGAGTCCTCTCTTCTCTTTTTTTTTTGGGGGGGGGGGCGGAATTTCCCATTAACTTGATAACAGCCTTGGGGGTAGCTCACCTGGGAATCTGGGCTAGGCTTCAGGGGTGCTGTTCCATGCGCAGACCCTTGAGTGTCCCCAGCTTTTGCTGTCAACCTGTTTCAGAGGGAGTCTGGTACCCTCATCCCCTTCACGGAGTAACAGGCCAGTGTTGTAAAACCCGATAGAAGCTCTTAGGGAAAGGAGCTCGCCAGGGCCTGGGTGGGGTGGATGGAAACACAGTGTATATTAACCAGTGCAGCCTGTTTTTACACCTTTCAACCCTGTTCCCTTGGGGCTAATTCCCAAGTGTGTGTGTGTGTGTGTGTGTGTGTGTGTGTGTGTGTGTGTGTGGTTTTTTTTTTTTCTGTAGCTAGAGGCAAACAAACAAAAAGGTTTCAACTTAACTTAGGTAAGATAATGCTTAACAGAAGCTTGCCAGTTCCTTTCTGGCCCCACCTACCTGCCCAGAGTGGATCCAATAAGCCTGTTGGATCCTGGGCTGAGCATCTCCCTAAGACTGCTCGCTGTATATGTTTCCTCATCTGCTTTCAAAGCAGATAATTGGTTTTAGTGAGAACTTCTGACTTGATTAGGGGGCCCTTAGGAAATTAAAGTGTGTTTGAATTTCACAAGTATAATTTTAATTATACACATTTTGCATTTTTTTTTCACTAGGGAGCCAGGTTCAGGACTTTTTTTTTGCTGTACTAATAGGGCAATAAAGTAGACGGTGGCAGAATACCTTCAGCAGTGCACATCCTTGGGTCCAATCATGTATTCTCTGCCCCTCCTCCCCCGCCGCACTACATGGTGGACAGGTTAACGTCCCTTCATGTCCCATATGCTTGTTAAAAATGATTTTTCACTGTCTTTAGGAAACTATCACTGGCAAAACATGGCGGAGTGAGGGGTGGGGGGTGAGGGCTGGATCTTACTATGTGTTTTCTGCTGTCCTCACCGGGAGAATGGAATTCAAGTTCTTAAGAGTGCAGCTCCTGTCTGTGCAGCCCGTGTTTGGCACGGTGCCGCCTTAGCGTGTCATGACCGCCTTTATCGCCACATCATCTTATTATTCTCAAAGTCCGTGCTTTCCCAGCTCCCGCTCTCCTGGCTGCCCCTCTTGGTCACAGGTCTGCTGAGGTAGAGTTGAACCACCCACTGGTGGGATGACCCCCAGAGGCATCACAAAGCCTCCTGTGAATGACTTGAGTGTCCTAAAGGTTGGGACCCGAGACTATGGGGAGTAGGGGTCCTGCATCTAAGCTGTATGGCCCTCATCCCCTCACCCCCCCTCTTTCTAAATCGCGGACTTTATGATTTGTATCAGTTTCTATTGAGGGGTCACTGCCCGCCCCCCCCCAACCCCCGAATCCTGAGCTAGGCTTCTTGAGTTGGAGGCCTTGCTCTGCCACATACCATCTGCGCTCTTAGATAGTCTGTGCTTGGTTTTGTCATTTGTAAAATGGACAGAATCCTAGCACCTTCACAGGGTTGTGGCGGGGGTGAGCTGAGTTAACATAATAAGGTGGGGTCTGGTACGTGGAGAATTACACCTGTGTGAGTTATGGGCTGTTAGGAAGGGCATTGTCCCATGGCAGATTTGCTAATTGTTATCTGCCTGAGGTAGTACATGTACCACAGTCGGCTCTCTTGCATATTTTTTATATAATACTTGAGAAATACAAAGGAATATATACACGTGGGTGTGTAAATGTAAACATGTGTGACCTGGGCAAAGTTTCAGTGTGATTTGGGTGTGGGCAGGGGCCTGAGATATAGCAGGTGAGTCCTGCGCTTGTGGGGGGTGGCTTTGAACTTGGGCTCTGCCACTAGCTCTGGCCTTAGGAAGGTGCATAAACCTTTGGATTCTGCACTTGAAAAATGAGCACAATGGAGTTGTGTTGGAAAAGAAGACAGTCCAGATAAGGTAACTGATATCTGGTTGATGCTTAGGAAATTTAAAGTCATTTAAAAAAAAACCTGCACTGCACTTAGAGAAAGTCACCAAAGATTCAGAATTTTGAGTACTTCACTACATGTATGTGTGTGCCTATCTGGTACCCAGGGAGTCCAGAAGGTATTGGATTTCCCCCTGAAACTGGAACTATAGGTAGCTGTGAGCCACCACGAGTGCTAAGACTTGAACGTTCATCCTCTGGAAGAGCAGCTAGTGCTCCTAAGTGCTGAGCCGTATTTCCAGTCCCTTCAGTCCATTTTGACAGCTAGTTAATGGTGGCATACGTTTGTAGTTTCAGCGTTTTGTAAGTGGTAGACAGAAGGATCAGGGGTTTGGGGCCATCCTCAGCTCTGTAACTGTCTTGAGGCCAGCCAGTAACCAAAAAAGGCTGCCTTGAAAATGGATAAGTTGTCAGGTGTGGTGGCGCATGTCTTTAATCTCAGCACTCCGGGAGGCAGAAGCAGGCAGATCTCTGAGTTTGAAGCCATCCTGGTCTATAGAGTTCCAGGACAGCCATGGCTAAAACAGAGAAACCCTGTCTTGGAAACCCAAACCGCCCCCCGCCCCCAAAACCCAAAACAAACAAACAAACAAACCAAAAAAAAAAAAAAAAGAGAGAGAGAGAGAGAAAAAGAAAGAAAAGAAAGAAAATTCATACCATTTTTGAGGGTTTAGAAATGATTTAGGATTTTTAGATGACCCTTTTAGCCCTGAAAGGTGCTTTTGTTTCCTTGTGTGTGTAGGGGGGGTGGTGCAGAGGGTGAGGGGAGGGCAAACAGGAAGTGCAGAGCTGGGTGGGGAGAGCCTGCTTAGAAGGAAAGAGTAGCTTCTAGGAAAAAAGTTCAGGGGTTGTGAGTGAGGATGGTGGCAGAGATGAGGGAGACTATTGAGATGGGCACAGCTGCCTCTTTTGTAAAACCTTTGGGTCCCAGGGGACATAGAACATTGGATTTTGCTCTGCAAACCCAGAACCCCATCTTACGAGCGGGGTAAGATTGACAGAGCTCAGGAAATAACCACAGTGTTCAACCAGCAGCCTGGGGGATGCTGACCCTCAAGACTTCTTGCCAGCACAGACACGGGGGGGGGGGGGGGGGGAGCCTCAGATGTTGTAGGATTCTGGAGCTGGGTCCTAATCCTGTCTTCTTCCAAGTTAGGCTCCTCTACTTGAAGTCTCCTGGGTAGCATTTCCCAGGTCCTGGGAGTAATTGTTGGTGGACTCACAATGAGTTGTGAGGTGGATGTGGAGAGGAGGAGGGGGGAGGGAGGGATAGGGTGTGTGGAAGCCAAAGGGGGGTGGCCA
Organism: Acomys minous; assembly: GCF_964271855.1. NCBI lineage: Eukaryota > Metazoa > Chordata > Mammalia > Rodentia > Muridae > Acomys > Acomys minous. Next base: position 81,389,851 of record NC_140493.1, on the reverse strand, counting down.
GGAGGAGGGAAGTAGCGGCAGATTACATTGACTAATTATAGGGAAAAAGGCATATTTGCTGCCCCATTAAGTGGTCGCCAGGCTATGAAGCAGTTTATTGTAATTAATACAGAAACAGCAAATAAGTGCCAGGCTGGGAGTGGAGGGTCTCTGGAGCCCCTCCCTGCTATGGCGCTTTGTGTTCACTTGCCCCATTCATTGTCCTTTTGGGGAGTCTTAGGGGTGCACTATTGTGGGAAGCCATTGGCCAATTTTCTGCTGGTTTATTGTGACAAACAGAGAGCCCTCTTGCTGGATCTCGGCTCCAGGATTCTTATGTTTCCTAAGGGCATGGGGGGGGGGTGGCTAGGGACCCACCCGCGCCACCATTGCTATTCTTGCCACAGTTATTTTAATTTCAGTACGAGGAAGTGGCAGGTTACACGTCCAAGTCCACCGGGTTACAGGCTGTGTGGAGTTGTGATGGCTTTCCTTGATGATTTCTTGTTCAAATCAGCAGTGCTCTTAATTTTCCAGATGAAGTAAAAAGAAAATTGGAGACTCCCCTCCCGCCCGCCCTGTGTCTCTTCATCCACGATTTTCTGAGCGTGACTCTGATTTGGAGGGTTAATATTAATTAGGAATCGGGCTAGACCTCGGATGCTTGATGAGGTGGCTTCAACTGTCTTGAGAAATATGGCTCTCTTTCGTACATCCCTGCTTCTGGGTGGAAGTTTCTGGGCTTCGATGCAGAGAGAGAGACAGAGAGAGAGAGAGAGAGAGAGAGAGAGAGAGAGAGAGAGAAGAGAGAGAGAGGAGAGCGAGCAGAGGATGTTGCTATGGCAGTGCAGTCAGTTGTCCTGGGACTAGAGGAAAGGAACAGCACCAGAGAACAGGAATGGGGTGGGTGGGGTCTTAGTTCTTATGGACTGTGGCACTTAGCTCTCTATAGGCTAGAGTGGGACATGCCCTGGGTGGGGTGGGGCTAGGACTAGGGGTTATCAGAGAAGATGGACTTGCTTATGACAAGGCACATGTTGTGTGTCAGGCTCAAAGCCAGGAGTGGTGAAATACTTTGAGGAGGACGGCCCAATGGCTGCTCTGTAGAGGTTGTAGGGTCATGTTTACTAAACAAGTTTCTCATAATTTTTCACTGAGTTGTGGCTCCCTTGAATGCTACCAAGATGGACAGGTCACTCATCATAACAAGGAAACAGACGTCCTGTAAGGGTTTTGGAGGGCTTCCTGGACAAGACCATGAAAGCCCAACTGGAAGAGTGGATGGTAGAGGGAACTTGGGGAAGGAAGGACCAAGGGGGTTCCACATACTGAGGCAAGTCTTGGTGACTGGTGGTGTGCCAAGGGTGCGGAGGCAGATTAGCAGTGAGGCTAAGAAATGGACGGATGCTGGTGGATCTTTTAAGGGCTAAGGTGGGGTGTGTGGTGGGGAGGGCGTGTAGAAATAGGCTGGTCTGAGTTTGGGAAAGATTACTCTGGCTTGTGAGAAGCCCAGGCTTGGAAGGAAGGTACTTCAGTAATCAGAGTAAGCAAAGATGGCTGACTGTAGAGGGTGTAGACCAGGAAGGAGGCGGGTCTGAGGTGCATTTGAGAGTCAGTGTTGGGTTGTGGTGGTTTGGTTGACTGGAGAGCAGAAAGCCTTGAAGATACGGTCTGTGGCCAATTGGACTTCTTGTGTGCATGGGAGAGCCGCAGTCCCTGCCTGCTGGAGGCCAGGGGCCATGGTATGCAAGGGAGATGCGCAGGGTTGACTGCAACCTTTGCACAGCCCTTTTTTCACTGATTATTCTTATGCAGTTTAAACACTTCATTATTCTGTGTGTGTATAACGTATGTTTGTGGGAGGGGGCTGCATGGCATGGCATGTATGTGGAGTTGGTCCTTTCTTACCTGTGGGTCCCAGGTATCAAACTCAGGTAGGTCATCAGCCATGGTGATGGGGCACCTTAACCCGCTGAACCATCTTGCCGGCACTCAAAGAATGTTTTCAAAGCCTTGTTTTTAACTTACTCAGTCTTGCTACACGTGACCATTGCTCCAGAGGCCACGTGCATGCGCACACGCTGCTTTTACTCAAGAAAAGTGGGCCAGTCAAAAGCCAGCACTTGGTCATTACCAGGCCTTTTGGGGAAAAGGGGGGACAAAAGCTGGTATGGTCTATTCTATAGGGTGACTCAGAGAAAAGTCAGGGTGCTCTGAAAGGAGAGGCAGTAAAGCCTGAGATAACAGCCTGACGGTGTAGTTTCCGTCCATTTGGAACACATGAAATGAGGCCTCGGAGGACATTAGCATTTAAAGTTTGCCCCTGCTCTGACCTCCCTGCTGCCTGCATTTCTCTTCAGATCAAAGCGACGAGGAGGGGAGAGTTGACACTCAGGTTCAGTTTCTGACCATGCTGCGATACCCTTGTTTTACGACCTTAGGGTTCTCAATCTTTGCTTGGGTTGACAGACTCATTTGAAACAAAAAAGCAGGGCGTGTGTTTTAGTCATGGGAAGCCCTCCGAAGGAAGCATCCAGAAAGGGCTTTGAAAGGCCTCAGAAAGCAGACTGGCAGCTCCTCAGGCCTGGGAGGTGTCAGTAACCAGGAAGTTTCTCTATGTTGTTTTTCTTACTGCCTCTCTGAGGAGCAGTCTGGAAGGTATATGGAGATGCGAGAGTTCTGGAGAACTACTTGCCCCCTGCTGTATAATAAATCTGATACTAAAATTATTGCCGGCCTCCTGAGCCATAATTCTTGCTGAGGCAATAAAGAAGTGTGTGCGTTTGTGTGTGTGCACATGCCAGTGTGCTTGTGTGTGTCTGGCTTGTCTCTCAGGACTGTGGGGGGTCAGAGAAGTGACTGGGTCTCACAGTTGATTTTGTATGACTGTGTCTCCTCTGCTCCCTGCTCCCCTCCCCCACTCCTGTGATGGAAGAGTAGGGAGAGTAGGTAGAAGGTGGGTAGAGGAGAAACAGTGCCACTTGTCTTTCAGGTTTGTGTAAATCTCTGTCACGTAGGTAGATGTGCTTTGAGAATCTGTTGGAATGTTTTATAATTGAATGTTTTACTTTGGTGACAAGGCATTACTTAACTCCTCTCTGCCGTCTTCCTTATGCTCTGGGTGGGGGAAGAGGTTTCCTTCCAGGGAACTGTGTCCACGGACGGGGACTCATTCTGGGTGGCCAGCTAACAACTTTCATAATTAAGTGGGCATTTGGGTTCCCCCAGTGCACAGTCCTCCTGGTAGGGACAATTCTACTTTTAAAAGAACACACTCACCTTTAGCTACAAATGGCTGTGTCGGGGGGTTGTATTTGATTTTAAATTGCCCATGTCCAGCAACCCTCTGTTATTCATTAAACAATAAAATGTTTTTAATCTTCCTGCAGCTGTGTTCACTGTGTGGGGCTTGCTTTTGGGGAGGAAGGAGAGGAGGGCCCTAGGTGCTCCCTCTCCTTTCCCCTTTCACACTCACCAGGCCTTCTAGAAAGCACTGCCCAGCAGCGACGGGATTCCTTCTGGTGAACTTTCCCAAGTGAGTGGCTGGGACATTTATAAGCAGAGGCCACCTGGGGTCAGTCTGGATTGTCAGCCCCTGGGGCTGAACTGCTTCCTTTGTGGGCAGAGCCTAGAAATGGGTTTGTGTCACAGACCGTTT